>NC_022015.1:53787996-53817380 GCF_000317375.1 Microtus ochrogaster | reverse complement strand
AGTGCTGGGATTAAAGGCGTGTGCCACCACCGCCCGGCCAAATTTGTCTTCTTAAATAACTCTTGTTTTAACAGACACTTTTTGTTTTGTGTTGTGTTTTTAATTGAATTAAGTTTCTAGGCTGGCCTAGAACACCCAGTCGTCCTGTCTCCGGCTCCCCAGAAGCTATAGTGAAATTAAATAGACTCCACTTTACCCAGAATATCTGGAAACGAGGAAGTAGTACGCCTGTGTGTGATGTGTGCCTGTGCGTGATGTGCGCCTGTGTGTGATGTGTGCCTGTGCGTGATGTGCGCCTGTGCATGATGTGCGCCTGTGCGTGATGTGTGCCTGCGCATGATGTACGCCTGTGTTGGGCTTGGGGGTTTTGTTTTCACGTGAATTGAACCATTGAGTACAGATTTGGGCACCTTTTCACATATTGTCTAAACTTCAGAACCAAAGTTCGGCATTTCCTGACCCTGCTCCACTTTCCCTCCATGCCTGTCCTTCTACCTCATCAAATAAACTCCTTCAAATAAACTCCTTCAAATAAACTCCTTCAAAAGTTCAGGGGTTGGAATTACATTGAGGGGGCACTTGCCTAGCGTGTGTAGGGCCCTAGAGTCAGCCCAAATTACTACCCTCTCACCCTCCCCAAAAAACAAGCCCTCAAACTCATCTGACAACGCCTGGAGTGGCTATTTTCCATTTACACAGTGAAAATACATCATCTGGGACCCTTGTGTGTGTATCAAGCAATGTCAGAAACACCCCAAGGCTGTACTGTATTCATTAACATATTTTCAGCTCAGTTTGGGAAAACATAAAGAACTTATATAAACCAGATATGGTGGCACATGCCTTTAATCCCAACACTCAGGAGGCAGAAGCAGGCAGATCTCTGTGAGTTTGAGAGCAGCCTGGTCTATATAACAATGTCCTTTTCCAGGGCATCCAGGGCTGTATATACTAAGATCCTGTCTCAAAAAGAGAGGGGAAAATCCATATGGACCCTGGATGGAGCACCCCTGTGCTCCAGGTCACTGCTAAACCGTGGACGGCCCTGACGTAAATACTTTCTTGAACTCCTAAAATTTTAAAAAGAAATAAGAGCTTTTTCACTTTTATAAAGTAGCCTTGCTATTAAAAATAAATGTTAAAAAGAGCCCTGAGTCATGTCCAGAAGTCTGTGTAGACTCCAATGGGATTGAGACGTGGCAGGCTGTTGTTCTGTTAAAGGGTTTCTTTGTGCCCCTTGGAGTCTGCCTCTCATGTGGAGGGTGAAGCCCTCTGTTCATGCATCTGCCAGTCATCCTTTTAATCTCTGCCACATTATCTCCTTAAACTCCTAGGAATTTTTATGCCATCATTTTGAAAGATTAAATCACTTCATTAGGTTTTTAAAAGAGCATCCCTAATGTCATTTCCATAAGCCATTTTATAAATTAATGTCATTTCCTTTCTCTTTAACCTGTTTGCAAGCAGATATTTTACATTTCTCTTGTAGTTCAGAAGAGCACAGTTAATTCATAATTTCATTTGCAGCCTGATACGTAAAATGAATGCTCTTAGCTAAGTTAACTTATCGCAGGTAGCCTGCATTACTGAGATTCACGAACGTGTGTTTGCTTTCACTCCCCAGCCCTGGGATCCCGACACAGGCCAGACCTGGTACCCAGCACCCCGTCATTATTTGAAGCTGCTTCCTTAGCGACCACAATCTCATCTTCTTCTTTGTATGTCGGTGAACACTGTCCACAGGACAGGACCACGCTTTATGCAAACAGGTAACATTCATTCGATCAGCTTGCCAATCAAGCTATTCCTCTGTCCACCTCTGGCCAAAAGCAGTACCTTTGAGATTGTGTTTCTAGCAACCAGATGTGCCTGTCCCTGCCTCATGTGTAGGAGAAAGGGCATGCTTTATTTTTTACTGCTGCAAAAATACATTTAAAGAAAAGCCCCTCTGTTTCTCTTTGCGATTAATTATTATGTTTTGTAGAAATGAATTACACACATGGCTCCATGCAAAAAGACAAATCTTTCATCGTTTTATTTTAATCAGTGCCGTGTATGCGTGCACAGGCATGTGCACACATGTACACATGTGGCCATTCACACATGTGAACGTGGATATGCTTGTGTCAGTGTACATATGGAGATCACAGGATGACCTCATGTGTCATTTGTCACTGTCCACCTTATTTGTGGCAGGGTCTCTGTTTTCCTGTTACATAAGCAAGGCTGGATAGCTGGCCCATGTGCTGCCAGGAGTCTCCTGTCTGCCTCCGAGACTGTGGGAGTCCAGATGTTCATGCTCCATGTCAGCTTTGGTGTGGGCCTGGGGATCAAACTCAGGTACTCATATTTATGTAGCAAGTGCCTTTGACCCACTGATCTTTGTGGTCTTTTATTTTTCTCCCCTCCCCCACCCACCTTTTTGAGACATAAGTTCATGTAACACAAGCTAGCCTTGAATTCATGTTCAAACCCAATCACTCACATCAGTAATTTCTTACATTTTTTTCTATTTATTGGTGGTGCTAGGGATTGAACCCAGGGCCTTAGAAGTGCTTGTCAAGCACTGTGCCACTGTGCTACATCCTAACCCATGAGTAGATGCTTTAAAATGACCTCTCTTCATTCACATCACTCATACAGCTACAGAGAAGTTTCATGCACTGTTTTGTACATAAGACCTTGATGACTATGGTAAGGATGCTATTATTAGTGCCTCTCAGAACTGCCACATCTGTCAGTCCCGAGTTTAGCGTGGTCTTTGGCCAGTTAAAGTATGGTGGTTACATCTGCTTATCTGTTGCATTTTCTTGCTCTGCCTCTCTCCCTTGGGTACATAGAAAAGTAGGTGCAAGGGTAGCGATTGGGGCAAACACTAGGTCTGCAGAAACAGATCAGGTGTGAGCAAGCAGGGCTTGGCATGGAGTGTTTCACCTGCAGAACTGCCAGAAAGGCTCCTCTGTGAATGACTTAGATCGCTTCAACTACATAAAGGGCATTTAATTTGGCCAGCTTTCTTGGCTTAAAGAAATTTAAAATAATATACACTAGCCTACTATGAATATGGACTATGAATGTTCAAATTTGGTTTCTCAGTTTGTCCTTTCTATGTACGGTGCAGCAGAATGCATGGGTTGTACCCCATGAGCGTAAGCAACAGTTCAGAGGATAGAGGGGAGGTCTGAGGGAGTTCTCAGAAAGACTAAGAACAAGTCCATAGGATGCCATGGTGCTTTGTAATGGTTGGCTCCTGTGGTCATTCTTAAGAGCGGTAATTCAATGTGCTCCTGAACCATTTACTGGCATTTCCAGCACTAAGGGAACAGTATTTGGGGTTGGGGTTTTGTTGTTTGTTTGCTGGTGTTTTCACTGTTGTTGTTTGGTGTCAGAGGGGTTCTTAAGTGCCCTGGCTCTTGGTAAGGGGTATTCAACCCCTGGGCATTTTGCATGGTTTCTTAAGGCCTACTCCTGAAACCAGTCTTTGTGTCCAACTAGAAGCTGGCTACCTCTTCATGCTCTTTTTGAAGTTAGATGCTTTAAGCCGTTTTCCCTGGCACTCTACTGCCGTGTTGCACTTTTATCTTTTACCAAGCTGTCAGTCAGGGTTCAGAACAAAAAAGTACTCCCTCCAAAGCAGAAGGAGGCTGGTTACTTACCAAATGTGTGGGAAGGACAGTAGAGAGGCTTTGATCAGTCTTGGTCGCTCCACTGAGCCCACCCTCCTGCGGCACAGAAGTCTGGGTGATGCTCAAGCAGATGTTCTCCCAGTGGCACCTGAGGAAGCTTTTCAGAGCTCCCGGGACATCCTTAAAACTGGCAGACTAGGTCGCTCAAGCAGCTTTGCAGCATGAATTCTAATTGGTCTTAATAATAAAAACCCAGGGTCAGATAGAGGAGTAAATGCTGGCAGAACAGAAAGACAAAGGCGTAAACCACAGTCAACTCTTACCTTGCTAATTCTTCAGCCAATAAAAGGGGCCAGCTCCTGTCACCTTTCACCTTATAGTCCTCTCTCTGCCCAGCCGTATCACTTCCTGTCTATTCAGACCTCCAGACCTCTGTGGTTAACTAGTGGCTAGCTCCGCCCTCTGATCTTTAGGCTGCCTTTATTTGTTAGAGCACAAACAGCCTATCACCACACAGCTTCACTCTTCCCTGCATTTCTCTGCTAGTGAGGAGAGTTCCGGGACCCTCCAGGTACCACCCTCTTCTTCATTTCCTCGCTGTCTGTCACCTTTCTGCTCCCTCCCACAGGCCTTTCTGCTGGTAGCCTTGGTGTGTACGAAAAGCTGAAAGACCTGCCACAGTCTTAGCTTTCCTTAGGGACCTGAGATTCAGAGATGCTAAAACCCTGAAGAGAGCGAATGTCCCAAGAATCCCTGTGAATGAGCATTCCTGAATGTTCACCCTGTTCATTCAGCATGGAAACCTCACCAGCAAACTGTAAAGACATGTTCAGATCATGGTTCCATCATTTTCTTTAGTGCTGTACATGATATTTCTCAAAGTAACAAGTTGACTTGGTCCTAAGTCTCATCTGGCTCACTAAGTTTTAAAACCAGATACAGACAGCCTAAGAAGAAAAATGCATTGAGAAAGAGAAAAAAAGAAAGTACATCAAATATTGACATTGCAATTTATATCTGAGGTTTTTCTGATACTCTGTGAATCATATTTCGCCTCCAGGCGGCCTGCTTTCTCATTTTAACGTTATGTTATCCTTGTCTGTGCTCATATAAGCTATAAATACTTCGGGTAATGGCTGTCATTCTTGTCATTCTCGGTCTCTAGAGAGCCCTTAACTTTTAAAGCATTGAATAGCGCCCAGATAAGGCCACACCTAAATTATATATTGCAGTGGGAAATAGCTGTCTCTAGAAATCTTTTATTTTTAAAGGATCATTCTTTGTGACTTTTAAAGTCCCGCTGTTTCTTAGAATTCATTCTGGTTTGTTATGTGTACTCTCAAAATTGACTAGGAAGCAAAGAAAAAAGTTACAGTGCCTTGAAAGTATATATTTAACTGCTGATTGAGAGTACATAGTCTGTCTGTCTGTCTGTCTGTCTGTCTGTCTCTCTCTCTCTCTCTCTCTCTCTCTCTCTCTCTCTCTCTCTGTGTGTGTGTGTTGTATGTCTATGCATATGTTCCTGTGAAAGGGCATGCACTGACCTGTGTGGAATCCAGAGGCAAGAGCCACCTGTCTTGCTTTGTCTTGCTTGCTGAGACATGAGACAAGGATCGGCCTGTCTTTTCCTCCCCCGTGCTTAAGTTACAGACACATGCTGCCCTCACCTGGCTTTTTACATGGAGCTGGGGATCTGAACTCTGGTCCTCATGCTTGCCAACAAGCACTTTACGAACTGAGCCATCTCCCCGGCATCAGGAGTCCAGATGTAAAGGTTCTACTACATGATCTCAGGTTAGTGTGCCCAGATCACAGGCTAATAGTGGGTATATAAGTTCTGAATTTCTGATACTTGTATTTTTCTTTCCTACTAAGAAATCTGTTCTATAAAGGAGGGATAAATTGAGCTCTGAGAACTAGAGAGGCAAATAGTTTTTAATCTCAAAACTAAGAGCAATTCAGCTTAATGACGTGAAGTAAGTTACGCACATGAATATTCATTCTCCCCATGATTTCCTGCACAGTTGGGAGCGGAGCTGCCGCTCTGATTATGCATACAGATTGAACGCTCCCTTCATCCCAATGCATCTGTGCTCTAGCATCACAGAGGCCCTCGCCAGCATCACCTTGGTAGCCAGTCTCATGGTTTGCTCGTGTTCTGCTAGTGGCTGTCTCTAGCAGCTCGTCCACTTTAGAGACACGGAGTTTTATGAGATGACCAGATGCCATAAGAGAAGTAACTGGCTGTTTCTACATGGGAAGCCAGCTGGCAGAACCTTCGTAATTGATGAGTCCAACATTTAGATCTCAGGCTGACCCAGAAGATGTGGCAGCAATCCTGAGCCCTCTTCTTCCTGCCTGAGTGCTATGAACCTGGGAGTGGAGGAGCTGATTCCTTCAGCCACAGGTGTCCGGTGTTCTCTTTCAGATTGCTTACTGCTCAGATTAAAGCCGTGGAAGGAGAGCCATACTAAAGTAGGTGAGAGACCCTTCTTTAGAGTAGCCTAAAAGGTCAGGAAATGGCTGTGCAGACCTCTGGTGGCATGTGTAAGTCTGCTTCTAGGGTCCAGTTGCAGCGTGGATCTCCAGACTCTAACCCTTTCCCCGTACTATCCTTGCATCGAGACCTACAGACTTTTGGTCTTTTTGGTCTTCTTGTCGTGTGCTGTAGGCAACCTTGGTAGACTGCCTTTTTTCCTAACAACAATTCTTCTAGGCCTGTATTTGTGCTACCTTCTTTTGCTACATATCAACTGAAAAAAGTTGTAATAGATAAAGTGACAGGCTTACATTGTTACCTACCTAAGTTACTTCTGTGGTAGAGGTCATTGGCTACTTTTCTCATTAAAAAACATTGTTGCTCTGGCTATCTGTCTAACATGATGCCAGCCATATTTCAACTCATCAATAATTATATAACAAAGACTCTTAAAAGTATGTCATGTTAATTTTAGTTCACAAGAAAACTGCCATGGCGCTTTTGTTTCCCCCTTTCCTCGATGGACTTAGAACTGCTACTCTGCCCATTGAGCAGAGTTTAATCCACTAGGTTTACAAAGACTTGTATTTGTGCTTGACAAGAACAAAATTCAGGGGGATCTTTACTAGGTAAAACATGATTGAGGGGGCTGCTAGAGCGAGCATTCCAGGTCTTTCCCCAACCCTGTTACAGGCAGAACATAACTACAGTGTTGCTATGGTTGTTGCACACACCTGCTGTGCCTGGAACCCAATCCAGGACTGTTCAACCCCCACGGCTGATACCCTTTGTTTGTTACGTTCTCAGTCTGGTGTCTCCAGAATATTTGGGCTTTTCTGTTTCTTCCTTTGCTGGCAGTCTAGCTCACTCCCCTGCCTCAGGTACTTCTCTTGCTTGTTCATCTTAATAAATCACCACTCAGAATTTCATCCTTCAAACTGTCCCTCTGGCCTGGTCACACTGGGCAAACTGATTTAGTCTTGGTACGCCAAGGTTTCCCCGTCTGGAAGAGGTGCCCATTCGTGTTTTTTTTTTTTTTTTTTTTTTTTTGAGACGGCCCGCATGTAATAATTATTTGTAATAAATGAATAAGTGCATACCCTGGCCCAAAGGCTTGCTGTAAAGAGAACTGAAATAATGAACAGAAAGCGATTGTAACGCCTCCTGGAGCATGCCACCATCAAATCATCTGTTAACGTCGATAACCAAGCACTCCAAGGCTTGAACACCTTGCAGCTTCCACTTAAGTCCCTCTGCAGGAGGCAACACGGGTTTTGGCAGAAAGCATCAGGTGGCGCTTTACTACTCAGAGAGCCCAGTCAAGAAAACAGATAATCCACTTGGGATGTTAAAGGTATTTGATTTACTCAGTGCAAAGAGGCTAAAAGAGTGGGGAGGGGAAAGTGGCAGAACCCCCAAGGAATCCCCAGAGGAAGCAGCTCCCACAGTGCTCCTGCAGCCACCTTTCCATCAGGGACAGTGGAAGGTGACCCCAGCTAAACGAGCTGAGACAGTGGCAGGAACACAGTCAATGCACTGCACAGATAAGGAGGGCGAAGGGAGCCAGGGGCTTCTGTCCTCACCTCCTTATTGGTGTCACATCTTAGCTGGCAGGACCTGGCAAGGGAAACTGTCTGTGCAGCTTGCCCTAGCACGGAGGCCCTAGGGTTGCAAAGTAGAGTGTGGACCAGCTACAGGTAGCAAAACAAAAATCAGGCTCGTGTAACATCCTTTTTAAAAAAGAAGTTGAGAAAGAGGTAGATGAGGAATGCAAGGGTCAAAGCTTTACAGTGGAGAGTGCACACAAGAACAGGAATCCACTTCAAGTCCTATAGAACAAATCCCAGAGCCTGTTTGTTAGCATGCCAGTGTAATAGCGCTATGTAAAGGAGCCACAGTTTTTCTAATGATCAATTAGAGAATGCAGTATTTACCAAAGTGCCTGGCTTTCCCAGGTGCTGAGCTAGGGTGAATGCTGGTGATAAATGCCCTCTTGGCTAATTCCGGACACATGGAATAGACAAAGCAGTCATTTAGCTCCAGACTTTATCTGATGAGGCCTGGGGAACCCAGGTGAGGCTGCAGACACGCTGAGGAGGGAAACGAGCCATCCTGTACATTCTGGCTTCTGAAACTATGACCCTAACCTGTCCCTTCAACTGACTGTAATTCGGCCTGGAGGAAGTACTCATAAGCAAGGAAATACAATGTCCCTCATATAGTCTGAGAAAGTAGATCACCAAATGGAAGTTCGCATTCCCGAGGATGCTGAAGGAAAGCCTTCCCAAGAAAATCTCTTGATAGGAAGAGGACAACAGTGGCCATGCTGGGGTTACCAGGGTCTCCAGGGTGGGAGGGGGGACCTCGTGTGTCACTCCAGTTGTATCTGTGGCTTGCAGAGCACATCAGACCCTGACAGAAGTTTCACAGTGTGCTTGTTAGTTTTGCTTCTCCTCTGCCCCTAGAAAGCTAAGGGGGAACCATGGATTGCCATCACATCCTTTGCACCTGGAATTTACCAGATGGCTGCCTTTTTTTCTTTTCTTTTCTTTTTTATAAACCATAGGACTGCTTCTGAAGTGATTGACTTTTCAAATGATCCTTCCACAGATTTCTGCAGGGGCAGGAAATTGAAGTGAATTTTTCAAATATATGACATTTTATGAATAACTGAGGGCTCAGAGGTAATTTGTGAATACTCCCTTTTTTTTAAGGGATCGATACATGGTATTGTGTCTAGGCACCTTTCATATATTAGTAAGATTCTTGCATGAGTCCAATTTATAGATAAGCCATATTACCAAAAAGAAGGAGGCATAGGTGATGGCTGCTAGTCATACATTAGATATGAGAGAAAGAGAGAGAAAGAGAGAGAGAGAGAGAGAGAGAGAGAGAGAGAGAGAGAGAGAGATTGCAGATAGAGAGATTGCAGATAGAGAGATTGCAGATAGAGAGATGGAGCTGGCTGGATCAGTTAAGAGTACCTATTGCTCTTGCAGAGGACACAGGTTCAGTTCCCAGCATGATTTTAGCTCCAGGACCTGACACCCTTGGCCTCTCTGGGCATCTGTACTTGTATGCATGCATCCACACACAGACATCCACATACAAGTAATTAAGAATAATACCTTCTTGCTAGATGTTGTGACACACACCTTAAAATCCCAAGACTTGGTAGGCAAAGGTAAGTAGATCCCTTTGAGTTCCAGACAAGCTTGGTCTGCATAGGCAGATCCAGGTCATCCAGCCATCCAGGGCTATAAATGAGATGTTGCCTTTAAAAAAAAATAAATCAGGTTTTGTTTTCATTCTCTGTCTTTCAAATTTTGGCACTAAAAAACCACATCCTTACTGGGGCTGAGGCAGGCTGATCTCTGTGAGCTGAGGGACAGCCCCCTCTGCACAGTAAGTTCCAGGCCAGCCATAACTACATCGTAAGGCCCGGACTCGCAAAACAAAAGCAAACAAACAAAAATTACATTCTTATTTTCCTCGACTTTAAGGGAAATGTATCACAGTGGGCATATCTCTCTTAGCTCTCCAGTTGTTTAGCCTCCTTCACTGGCCTTCTAGAAAAATGTTCCTCTTTGTGACAGGCTCTGCATTCCAGGGACCTGCCTGTCCAAGCAGGGTCCTCTAGGGTTTCTCAATACCCAGAAGAGTTGGGGGAGGGGAGGGCCGTGTGGCTGAGGGTAACAGTGCTGTAGCTGAGGCACTTCTGGGGTTTAATGTGTGATGTGCTCTCTGAAATACAAAGTGTAGCAAAATGCCACTGTTTTCAGGTTATATTAAGAATAGGACCCTGGTGCCATTATTCGGGTTTATTTGCAAAAATAAGAAGTACCTTTGATTCTGGCCAGTACCAAATTTGTGTCCCAGCTCAGGCCTTCAGACCTGAGATCAAATTGCTCTTCTGCTCCCCAGCTGTTCTTGACCTCCCTGTATCTGAAGTCCTTGGTTATCGCTAAGCAAAGAAAGTCTTTAGTCCCCTTGAGCTTTGGTGCCCCCATTGTTCTATGTGAGGGTCACTTTGGGCCTCCTAAGCCCTTAGGAACCCCCTCTTGCCAGGCAGTGATGGCACACACATCCTCTTTGTGAGTTCAAGGCCAGCCTGGTCTACAGAGCAAGTTCCAGGACAGCCAGGACTACACAGAGAAACCCTGTCTTGAAAACCAAAAAAGAAAAGAAATCCCCCTCTCAGTCCTGGCCTTTTGAATCTCCCTGCTTGATTGGTCAGCCTGACGGCAACTGGCTGGATCATTTGCTGAAGCTGAGTATACACATGTTAGCTTCCTACCCTGGATAATTCCTGATCAAGTGGTCTTTCAGAGGCCAGCACCCAGCTAAGATAATCTCTGTCCATCCAGCAGCCAGCACGACCTTGGCATCTCTTTGACACCTGCCATAGTCCCTTCGTGTAGTTCTTGTGTCCCACGTAAATTAGTGAACATCTGAGCCTGCACTTCGTGGTAGGTCAACTTGCAGGCTTGTGTCAACAGTCCAGCCACTTCTCCTCCATCCAGGGGCCTTCCGGTGCAGGATGTTGCCTGAAGCCTTGGCCTCATTTTGTTTCTCTCACAAATATACAGCAAGAGGCTCACTCCAGCATTATTTCCCCTAATACAGGAACAAAGTAGACCCATTTCCTGTTTAGTCTTGCTGCTGTCTATGGGATGAGCTCCACAAATGTCTCTTTCATTTAGATGACTCGTAGCCACCTGTGGAAGCCTGCTACCCAGAGTCACTAACCTCAGAGAGATAGCTGTGCCTGGCCCCTGAAGGCCAAATACATTCACCATCCCTGCCTGCCTTTGGCTTTATGAGAATTACAGTGTCCGGAGACCTAGGTAAATTCAGTGTTAGAACACGAGATAGTGACAGACTCCTAGTCCAGAATAATAGTAACCAAAATGCAATTATTAATTGTCTGTTTTCCGTAGTAAGGAGAGATGAAATATTTGATGATGGAAAGGAGCTCATTCTTGTTCTGTCCCATGTGGAAAGGGAGTGCTTGGAACGTCACAAAAGAATGACAACCAACCAGACTTATGTATTCAATAACTGGTTTGGCTAAAATGGTTGCTACTTGGAAAGATGGTAACATTTCTCTTTTCTTTTTCTCATGAAACCTTTCGTATGTTTCTGAGTCTTTAAGCACTTAATCTGCAAGCATTTGTTTTCTCTTTTATTATATGTGGGTACGTCGGGATTGGTGCCTGATACATAAAACTGTTGTTACTGGATGTTGTCTCTCTTGCTGCCGAGTGGGCAGGAGAGTGGGCAGCATTCCAAGGTCCAGTCTAATCTTATTTGGGAAATGAGATGCTAACATCTTTGCTGTTGCTGTGCCCACCCCCAGCAGAAAAAAAAAAAAAAAACTTCTCTGATCCTAGAGTTTTGAAAATGGAAGGAACCTTTGACATCAAGTCATCATCCACCTTCTTTTAATATGAACCATCTGTGGAGACACACGAGTGCATACACATGTAAACACACAAAAACATGCACTTTAGCAGTTAGATGGCTCTATAGAATTTGCAAGGAGAAAGTACAGGTCTCTGTCTGCTTCCACGTTGTGTCTTCAACTCTTTGGGACAATCCCTTTCTAGATAAAAAACCCATGTCGCTAAAGCAGCATGCATAGGCTGCTGTTTCTGTAGCTTTCTCTTATGTATTAGCTGATAACTTCTCCCTGTAAAGAGCAAATTCATCTGTCTCTTCTTAACCCCACACCTGCCTCATCCATGAAATCCCCCTGCCTGCATGACCACCCTTCCTGCCTTCCCATCTTCTAGGATAGTTCTGTCGTGATTATGCTCGCCAGTCAGTTTTGAGGATTTTATTGTAACTTTGCAGATTTCATATTACACAGCCATGTGTTGCTATCTGAGAGGGACTGGAATTATAGGACCTTCTTCAGATACCAACATCCATGGCTGCTCAAACCCCTTATATAAAACGCTGTTCGCATTTGCCCTTCATATACTTTTTATCTTCTCTGGGTTGCTAATAGTACCTAGCACATTGTAAATTCTGTATAAATGGCTGTTTCACTGCATTGCTTATAAAAATAAAAATGCCAGTTAAGATGGAATTCTCTTCCTGAAAAAAAAATTCTAACCTGTCAGTTGAGTCTGAGGGTTCCACATCTGCAGAATATAGAACCTACTGAGCTGTGGTTGTTTTGAGTTTTGTTTTGTTTTCCCTTCTCTCAATTGCCTTTTTGTTAATCTTGCACATGGAGGCAAGTTCTTGTTCGACCACTGAGGAAGATCTTCAAACCTGGTTTCTTAATTTGTAATATATGTTTTTATTGCTGTGTATATCATTGGCCTATAGAAAGCTTTCCCAGGGCCTCTGGTGTGTTCTGGTCTGTACTGGTAGGTCTAGGGTCATTACTTGGGGACCTTCTTTCTCCATCCTTCTGCATACCCTAGGCACCTCTTGTCTGGCTCTGTGCTGACTCCCACTTTCTCAGTATAACCTATACTTTCTTTCTATCCATGTTCTTTTTCCCACAGCCTGCCTGCCTTTGGCTTTATGAGAATTACAGTGTCCGGAGACCTAGGTAAATTCAGTGTTAGAACACGAGGTAGTGACAGACTCCTAGTCCAGAATAATAGTAACCAAAATGCAATTATTAATTGTCTGTTTTCCGTAGTAAGGAGAGATGAAATATTTGATGATGGAAAGGAGCTCATTCTTGTTCTGTCCCATGTGGAAAGGGAGATAGTGCCCCTGTGCTGGCTAGTCACTTGCTACACTGGGCTATCAAAGGCCCTCTTTAGACTGCATGCCCATTGTGTTAGATTGGGGCAAAGGGGGTCCCTAACTCTTTTCCCTGCAGTTTCTCTTATGTGTGTAGGAATCTTCTAGACTTATGGTCTAATTGTGTTTACTTCCTGTTCTCATTTCCATCTCTCTCTATGTCTGAGGGATTTACTCGGCTTTATCCTCTAATCCCTCCGCTGGGTTTCTAATTTCCGTTCCCATATTTTCTGAGAATCCCTTTTTATGCTCTGAGGTCCCATGTTGTAAGAACCATGCCTTCATAGCTGTGATATTTTTTTTTCTCTTTTCTCCCTGAAGATATTAGAATGGGTGCCAAGAGCAAAAGCTGCATACCCCTGATAGCGACACTCCACGTCTTTACCTCAGCAGATAATGTTTCTGAAATACCTAAATACATTTGAGGTACCTAGGGTTGGGTAAATTAAGATAAGACCCCACAATGAAAAAAGTCACCTTATGAACACTATGGTTTGAGGAACAGGTATTCGTCGCTTGCCTCTGCCATTGCTTGTAACTAATGTGGCTTTTCCGGCGCACATACCCTTTGAGCTATTCATCCCAGGGCCTGAGAGGCAGGACAGTCCCCATATTGCTAGGTTGTCATTCATTGCTTGTATTATCCTGTAACTGAGACAGCTTTTAAAATTCATGTCCTTGCCTCCGTGGCCAGAAGTGGTTCATAATAAACAAGGAATTCTGAGAAAGGCTCTCAGTAGGAATGATGACAAGCAGGGAACTGGATATTTTGTTGAAAAGCGCACAACCCCGATGTAACTTGAGCCAGGTACTTCTTTGCCAACACAGGCAAGTCGGCTGCCTGAGAGCTGACTGCAGATTAAAGTCATTCCCTGACTAAGGGATGTGATCTTCCTATTTCTTCAACATTTATTAAATAAGGCTTATAAAAATCACTGTATAGATATGGAAGATAAATTTTCAACCCAACAGTTATGATTACAAATAAGTAATGTTCAGTTTTTACATTCTAGTTTAAGGTAATCCTAAAACACATGTATTAGATGCCTAGTATCTATCACAAACTCTGCTAGAAACAACTCTGCCAAAAACTTTATATTATCTTATTTAGTGGATCTGTCAACTTTGTAAGGTGTGTATTCTATAGGTAGTAAAGCAGTGTGCTTGAAACAAAAATGATAGGAACATAGAAAAAAAAATCAGTTCTTACCGAGCACCTTGTACACCCAAACCTAACACCATATAAAAAACTTAATTTGTGACAGAAAATGAACTCACACACACTAATGGAACCTTTATCCCCTCGCGTCTATAATTATTCATATGTAAATATGCTCTCTGAGGTCTCTCTTGGAAGTATTCCTGTTTTGGTCTCATGAGTTATGATCATCATCCACTAAAAGGCATCCCAAAGGTTGACAAAAGTGAGCATGAGTCCAGTAGGAAGCAGTGTAGCCAGTGTGAGGTGGTGGGGGGCTCTGGACTTGGGCCCTGCCGGCTGCACAGCTGTGTGGGGCAGACTTGATGAACCGTCACTTGCACCACTGAGCCAGCCCATTGCAGAGGCTTTCAGCCAAGCAACGGAGAAGTATGGCTGACGCTGGTTCTCACAGTGATGAGGCCTGCTGTCTGACAAGTAGACAAGTGTGCCCAGGGTCAACTGGACAAGGCAGTACAGTCCTCTAGTGACAAGCCACAGGGCACTCTCTAGCAAGCCTGTTGCTGGGCTTCTCTGTGCCCATCTCTCAGCCGTACCAGCATTCTTTTCTCTTCTCTAAAACCTGTCTCAGAAGAAACTGAGGGAGGACTTGCTTCAGGGGTTGGGCAAGAGAAGGCCAGAGAGTAAGTGACCTTCCCACTTTCTGAAATGTCACGATGCTTGTTTTGGAGCAATACGTCTAGATCTTCCAGGGCCTCCACTCAAGCTTGGGGACTATTAGCAAAGTCAGAGTTCTGCCTGTTTGTTCGGTGGCAATAGTTCCAAAGAGGAAGATAAAAAGACTCAGGATGGGGGGGGGGGCTGATGTTGATTGAAATTATGTCTCACTCTGTAGACCAAGCTGGCCTTGAGCTCTCAGAGATCTGCCTGCCTCTTCCTCCCAAGAACTGGTATTAAATGTGTGTGCTACCACACCTAGATGGCTGGGTTTGGTTTTATTGAAGCAGATTTTGTGCTTGTGTTTAGAATAATACCCCAGCTACAATACTCTTTCCAGGTCTCTGCCCCGAGACTGGAGGCCTACCCTGTGTTTTGACACTGAGCATCCTACACATCAGAGAATTTGCAGATCTTGAAGACATTTCAATATTATCAGAATTCATTTTAATTGGGAGTTGTCCAAGTAACATTTAGGATTTTAAAACATTGACCCATGCAATTAGGTATGAGTATTCTTCCCTTTTCCTCCTGATAGTTTATTAGAACATTAATAGTGTGTGCAACTCTGTGTGTGTGTGTGTGTGTGTGTGGTGTGTGTGTGTGTGTGTGTGTGTACAAGAGGGCAACCTCAGATACCATTCTTCTTCCTTGGGTATCACATTCACCTTGTTTTTTTTGAGACAGTCTCTCACTGGGACCTGAAGCTCACCAGTTAGACTAGGCTGGCCAGCCAGAAAGGACCAGGGATCCTAGTGTTTCTCCACCCCCAGGGCTGGAATTATAACAGTGCACCACAGATTCTGAGAACCAAACTCGGTCCCCATGCTTGAGTGACAGACACTTTACCAGCTAAACAATCTCTGCAGCCCAGGACATAAATATTGTATTCCTCTCAATAAGATGGGCTTGGCACATTTGTGAGATGTCTCAAGAACTGACACACAGGGCCAATTGTGTCGCATTTTGTAAACATTAAACTGAAGGTTGCCATAACCCAAGTGTCTCACCCTGCAAGTTTTAAAAGATGAAGGGGTTTTTGGTTCAAGTAATATTGACTTTGGAGATTTAAAATGACCTTCCAAGATTTATTTTTTTTTCCTCAGCTTAGAATTGATAACAAAACAAAGCATTCTTTTTATCGAGTTGCTGTGTCTAAAGAAAAGCTTCGTGGTACCGAGGGGAGAAGCTAAGAACAATCATTAGCTTGATCGACTCATAATCCTTAGGAAGCACAATCATTAACTTGATCGATTCATAATGCTTAGGAAGTTTAATTATAGTCATCTCAATATCAACTTGGTGAAAAAATGGAAAGAAAATGCCATCATGAAGAATCTTCCCTTGATATACTGGAAAGGCTTGGGTTCTATTAATAGAAACAACTTTTTTTTTATAAGAAATAAAGCTGGCCAGGCCTGGTGGCACATGTCTATAATCCCAGAACTTGGAGGGTAGAGGCAGAAGAGTCAACAACTTTGAGGCCTGGTCTATATATAAGTTCCAGGCCAGCCACGACTACCTAGTGAGACCCTGTCTCAAAACCCAGAGAGAAGGGACAGCAAGGAAGGAAGTGGACTTGTTTGTGAATTTATTTTCTTTTTTTAATTTTTAAATGTTTTTGAGAATTTCATACATGAATACTATGTTTACATCGTTTCTATCCTTTCCCCAACTCCTCCAATGCCCGCACTCCCCTCTCAAGTTCATGCTGTCTTCATTATCATTACCTATGTATGTATGTATGTATGTATGTATGTATGTATGTATGTATACAGATACACACAGCCTGCTGATGCTGAACACATTGAGTTTTGTAAATATGTACAAGTGTTTAGGGCTGATCACTTGGGATTGCATCTCGTGGGAGAAGTTTATCCCCAGAGAAGGCTGATTCTCTCTCACACAGCAGGCACTGATTGCCTGGAGCGCTCCATCTAGGGGTTGGGTCTTTGAGATTTCCCCCGTTTGTGCAAACGTGTCAGCTGGTGTTGCCCTTGTGAAGGTCATATTTTGGCAGCTATGTTGTTAAGATTACATGGGTGCACCTTCCTTGTCGTTTGTAGACAACACTAACCAGCAGGAGGTGTCCTGGTCCTCTGTCTCTTACAATCTTCCCATCCCCTTTTCCCTAATGTCCCCTGAGCCTTAGGTCTAGGGGTCATGTTGTAGATGTATCAACTGGAGTTGGGCACCCCCTGACCACTTATTCTCTGCATTTTGGCCCGTTGTGATCTCTGCAATAGACACCATATGTCTTGAAAAGACGTTTCTTTGGTGAAAGTGAGAACTCCCCTTATCAATGGATATAGGGACAGGGATTTAGATACAGTTAGAAGTTATATTGGTTCATTTTCTGGTTATGAAAATTATTTAACTGCTTTAGCATATAGGTAATTTGGAAAATAAGGTAGTTATTCTTAATTCTACTATCTTTTTATTGTTACTATTAGTGTGTGTGTGTGTGTATGTGTGTGTGTGTGTGTGTGTGTGTGTGTGTGTGTTATGCGGGGAGGGCACGCTTGCCATGTCACACATGTAGAGGTCAGAGGACAACTTCATAGAGTCCATTTTCTCCTCCACTGGGAGTTCCAGAGAGCAAACTCAGGTGGTCAGGCCTTCTCAATAAATTCTTTACCTGGTGAGCCCTCTTGCCGAATTCTCTGCTTCCTTCATATAATCACTAGTGCCTAAGTAAACCCCAGACAGGCTCTTTTCAGGATGTTTGGTCCAATATAAGATTGTCATCAGGGGAGCTGGAGAGATGGCTCAGTGGTTAAGAACACTCACTGCTCTCTCAGAGGACCAGGGTTTGGTTCTCAGCATCCATGTGACAACTCATCATGATCTGTGACTGCAGCTCCAGGGGATCCAAGGCACTCTCCAACCTCCACAGACACCAGATACACGCGTGGTGTACATACGTACATGCAAACAAAACACTCATATGCATAAAAAATAAAATAACTAATTTTTTATAAGATTATAATTGGGGCTAGGGCTATAACAGCTCAGTGGTAGAGCGCTAGCCTCCATGCATAAAGCCTACTACTGTCAAGAAAACGAAGGTAGTGTAATAGTGTAAATGGCATCTTATATCATGTCATTGGTATTGCTGTTACAATCTACATCCTTCATTCATCTCTGGGTCTTTCTAGGTTTTATTTCTATGAATAATAGTGTATTCTGTAGACTGTTATGCAAACCACCAACCCATCTGTCTCCGGCCTTCATTTCTTCAACTAAAGGCAGCCACCTTTTGTGTCTTTTTTCAGAGATTTCTTTATAGCTCTGTAAACAAAATTATCTTGCCACTAAGGACTGGGGAGGGATGAACGATTTCTGGACAACTAGTTTCCAGTTTTTCACAGGCGTGGACCACTAGCCCCCTCATCATCCCTCCCTCCGTACTAACTAGCTCATCTCCTCTGTTCTCTTAATAGAACCATGTCATCGTTTTAGTTACATCATCGCTGTTCCTGTCACAGACACCACTCACAACTGTGCCCTGTTATAAAGCATCATCACTTTGTCTTGTATTTTCCCCCCAAAGTGAATTCTGTTCTGATCTGTTCTTAATTGGCTTAAATTTCCTACAGATTAACTCTCAAGCTCCCCAGCATGCCTGGTTGGCTCCTATATATCATAGACTCTATTAGGCCCATATACCTGAATTCTTCTCCCAAAGACTTCTGACCTCGTCCAGTCTGCTCCCTGTGCCTGGTACCCATCATCATGAGGGCATCATCTTATTACTCTAGGTTCTGCTTTATCTCTGATGTTGGCTCCACTGCTTCGTGGTTTGTATTTTCCTCTTCTTATCTTACTCCTTGATTTTTATGGAGCACATTCTCCGGTATCTTTTTGAGAGAGGGCTCATAGGAAGTCTTGAGACTCTGGTATCTGAAATGCCTTATACTCAGCTGACTCATAAGGAAGGGTTTAGCAATACATTGAGTCTTATTAGGAACAGTCTTCCTTAAGGCCTTCCAGGGCGTTATTGAGTTGTTTTCAAGCTTCTTGAGCTGATGAGGGGTTCAAAAAAGTTACTGTTTCCTGATCCAATGCATGTAATCTGTTTTCTCTCCCTCTTAAAGTTTAGAGATCTTCTCTTTTTTTCTGATAAAGTGCATGAAGTTGGGTTTATTTTTACCCGTTGTAAAGTACGCTGTACCTTGCCAGTCTGCACACAAGACTTTCACGTTGAGACATTTTCCCTAATTTATTCCTTCCTTCCTTCCTTCCTTCCTTCCTTCCTTCCTTCCTTCCTTTCTTCCTTCCTTTTTCTGAGTTGGCTTCTGTAGTCAGCAATTTTCTTTTGATTTTTTTTGCCTATGTTTTTTCTCTTCTCTCATTCCAATCTCATTTGAAAGCCCCAAGCACTGACCTTGTCTATGTTTCTTTTGATTTTTCCCATCTGCTGTCTTATCTTTGGGGCCTATTGTTAAGTGTGATGACCTTGATTTTTCCTGTAACTTGTACTGAATCTGTCCTACTATTTTATTTTACTTTCCAAGACCTTTTTTCTCCCAATTATCTCTTTGTTTGGGTGCCTCCTCTCACTTCAGAGTTTGAGTAACTTTGCTGAGGATCTAAGAGACACTGAAGCGTGGAGCTGGGGTGGCTATTTGCTTCTCCCTTATAATCCTGCCTCCTTACAATTAGCACATTTTTTACTGTATTTTCCCCTCTCTTACAGTGGTGGCTTTTCTTAGTTGTCTGCTGAGACTTAAAAGTGTGCCACTGTTAGTCTTCAGAGACAAAGTGTAAATTGGCTCTTTCCTGGTGCTGAGGAAGGACTTGGGGGAAATGGGATAATTGCTAATGAGTATACTTACCTTGTGAGTGACAGTAAAACATTGTTAAATTGATTATGCAGCTGTCACATAACTCTGGGTATACAAAAAAAAACCCCACTGAGTTATATACTTTCAGTGAATCGGTTTGGGGGGTGTGTGTGTAATATTTCAATAAAACTATCAAACAAAAAGTGGGACACTTACTCAAAGCTTGTGGCTGGGGCTTGTTCTTTGTGGGATTTGTTCTGATGTGATTTGGAAGGGTTGTGAGTATTAGGAGCCTCTCAGATCAGATTCTGTCTTCCAGAGTTTACCAGTCCCGTCCCGTCCCCCCAGAGACTGCCCAGCTCTCCAGCCTGGAGGCTAAAAGGCTGGTTTTATGGACTAACCCCACCCCATCCCCCTGTTTGCTCCTCACCTGTGCTGTGACTGGTGCTCTGCTCTACCCACTCCAGAGACTACGTCTTAAAAAATAGAGAGAGTTGAGAAAGGACAGGTGCATAGCAGAAAGGCTTCTGGGAGGTGATCTGCCTGCTTACCTGAGGCTAACAGTCTTAACTGTCTCCCTCTCCCCAACGAAATGTAAACTTTCCTCCTCTTTACTGATTTTTTAAAGAAGTCTGTGGATCGAAATTGAGAACAGGAAGTGAGGAGAGACACATGTATCAAATATAGGTCATTGTGGGGCTCAGAGGTTAGGAGCATTGACTGCTCTTCCAGAGGTCCTGAGTTCAATTCCCAGTAACCCCATGGTGGCTCACAACCATCTGTAATGAGGTCTGGTGCCCTTTTCTGGAGTGGAGGCAAACATGCAGACAGAACACTATCTACACAATAAATAAAATAAATCTCTCTTTTTTTTTTGTTACAAAATAGGTCATTTGTCTTCTCCAGTTCCTTTGATCCATTGCATTGTGTACTACTGAGATTTCATTTCTTTAAAATTCTGATTTAGAAAAAAAAAAACAGAATAAGCATTTATTTCCAAACAAATTATTCTTGTAATTCTTATAGTTGCTGTATCAAAAAGTTCTGGGCGTGTCCCTCCCCTGCCAAAGGTAGAAATATTCTTTTTCATTTTCATGTACAAACAGAAAGACCAATTTTTTTCTGAATTCAGAGACCTAATTAAGTTCCTTTAACCATAAGGTTATGATTGGCTATTTTGAGATTTAAAAAAAAAATAGTAAAATAAAAACTGAAGCTCCCAGCCAGGTGCTGAAGGATTGCCTTAGCTTTGCCATGATTGAAGTTCTCAGTTCTCACTGCCCCAGAAAGAGTCAGCAGATCGCATGGTTGTGATAGAGAGAGGAAAGGCTTGCTATTGTCTCTACACATTCCTCTCATGTGGCTCTTTAGTCTTAAGGGAAGTTATTCAGTTCATCGGCACTGAAGTAGGGCCCAGAGCATTAAAATGATGCAGATGGGGGGAGGGGCACTAGCCGACCCCTATCCTCTGATATGCTTGATCAGGCAGGGGCTTGGTTCTGTTTGCATTGCTGCTCCTAGGATTACTCCGACTATCCAGGACATGTGTCTTAAAGATGTAGCGGTGACTCACGGAGCAAGAGAAAAACTATTTATTGTTTACAGTGCCATGTTGCCACTGGCACATTCAGGCTATTCTGAATTGCCTTGTGACGAAAGCATTTCAGTATCGTAAGATGTTAGTCACAACTGATGTCTCCCAGATCACCTGTCTCTCAAGCCTTGCAATTCTTTTTCCAATCTAAATTTTGGAGAAAGGCAACTCAACTCTTATTTTTCCATGCTGGGGATTGAGTCTGGGCCTCCCATGTGCTCTGTCTGCACAGCTCTGTCTCTGAACTCTACCTCAAGCCTCTGAGAGAACCCTGTTCTCAGTGCTTTATATGATGACGTATGTCAGTTTGACCTTCCTGAAACATCACAGCCATTTAAAAACTAGCTCTATAACGTGAAGGGTCTCATGAGAAATAAATATGTGAGGCCCCTTCTCAGAGATTGTTAACAAGGGCACTGTGACGTGTTTTGATTATCCCAGAATTATAAAAGTTAAGAAGATCATAAGCTCAAGGCCAGCCTGAGCTACAGAGTATATCTGGGGCTAGCCTGCACATAATAGCAAAAACACATACACACACACAAAATGTAGGGCATTAAACTAAGCTGGGGATTCCCAAGTGTAAATAACCCTGCAATTGCTCAGGTCACATGTCTGTGAAGCCAGCCCTGGGGGGAAGACACTTTTAGTGTCTCTATGGATTATAATACACACATTTTAGCCCATGACTAACACCTCTGCTCAAGGGGCTTTCCTCCCAGATCAGCCAGAGCTAATTTATTATGAAGTCAATTCCTGAATCTCCACCTCTCAAACCCTGGAGTTAAATCACTAAACTAGCACACATCTTACAATAGTTCCTTCCATGGTGTTCCCTGCCAGGACACTCAGAGCTCTATGGCAGTAACTTCAGGAACTTTCTCTCTGCTCTGACAGTGGCTGTCAGTGGGTCAGTCAGTTCTTCAAGTCAAATTAAATTAAAACCTGAGATCTGATCTGCAAGAGGATGGGGACTTAAATAAAAATATATCTCTTATTTCTAATCTCCTGGCAGTTAGTTGAGCTACCTATCCCCCATACACACACACACACACACACCTCCCTTATTTTTTAGTTCAGTTCATCTGAGCACGTGCTACTCATTTAGAAGGAAATTAAGCCAATGGCATTTGTCTTCCCCGTTGGCAGTCTTTGAACATCCTCTCTTTCTCAGTAACACTTTATATTCAGGCCCAGCCACGTGTCCTTTAACTTATTTTGAATCCTGAATCTGATCGCCACTTAGAAATTCATGTAGCTCCACCCTCCCCCACGGAGGCCCTTTCCACTCACATGATGGACTAAAAGGTCTCTTAGGGGATTCTAAAATGATTTAAAATGCCGTTAAGAGATGTCAAGGCCCCATAAGGGAGGGAAGGGATGAATAGGTATTTATCATAAGTAAACATCCTATCCTGCTATCTCAGAACGGGGCAGTACTGATACCTTGAACTTTGAATACATTGGCATCTGTTCTGTGGTTGCCCTGCTGTGAAGGCTGCTCCCTTGAGTCTGCCTCTAAACAAGCAGAGCCTGCCATGGGGCTAAACTGGCTCCTTATGTAGTCCAGGAAGCTGATGTGAGTGAGAGCTGAGAGCTCCTTCCTCCCAGGGGCAAAGAATCAGAAAGTTTGTGTGCAAGTTACAAAGGAGCGATTATCCTAGCAAGCCAGAGGTTGATGGTAAGGTTAGGAAAGAAATGGCTGGCTTGGAAGATGCTACATGTCTCCGTAAAGCTAAAGGGCCCGGAAAGACTGTTGCAGTGAGAAGAGAGAGAACATGTAGCTTTTTTTGAGGGGGGAGGGAGGTTCAAGGCAGAGCTTCTCTGTATAACCCTGGCTGTCCTGGAACACTCTCTGTAGACCAGGATGGTCTCAAACTTAAAGATCCACCTGCCTCTGCTTCCCGAGTGCTGGGATTAAAGGTGTGCGCCACCACTAACAGTGCATATAGCATGCATTTATTTATTTTCTATTTTATGCTTATTGGTGTCTTGCCATGGGTATCAGGTCCCCTAGATAGAATTGCAGACAGTTGTGAGCGCCATATGGGTGCTAGGAATTGAACCTGGGTCCTCTGGAAGAGCAGCCAGCATGCTTAACTGCTGAGCCCTCTCTCCAGCCCCCGCATATAGCTTTTTAAACTAGAACTTCCTTTAGTTTCCCTGAGACCTTGCCTCCCTAGGAGTGACTTGAATCAGCTCCCCCCCCCCCCAAGAAGAGATTGCTCAATTGCAGTAAACACGGAGGAACAGGAAAAGTGTCCGTTTCGCATACAATGATGCCTCTTTTCTCTCCTCATGACCACAGCCAAGGCAAGCCATCAAGCACGAAGCCTTAAGAGGGTCCAAACTATAAGCTGCCCCCCTGGTGCACTGTGCCTCCACAGAGGAACTTGCAGTCAGTGTCACTGTCTTTCACAGAGGCTTGGGTTTACTCACAGTTAGTAACCAGCCGTGTCAGCTAACATCACCAAGAACGTCTCCTCGTCCACCAGAGACTAAGGATATCCACCACAAAGTTAATACAGTCGTGGGCTTGGCGACTCAACGCCTGCAGCTGTAGTTACAGGAGAGGCTGAGGCAAGAGGCTCGCTTGGGCTCAGGCGCTCAGGACAAGCCCGAGTAACGCAGTGAAGCCATTGCTAAAGGGAAGACGGAGAATCTGTTCTTGGCCCTTTGGCTGATACCAGGGGTCAAAAAGAAGGCAAGCCCGGCCCCGTGGCTCACACCTGTAACCCTAGCACTTGGGAGACTGGAGCAAAAGAATTCTTGAGAGCAACCTAGATTACAGAATAAGACCCTGACTCAAAAAGAAGAGGAGGAGGGGGATCAGGGAGATGACTCAGAAAAGTGCCCACCACACAAACACGAGTACCTGAGTTCAGATCCCCAGCACCCACAGAAGGTGCTGGACATGCCAGCATGTGTATTGTAACCTCCATGCTGGGGGCATGGAGACAGATGGATTCCTGAGGCTTACTTAGCTAGTCAACTAGCCAGATCAATTAGCTTGAGGTTCAGTAATGGGCCTATCTCAAATAATAATAATAATAATAATAATAATAATAATAATAATAATAATAATAATAATAATAATAATTGATGATGATGATGATGATGATGATGATGATGATGATGATGATGATGATGATGTGGCGAATGAGAGGAAAATACTGTCTGGTTTTAGACACACATCAGCACCCATGCATGCACACATCCACACCAACACATGCATTCACTACATGCAACAAAAAGGAGAAAACAAAGTCACTATCATGTGATCTGAAAGTATAAGGTGAAGCTGGGGCAGAAGGGAATTGTTAGTGTGCCGTGGTCCCCAGAGGCTCAGGTATATAAACCCTTGGCCGCCAGCTGGTGGCGCTGTTGTGAGGTAGTTGAGCCTTTAGCAAGTGGGAACCATCTGGAGAGAGTAGGTTTCCATGGATGCGCCTTGCCAGCAGAGCCCAACTTCCTGTCCCAGCTCTGCTCCCTCATCTTAGGAGAAGTAACATGCATTGCCACAAACTCCCAGCTCCGGGCAAGGAGCCCAGCTTGCTCTGCATTCTCCCACCAAATAAACCATAGCCAGAATGAATCTGCCCTCAGCTTTTTAGCAGGTCTTACAGCAATGGCAATGGTGACTAAACCAGCGCCCCTGAAAAAACTCATGCCTGATAGAGTTGGCTCCGGACAGCGCAGCTCTGCAAGCCCAGGCCTTTCACAAACTAAGAACAGCTTAGGAAACTTGTTTCCAAACCCCTTTCATACAAGAGGGGTAGAAATCTTTTCCCATGGGTGAATGATGAAGCAAATTAAGTCAGTCTTAAAAGTTTGGTTTAACTATGAAGTAGAACCAAAAGATGAAAGGTTTTATTCTTTGGTATTTTTGCTTTTTTTTTTTAAGGGGGGAGCAGTTAAAGGGCTAGAGAGATGACTCATCAGTTAAGAGTGCTTGCTGCTCTTGCCAAGGACCTGGGTTCGGTTCTTTGCACCCATTTCAGACAGCTCCCAACCGCCAGTAATTCCAACTCCAGAGATCAATGCCATCTCCTGGCCTGCCAGGATACTGCCACTCACACGCATATAAGCATGCATGTGCATGCATCCTTACACACACTTCAGATCAAAACAGATGCAATTTTAAAGGTAGTTAAGTATTCAGGGGACAAAACAATGGGCACAGAGAGCACAGGTGCCAACTGAAGGAGCTTTCCAGGGCTGAACGGAAACCATTTAAAGAATAAATGGGGGGGGGGGAGGCTGGAGAGATGGCTCAGCGGTTAAGAGCATTGCGTGCTCTTCCAAAGGACCCGAGTTCGATTCCCAGCAACCACATGGTGGCTCACAACCATCTGTAATGAGGTCTGGTGTCCTCTTCTAGCAGGCATATATGCAAACAGAATATTGTATCCATAATAAATAAATAAATATTTAAAAAAAAAGAACAAAACATGCAGCAGTGGCACATGCCTTTAAAAAAAAAAGAATAAATGGCATTGAGTCATGACCTCCAAGATTTAAAAAGTCCAGTAGACATGCGGATATGAATCTGTGGTTAAATAAATGAGGGAGGAGGAGAGGAAGCTCCCACACAGGAAAACGGCAAATGCATTGTATGGACGCCGCCCTGTCTGCTGCAGGAAGATAGACTCTGTACCTTATCCCCAGACTGCAGGCTACTCTCAGCCGCTCACTGCCAAATAGCACAGTGCAGGAAGAAGGGAGGTGACTTTCTGGTCCTGAAACTTCATCTAGCGTACCTTGGCAAATCCATCGGGTATAACATCATCGGTGACAGCAGGGTGACAGGAAGTGGCAAGGATTAAAGTCCGCCCTCATAGTCATTCTCCCAACAACACCTACCTACTGTCTAACAAGAGGAAACCCTTAGTCAAACCCAAATTGGACGGCATTCCCTTAAGATGCCATCAAATGTGCCAAGGTCCACAAGAGACCGAAGAGAGATACTGACTAAATGCTGTGTTGTATCCTGCTTGGGACGGAAAGGGGACATTAGAGAAAACTGAAAAAATCCTGGATGTAGTGTGGAGTTTGTTTTTAAAAAGAGAGCTGACACCTCCCTTGTCAAGTGGCTTCATGAGAAACTCCTCTGGAGCCAGAGCATACTTTCTAGGAACTTTCTGTCGTCCTGAGACTGTTCGGCAGTCATGCTTTAAAATCCTTCTAGCCAACAACGTGGCTCAGTGAATAAAGGCGGTTGCCACCAAGCCTTTACCTGGTTACCTGTGTTCAATCCTAGAGACCTATGTAGTGGTGGGTCAGAACCTACTTTAGAAAGTGGTTCGTGGGCTGGAGAGATGGCTCAGAGGTTAAGAGCACTGACTGCTCTTTCAGAGGTCCTGAGTTCAATTCCCAGCGACCACATGGTGGCTCACAACCATCTGTAATGAGACTGGTGCCCTCATATGGCCAGCAAGGAGACAGACAGAACACTGTATACACAATAAATAAATAAATAAATAAGTCTTTTTTAAAAAAAAAAAAGAAAAAAGAAAGTGGTTCGTGCATGTGTACACACCAAATACATTACTTAATTTTTTAAAAAACTGCCTCTTGAAGTCGAGCATGGTGGCACATGCACTTAATCCCAGCACTCAGGAGGCAGAGGCTGGTGGCTCTCTGTGAGTTCGAGGTCAGCCTTTTCTACAAAGTGAGTTCCAGGATACCCAAAGCTAAGCTACTACACAGAGAAGTCCTGTCCTGGAAAATGAAAAAGAAAAAAAAGAAGAAGAACAAGAACAAAAAGTCAACTAAAGAAGAAGAAGAACAAGAAGAAGAACAAGAACAAAAAGTCAACTAGATCTTCCCTCCTTTAAATCGCTTCTCTTCAGTATCAGTCGCAGTGGGAAATGCCTGGTGCCTCCCATACAGCCTCTTCTGAGTCCTTCCTTTCTTTGAAGGCTGCCTCTTGACCCTGTGTGCAGGTGCACACGCCTTTAGTCTCAGCACAGAAACAGAGGCAGGCAGATCTCTCTGTGTTCAAGGTCAGCCTGGTCTGCACAACAAGTAGTAGGCCAGCCAGAGCTACGTAATGGGACCCTGTTTGTAAAAAACAAAACAAAAAAAAATAATTAATTTTTTAAAGCCTGCTACCTGAAACGTGAAGCAATGGGCAATTGTATATACCAACTGTTTACACAGGGGACAAGTAAGTCACCTGTTGAGTACTGTGGGCCCTCTGGCAGATGGCTCACCTGTGATTAATGAGTGGCATGGGTTATATTTTAACCTCCTTTGGAATCCCAGCCCCTAGAAGGTTAGCTGTGTTCAGCTTTGTAACTCATAGCTCAAATTTCCTAACTCCCAGAACTTGAGGTGAGATTAAAGAAGGTTTGGGGGGTTTGTTTTTGATTGTTTGTTTGGGTTTTGGGGTTTTTTTTGTTTTGTTGTATATGTGCCTAGTGTTAAAAAAAAAAAAAAAGTCTCTCCTCCTCTCTAGCTGCCCATACTGGGCACACAGCAGCTGTGATTTTAACAATGAAAGGTAGTTGTATTCTGACACAGCTGTGACACATGCCCAGCAGCTCCTCATTCTTTCCATGCTTTCCTAAAAGTAATGTTTTGAGTTTCAGGACAGCCAGATCTGTTTCACAGAGAAACCCTGTCTCAAATAAATAAATAAAACTTTAGTACATTCTGTTTCATCTTAGCACTAAAATGCATACTGGATGGCCAGTGTTGGGGGTCTCTTAGAGGGAGTATGGATGAGCTGTTGTGTTCACCCCATGCCTCTTCTCAATCTCTGTAAAACTGTTGCCTCTTCAAAACCATGATGTCCCAAGGTTCCCTGGAATGGGC
Organism: Microtus ochrogaster; assembly: GCF_000317375.1. Lineage (NCBI taxonomy): Eukaryota > Metazoa > Chordata > Mammalia > Rodentia > Cricetidae > Microtus > Microtus ochrogaster. The sequence goes on along the minus strand of NC_022015.1, from coordinate 53,789,431 downwards.
TGGTGTCATCCAGCAGCCAGTCCATCCTGGGCTAGAAGCCCAGGTCTTTGCACACTGTCCTTTGGTGCTTCTTGTGTGAAACCGTTACAGTGATGTCTATCCTGGCAGGTTGTTAAAATTGTAACCACTATAGTGATGGCCACCCTGGCAGGTTGTTAAAACTGTAAATTTGATGGCAACTGTAAAGGGTCAGACTTAGAAACTCCAGAAAGGAAGGTTATCACTCTTTGGGGGGAGGGATGTGGTAATTTCTGTGTGTTGGTCTCAGCTACAGTAGGCTTAGAACTAAAGGATTCTTTTAACTTCATTTTTACTTATTCTTTGTGTCTTTCACATTATGCATCTCAATCCCATTCATTTCCCAGCCCTTCATATCCACCCTCTGCCTTTGCAACTCCCCTTCCTAAAATAGAATAAAATTTAAGAGGGAGAAACGAAAAGAGAAAAGAAAAACAGAAAAAGGAAAAAACTCTCATCATGGAAGCTGTAGTGTAACTCAGTGAGTCACGCAGTATCCCTTTTGTCCATATATCTTGGCTTGCAAGTGTTCATTGCAAAGAGTCACTGGTCTGTGTTGAAGCCTCTGGTTTCTGCTACACTCTCAATGCTGGACTCTCACTTGGGCTCCTCTTGGATATCCTATTGTTGCCCTGTGTTGTGGAGATCCTGAAGCTTTGGGTCTGAGGGTCCCTTCTTGTGCTCCCGCAGAACAAAGATGGAGTGGATGTTGGAGCGGGCCAACTTACCTGGTTCTGGGCCTAGGTAGTTGCGGGGTTGGTCAGCCTGCCAGCTCTCCATCCTCACCACCAGTGTGAGCTTTCCAGTACTGCTCTGTCTCCATCCTCACCACCGGTGTGAGCTTCCAGTACTGCCCCGGCTAGTTCGCTCCTTGCAGCAATAAGCAAGGTGCAGGGCCGTTTCTCCTGCTTTCTTTTCCTCATGGTAGCTCTCCCCACCTGGACCATCAGGGCCAACTCTAGTGTGCTGCCCAGGTGAGGTGTGGGAGCTACTCTCCCAAGTGCAGCGTCTGGTGAAGGACAGAGACAGTTTTCCACACTTATGGCTTCAGGGCCAGCTCTCCCACCTGCCTCAGGCAAAGAGGGCATCTCTTCCCTGCCCATGCCACCATATGGCAGATGAGGGGCAGGGCCAGATCTCTCGGGCCCTCATGTTCTCATGCTGGCTCACCTGTGCCCCCATAAACAGGGTCAGCTCTGCTGTGCTGCCCAGACTAGGTACAGGGCTTACTTTCCTAAGTATTGCAGTTGGTAAAGGGGACAGTCAGCTCCCTCGCCAGCTGGAGGTGGTAGTAGTGGGGGAAGGGGTACCTTTCCTTCACTTCTACCACCACACTGCTGGCAAGGGAAGAGGTACCAGCTATGCCCCTCTCACACACTCAGGGCTGCCTTACCTGCCCCCTATCTTACAGGGCCGA
>NC_022015.1:53768490-53787758 GCF_000317375.1 Microtus ochrogaster | reverse complement strand
CAGCTGAGGTGTAGGACCCTCTCTCCGGAGGACTTCAGCCGGTGAGAGGCAGGACCGGAGTTCTCCCTAGTGTTCCAGCCAGTATCCTCTCTGTCTTTAGTGGTATCAGGAACCATGGACAAAAGCAGAGACCATGCCTGCATCAGAGCCATGAGCCCAGACATGGGCCCCAGCAGCAGGAAACTTGGGTGAATAAAAGTGGTATTACTCACGCCACATAATAGAAACAGATAGAGGCAGAACCAGCTTGGAGTGCAAAGACCTTTCTGTTGATTTGTCCCCTGTGCTGTAAGAAATGGCGCCAACTCACTGAAATCATTAACCAGCCACCTAAGCTGCTTGAAGGAACATGTGTTTTCCCTGGAATTGTTTTGTCCTCTGGAACTGTGTCACGGAGAATTACAGCCAGGGTTAATTACATGTTGTCAAGGCCAGGCCCTGTGCCAAGTCTTCTGGGTGGGTTATTCATTATGTGCTTGCAGCAAGGCTGGCCTAAGCTCTCATTACCATGGGCGCTGGGTTGCTCCTGGCGATTGGTAGATTGCCCTACCTAGACAGCCATAGTGCACCAAGGGGAGCTATTCGAGAGTATCCTTCCCTCAACGGGAGCAAGCGCGGCTAAGACAAAGTAGGTCGTTAGCAGGAAGACAGATGAGTTCTTGTTCATCAGAATGCTGTGGGGTTTGTTTCCTTGGATTTGCTGTATTCTGCGTGTGAAGGCGCATTTTCAAATTTCACAGTTTTAGAGCTAAAGAAAGGTAAGCTATTCCTTTTTTAAAAAAATCAAAATATAGTCAGTGAATTCTGTTCACTGAATCATGGGTCTAATACCTGCTTATTAACCAATCCCAGATGAGCCTATGGATTTGTGTGCCCCTTGTCACAGTTCTGGAGTCCCACCAGGATCTTTGGTCCCTGACCAACATCCCCTGTTCCATCATTTTGCCAGGAGCTGTAGCTAATCCAATGGAAGCAGCAACTTCAACAGCCCATGGTAAAATTAGTCCCTAATGTTTTCTTTCGCCTTTTCTGCAATGGCATGCTGAATCTTTCTCCTTCTGACTTATGAAAATCAGCTGTCATATTCCTCAGTTCAGCCGCTGCTAGCTCTGCCATTATTCATCATGAGATGACATGAACTCTCATTTAATGAATTATGTTCTTAGAAGTTAGTGCTCAAAACCGATCTCTTGCTAAGTCTCCACTGTACTTTTGAGATTATGTGTATGTGTTCATACAGTGGAAATACAATGTAATCGCAGGCTATTATGTATGCATTTCTTCCTAGCATTCAATGACATCACACTGAGAGATTACATTTTAAATGCTTAGTCTATGGCGATTCATAAGCACTCTTAAGTCAGAGCTAGATTTATTGTTTGTTATTATCTGCTCTTTTAACTCAGAAGTACACTGTAGCTATAGCTGTTTCACTGTCAATGTCACACACAAATCGAGGAAATAATCTTCTCATATTGGGAAATTATCCTCCCGTACATCAACAAAATCACTCATACCATTAGCAAATGGGTAGAGTTCTGAAAGACGTTTATTTCACTTTCATCTTATTAATGTAAAGTCAAATACCTACTGGCATTGTGTGGGAACTGCATTCATCAACGGTGGGCATGGTCTGGACACAAACAGAGAATTTCCCCAGAGTCTCTACACTGGTCTGACAGTTAGGTGATAATCTGGACCTTAGAGTGAAGCTGTTGAGTAGTTCCCTGTTTCTAATTCACCACATGATCCTCTTGAGCAAAAATCTCTGTATGTTATGATGTTTGTGATGATGCTAATAATATCCAATACGTATTGATCACAGTGGCAGATATTAAAAGGGTAGCTTCCCTGGATCTTCACAGATGTTCTTACCTTGCTGAGCCAAGGAGGCTATGATTGCGCTAACCCCGGGGACTTCCAGCACTAGGTGGAAAAGAAAACATCTGTTCACTAGCTCTTTCTCACTAACAGGAAACATGGCAGCTACTGGGCTTCTGTAGTTCATCTCAACCCTGTATAAATAAAATGGATGTCTGAGCCAGCTTCCTATGACTTCAGTAAAATGCCTTATAAAGAGAAAAGATGGGGCTGGAGAGGTAGCTCCGTGGTTAAGAGAACTTGCTGCTCCTCCAGAAGATTCCAGTTCAGTTCCCAGAAGCCATGTCAAGGGGCTCACAATCTCCTGGAACTCCCATACCAAGAGATCCAACACCTGTGGCCTCTGCAAGCACCTGCATTCACACACACACACATACCCCCATTCAGATACAAATACGTACATTAAAAACAATAAAAATACATTTAAAATTAAAAAGGTATGTTTGAGCTCACAAGTATAGAGATTTAAGTCCCAGATCTGCAGTCCCGATGCTCTGGGTCTCTCTGGTGGGCCTCATACTTAGCAAAGGCAGAAAGCATGTGTGAAGAGTTAAGAATTAAAGCCTTCCAGGAAAAAAAACAAACAAAAGATATGGATCATACTGTCCCTTTCAAAGTCATGCTCCAAAAAAAAAATAACTAAAGCCTTCCGACTAGATTCCACCTCCTACTGGGTTCCACCCCCACCTCCCAGCACCATCCTGGGAACCAGCTCTGAACTTGTGGGCCTTCAGGAAGCATCCATCCAAATCACAACAGAGCGACTTTATCCCCTGTCTGTGAGGCTATGACTACAGTGCGTGCTCCCAGTGATGGAGCAGCGCTCCATGTCCAGCTAACTAACCCTGTGGATGGGCGCCCAGGAGGCAAGGGCCAGAGCTTCTGAGAGACGTCTAAATCAACTCCGTGATGAGACAGCCCCTCTGCGATCGTGCTATGCAGGAGCCTCAGCATGAGTATTTTCAGTCATACAGAGTAATCGCCAGTAAACTGTTTGATGCAAATAGGACCTAGGTACATATTGGATGACAGGCGGTTATTAAGACATCTGGTGATTAGATCAGGCTCAGAGACAGAAAAGTGAGTGTTCTTCAGAGCAGGTAGAACACAAGTGCAGGAGGGGGCAATTTCAATGACAGGTTTTACACTTTAATATTTATGTTTACAAATTGCTTCGCACATTGAGACATAGCAGGAAGCCAGGTGTGTGAGCACTGTTAAATGACAGTTTCGTGTTTCAACACAACACTGTGTTTACTTGCTTACAAATGGCTCCTTCTGTACGGCAGGAGTTGAGTGTGACATGGCGAGTGGCTGCATAGCTGATGTCACCAACACCTGTGCTGTCAAAGCTCACACACACACCAGTGAGGTCTTAGTCCACTGGGCGGAAGACTGAGCACCCATTCTAGATCAGGGGACACCAGCAGTGTCCCTAGGCAACCATCTCCCATCCCATTCTTGGCCATATCTTCCTGGTCCTCCATCATTCTCAAAGGTGTGCCACGCCATTTCCAAACTGGATGTCACTGCTTTGCCCTTCCCTCTCACTTTCATTCAGGGGTCCTCAACCTTCCTAATGCTGCGACCCTTTAATACATTTCATGCCATAAAATTATCTTCATTGATGCTTCATAACTGTAATTTTGCTACTGTTATGAATCGTAGTGTAAATATCTGTGTTTTCTGATGGTCTTAGGTGACCCCTGTAAAAGGGTATTTTGACAACCCCCAAAGGGGTCTCAATCTACAGGTTGAGAACCACTGCTTAAAGTAAAGATGATTCTAGATCCAGCTGCTTCAAAACTTTGTTATTAAAAGTGCAGCTACCAGGCCTGGAGAGAGTGGTTCAGTGGTTAAGAGCACTGGTTGCTCTTCCTAGAGGACCTGGGTTTAATTCTCATCACCCACATGGCAGCTCGTGACTGCCTGTAACACCAGTTTCAGGGGATCTGATACCTTCACACAGATATTCGTGAAGACAAAACACAAATGAACATGAAATAAAAATAATTTTAAAAAAAATGCAACTTCCTAGGATGTTGGCATTTCTATGAACTTTAAAGTTTTGGCTTAAACAGAACACCTAGTTCTGACCCATAACTTGACAGCTAACACTTTGATCTATAAAGAGCTACAGCCAGAGATAATTAATTCAGATAATTCAGAAGCCAGAATAAGTTCTCAGCTCTTCCCAGCATGCCCATAACGTCAGGTCATCTCTGCGACGAGGGAACCAGGCAGGCGCCTCCCTTTGTGGCCACTGGAGCTCTGCTCAATTTATTTGTCCCTAAACTGTTTATGTCCCTAATGATTCAGGACACAGTGCTGGCATGCACCTCGGAGACTAGCAGTTACCGCGATATTGTCTCATTATTCAAGTGGAAGCCCATAATTAATGTGGTGCTGGCCAAGCCATGTAGGAGAGACCCTCCTGTCTGTTTGCTCCTCTCTGACGCTAACGGTTCGGTAAAGCCCGGCCTGCATATGGTATTCCAGCAGCAGTTAACTGTTATAATCACATAGTGCATTTGTGAGAGCCAAGCTGCCCTTCTAATCTCTTCTCATCTATGTTTTCCAGCGGCTTTTTTGATTTTATTGTTGATTTTCTAAATGATGCCCTCTTTGCCAAGTGTGGACATCACGTCATACAATTATTTTACTGACAAAAAGCCTTGTGTTTTTAAGGACAGAAAATATAGTGTTTGATGAGGGGTAGGAGTTGTATTTTTTTTTCCGGGTACTTAAAAATGCCCATTTTTCTATTAATTTATTTGGTTAGCATACAGCGTAGCGGGTTTCTTCACAGTATTTTCACATTGTGTGTCGCTAAACTTTGTTCTCATCTATTCTCTTCCTCCCCCCCCATTTCCTCGCCCTCCCTTCTTTCTTATTCCTTTCCTTCCCCCAAATCACCCCACTCATGCTTTCTTGTCACATTTCAATATGGATTTCTTTCCTGTATGAATTCATATCAAGAAGGAGTTCTTTTCCTATAAATGCATGGTGTGGCATATGACTTCAGACTTAGCCCTCAAGATGGGGACAGATAGATCTCTGTGAGTTCAAGGCTACCCAAGTCTGCATAGTGAGTTCCAGGTCAGTCAAGGCTATATAATGAGACCCTATCTCAGGAGGAGGATGGTTTTCCCCCACAAATGGTCTGATGTGTTACCAGAAGAGAGGGAAGATTAGTGGATCCTTGTAGAGATGGGATGAGCAGGCCTGCTTTTCAACCCACCCGGCTCCCACACACCTAGCTTATGCCCCGAAATAACAACACACAAATTGTATTCTTTTAAACACTGCCTGGCCCATTAGTTCCAGCCTCTTATTGGCTAATTCTCACATCTTGCTTAACCCATTTCTAATAATCTGTGTAGCACCACGATGTGGTGGCTTACCAGGAAGATTCTAGCCTATGTCCATCTTGGGTCGGAGCTTCTTCACGTCTGTCCTGGAGAGGAGAGGCATGGCGTCTGCCTCACTTCCCTTCTTCCCAGCATTCTGTTCTGTTTACTCCACCTACCTAATTTTCTGTCCTATCTAAGGGCCAAGGCAGTCTCTTTATTAACCAATGAGATCAACACAAAACAGAAGACCCTCCCACATCAGATCCTTCCATTCACTGAGGCCAAGGCTTCACATTAATCACTTAACCCACTGTAACTCTTGTGGGAGGGTGCCGTTTAAAGTGCTGCTGAGTGGATGCTACCATGGCAGAGATGTGTTGTCTCTCAGTTCTACAAAACAAAAGTCCCTGATCAAGGTCCTGTCAGGGTCTGTTGCTTCTGGGACCATAAAGAAACTTGTCCCAACTTTTGGTATGGCTTCTGGGAGTGTGTTGGCAGTCTTTGGCATCCCTGGGGTGTGGCTTTTTGTGTTTATCATCATGTGACATTTTCCTTGTGTGTGTCACAAATTCTCACTTGTATAATGACACAGGTCATGTCAGAACAGGTTACAGCTACTTCTATGGCCTCATCTCCACAAATTAGACCTGTAACAGCCCTATGTCCAAATAAGGTCTCTTTCTGAGGCACTCTGGGCTAAGACTACCATCCTGCAAATAACGACATGGAGATGTATTGTTAATTATAAAAGCTTGGCCTTTCGCTTAGACTTGTTCCTAACTAGCTCTCATAACATCTTCACACAGTGTCAACAAACACCCTACAACACAAACGTTAGTCTGTTTCTTTTGTTTGGCCAAGGAAAGGCATTTCCAATTCAGCATGTTGTCTTTCTAACTGGACACTTCAACTGCACACTTTGTGAAGAGAACATTTAAGGCTGAGAGTCAAAAGCTATTTGGGAGCCAAAAGGCCCTCACCAAATCCAAACTCCTTATTTTTACAGAGGAGGCAGCCTGAGGTCCAGAACGATTCCGTGTCTTATTCAAATATGGCATACTCAGCCCCTTAGAGCCTCGTGGTTATCAGATCTCAGCTACCCGGATTCTCACCCTTAGCTCCCATGTACCGTACTGCTTCTGTGAGCCAGCAATGCCATTGCTCTCTATGATTAAAAGGTCCCTGCCCTTGGACCTGTGCATCTTGATTTCTGGCTGAAAGGAGCAATGAAGTTTATCTTTGGGAAATACTCCCCCCCCCCTTGTGGGTATTTGGGGAAATGCCTGAGCTGTAGGGTTTTCAGTCACTTCTCAGCCTCACCCCTGGGAGCCACTCAACACAAGTGTGAGCTCTGGGCAGTAGTCCTATCTGATCATTAAGAAGAACATACTTTCCTAGAGAGCAGAAGCCATTGGTGTTGTGAAATGTGACAGAAATTAATTTAATAATTGAGTATACATTTTGATTTGTTGTAATTCTTGGACTGGTTGGGGATGTAAGGATGTTTTACATTTTATATGTTATAATAAAAATATGTAGGTACATACTTCCTTTTATTAGCAATTTCCCAAACTACTTTGGTTTGGGTGTTTTGTTTCCCCCACCTTAATTAGGTATAGATGATAAATAAAAATATTGTCTGGCCTAGAGAGATGACTCAACGGTTAAGAGCATTGGCAGTTCTTCCAGAGGACCTGAGTTCAAGTTCCAGCAACCACAGGGTGACTCACAGCCACCTATAATGGGATATGATGCTGTCTTCTGGCATGCAGGTATACGTGCAGTTATTGCATACATATATAAGAGCACCATATACATAAAATAATAAATTCTTTTAAGAAATAAAAAGACAACGTAGAAAACAATGAGTTATCCCAGAAGCAGTGGCACACACCTTTAATCCCAGATAAAGAGAAGCAAATCTCTGTGAGTTTGAAGCCAGCCTGGTCTACAGAGCTAGTTTCAGGACAGCCAGGGCTACACAGAGAAACCCTGTGTCGGGAAAAAAAAATTATGTGTGTTTTAAATATATAACATCATAGTGTGACATGTGTGTAGATTGTGGAATACTACCATGATCAAGCTAGCTTACATGTCCCTCACTCACATGGTTGGATTTGTGGGTAACAAAATGGCGAGTCAGCTGCTTTTCAGATCTCACGTGTGCAATGCACTGGTAGTAACTGTGACCTCTGTGCTGTGAACTGGGCGTCTAAAACATGCTCGTCTGGCATAGCCAAACCAAAAAACCATCTGACCAGCATCATTCCCACCTGTTTCCTCCTGTAAAATTCTGTACCTATGTGAACTCATTCTGTATTTTTTCTTCTATGTCTGTCTTATTTCACTGTCCATAATATCCAGTAAATCTATTTGTGTCAATATAAATGGCATGATTCCCTTCTTTTTCAAGGCTATATAGTGTTCCATAGTATATATGTGTACAGTGTTTGTATATGTATCTGTGTGTGTGGTGTGCACATGCGCACATGTGCATGTATCCATCAATGACATTTAAAAAATTCTCCCTACTTTTTTCGAAAGTTTGCTCTGTTGGCGACCTAGCCATGTCTGAACTATTTATCAGCTTACCTTTTGCTTTTAATATAGTACCTGGTATGAAGTAGGCTATCAATGTATATTTGAATGGTATATTGTTTTATAAATAAAAAGGTAGAATCAGATTTTTTTTTTTTTAGTGCTGATAGTTCATTATTAAAATATAATTTGGGGAGTGGTTAGTTGTTTTGTTATTAAGATAAGCCTCACTCTGTAGTCAAGGCAAACCCCAAACCCAGTATGTAATCATTCTAGCCTTGAACTCCTGGCAATTCTCCTGCCTCCTCCTCAGGAAGTTCCCTTCTGCCTCTCCCTCCTGCTGACTCCAAGGTCATAAAACTAACATCTCTCTGCCTGCTTTGGGGGAGCTGGTCATTTCCTTTTGTGCATCTCGCCTATGATCTATCCCAATTAACATTTCTCTGTCAGGAGTTTCTCAATTAACATTTCTCTGTCAGGAGTTTCTCTCGTTTCTTTCTTGTTTTAACATGTACATACCCATCGTGAGGTAGATATGGAGGTCAATGGTAGAATGCTTACCTTGTCTACCTGCAACCCTGGATTCAATTCCTGATTTTTTTTAATATATATTTATTATGTATACAATATTCTGTCTGTGTGTATGCCTGCAGGCCAGAAGAGGGCACCAGACCCCATTACAGATGGTTGTGAGCCACCATGTGGTTGCTGGGAATTGAACTCAGGACCTTTGGAAGAGCAGGCAATGCTCTTAACCTCTGAGCCATCTCTCCAGCCCTCAAGTCCTGATGTTGTCAGAACCAGAAAATATCAACTCCTGCTCCTTTTGGGAAAGCCAAATACTTAAGATGTCATCCTGGACACTTTTTGTCACGTGTCTGCTTTTCTCCTGCTCTTTCTTTTTAACTGAACCATTATTGCTGGGACTCGGACTCTCTTGAAAAGGGCCGGGAGAAAGAAATGCTGATTCTGGCAGAGACTGGACGGATTGAGACTGAATGTGTTCCTTGTTGCTCCAGAGTCAGGCCTGGGTTTAACTCCGGGTGACCCGTGTTTAAACAAGGTAGAGTTAAAGCTGGGAAGGTCAAAGCACTTAACAAGAAGCTCAGCCTTAGCAGGGCCAGCTTATTATGTGTATCATGATCATACGTACCATAACTACCAGCTTTAAACGGGCGTGTGCATGTGTGCGTCCTTGCTGGGCTGGGCTGGGCTGCTAGAAAGACGGGTGAGAGAGAGAGAGATGGTGAGGTTCCCCGCAGGTTCCTTCCTCCAGCTTCCAGTCACACTGTGCTGGCTCCTCTCAGAGGGCAGCAGGCCCTCAGCTAAGCTTGAGGCCAGCTCTCTAAGCAGCAGGCCCTTCCTGTTTCATTCTGTCTGTCAGTTGCAAACCCCAGCTTGGTGCTGTCTCTGCAGCAAGCTTTATGCCCGTAAACAGGAAGGTTAAGCCAAGCTCTACAGCCACAGGCAGCCATCAATCAGTACTTGAGATTGCCCACTGTGCTGCATGCTGGCTGTCTCCTGGCCTAATAATAACAGAAGTGGAGAAGGAAGAACAGCAGCCATACTCCTGACCGCAGAGCACAAAAGACAGGAGCTGTCCGAAAGGCCACGCTCCCAGAGGCAGCAGTGGTTAGGAGTGTGGACAGCCGGTAGGTAGTGTGGATGTTGCAGCCACGGTCAAAGCCTCCCACGTTTCTGGGCCTTTGGGGTAACCCTGTAGACATTCCTCCTCACTCCGCCAGAGAGCTCAGCATGCCCGGATTCAGTCATGGAGGGGGCACGAGCCTGCTGCACAGCGATAGCTCCCAGGCTATAAATGGGAAGTCTGGTGCCAGTTCCTAAGAAAAGCAACAGCCTCTCCCCTCCCCCATCAGAGTAGGGCTGGAGCTGGCATTTTGACCTTTGCTTCCCACCTGGGCATTGTGGGAACAAAAGCAACATGTGGCTCTAAGACCAAATGAGGTTTGGCATCCAGCAAGTGAGTCCCAGCTGTATTTGTGGTTTTCCCTGCAAGGAGAGCTCTCTACCCACAGTGTTATTGGTTAGTGCTCCAGTAGCAAAGCTTTGAATACCAAAACAGGCATCCTTTCTAAGCACTCGTAATGAATCCACCCATGCGAAGAGACCTCATCAAAGGGCAAGGCACAGCCCCAGAGCTGCTCTCCCCTGTTCTTAATGAAAAGCCTTCCCTCGGGTTGGTCTGACTCTCACTCACATAGTGGGGCTTGGTCCCTTGCGTGAAGCTGTGAGATGGGCTGGCCAGCTCCTCTGTGGATGAGGAGCCCCAGGGTTCTGCACCCAGGTGACGACTTGCCCTGGATCGTGGCAGGGCATCACAGAAGCGGGGCTTTGGCTCAGACTCTGCCCTTCCTTGGTGTCCTGTCCCCGCCGCCCCAGTGCAGTCAGCTTTAAAAGACAGAAACTTTATAACATGAGCAGCCTAAAATGTGGCATGAATCTAAGCAAAAGTGAGGAGGGAGCCAGAGACCCCGCTGAGCCCGGTAGCCTTGATGCCAGGAACATGGCCCAACAATCATGACATGGAGCCCAGAGGCAAAGCTATAACACGAACTCCCCATCGGCCCGGCACTAAATGGTATTTATATAGCCTCACTACTATAAACTCTGTGTGTTGGCTTTCTAATTTTGGAGGCAACTCATGAAGGAAACAAGAAAGTTCTAGTTATCGTTGTAAGATAAAATGTAAGTATTAGCGGGGAGGAGGCAGAAATCCTTAATAAATAAATAAAATTTTTAAAAAAAGACAAAAAAAATGTAAGTATTAGTAGCCATTATGAAATGGATGCAAATCTATTTTTTATGTGTCCAATACAAAGTGAGATAAGGAAGATAAAGGGAGAGAAGGCAAAGATGAAGTAATGTGGGATGCTAACAGATGTGCAGATGATGAAATTAAAACAGTTAAATATAATTTATAGTTAAAAAAATAAAATGCATAGAGCAAGTGTTGGAAAGAAACTCGGCGTTGGAGAGTTTGCATCCTCCCTGGGGAATCCGTGGGTGCGGCAGTTGAATGTCTTTTCTTCCAAGGTTCATCAACAGTATAAAGAGGGCTAGAGAGACTGCCCAGGGGTGACGAGCACTTGTTGCTCTTGCAGATTCCCAGCACCCACATGGCAGCTCACAACTGTCCATACTCCAGTTCCAGGCAATCTGATGCCCTCTTCTGGCCTCTGAGGGCACCGGGCATGGACGTGTAAACAAAACGCTCATACACATAAAATAAAAAGAAATCTAAAGAGTTCTCAGCAGAAAAGCTAAGAAGAGCAATGTGCTGGGAACCCCTGGAAGAGGGGGTATTCGGGCGAGAGCTGTGGCTTCACACCCTGACTTCCCTATGCTGTGTGGTTCGTTATGCCGTTTCTCTTTTAATCGAGGCAATGAGAAGACAGCTTTTAAAAGATCGAAACCGCGGCTGTGGCGAGGTCCATCTGTTCCCCAAACACATGTGCCTGTGAAAATGAGCCGTAAAAACACTCATTAGGTCAGCAAACAGAAATCAGTGTTCCGGGCTTTAATTATTGATGACGGTTTCAACGGTCCAGCCAAGCTAAGGCTCTGTGTGAAGCCAAACTGATGTCACTTGGCAGACGACAGCCCCTGTGGCAGCAAAGCGTCATGAATGTCCACTGCCAAAATGACCATGATGAGATGAATTCCCCTGCAGCTCGCTCATCTGGGAGAAGCTTATGACTTATCAGGAGCAGAGTGGCAGGCGGTCCCGGGACCCCCTAGGCGTCTACGAGACAAAACCAGAACCAAGTGGATGCAGTTTCCTGTACAGCTCATGAGAGGTACATGAGAGGTCTCCGGCCCTCAGAAGTTCTAGATGGAGGGAACGTTGGCAGAACTCAATGGTACAGAACCTGGGCACGCTGCCAGACTCTGAAACCCAGTCACATAGCATCTCTTCTAAAATAGATCTTCCCTCGCTGTTAGTCCAAGAAAGGGTGGGCCCTCTGGCCCTGCCACTAGATCCTGAGGGCCTTTTTCCCAAGACAGATACCCTCACTTATAAAGGACTCCTAAAACAAACGTAGGAAATTCACAGGCTGAGAAACTATAAATTGATTACAAATAAAGGGATGCCTGGGAAATCAACAGTGCAGTTGAAAAAAAAAAAATAGGAATTTCCCGGAGAGCATTCTCTTACTCCACACACTCCACGGCATTTGGGCGAAATCCTTTGGGGGCTGGATCTTCTTTTTTCTGTGTGAGGCATCTTTGAGGGATAAAACAATTTGCTATAAGCTATGGATACATTGACTTAAGTTGGGCTTTCTTCTTACATTATCTCTTTATACTTTATAATTCCATTTTATTATTTTCAGCTGGCAGTTGACACTTACATATTCATACAGGTTACCCAGGAAGACCACAGATGGAATTTCTTACACCTGCATGATCAGACACACTGTCATCCTCTTGGCTTGCTGTTTCCAATGTTCTATTCTTGAAAACCATGGGAAGCTTCCGCTGGGTAAAAGCATCGCTTTTATTTCAGATGCAGAAGGATGATTGCACGTTCCTGGCTGATACCCAATTTAAATACAGCAAAACAGGCTAGTTCAGCCAGGGATAATAGTATACGCCTTTAATCCCAACACTCAGGAGGCATAGGCAACCAGGTCTCTATGAGTTTGAGGCCTGCCTGGTCTACATAGTGAGTTCCAGGACCGTTGGACTACATAGAAAAACCCTGGCTCAAAAAAAAAAAAAAGATGATTTAAAAAAAAAAAACAGAACAGCTCCTTCATCAGTGAATACCGCATGTATAATACCACAATAAAACAATGCCAGCTGTCCGTGTTGTTCAGGCTTTTATTGTTTCCCTGGGTGGTCCTCATAAGTATCCTCCTAGAGTACATAATAGCACTCCATGTTGTTCCAACTGTGGTCCTTGGAGCAACTCAGCATGAGCATCACCTGGGGCTTGGTCAGAATGTAGTTCATGGCCTCCACACTAGACCCTCTGGTTCAGAAGTGCCAGTGGACCGGTCCTAGAAGCTGCCTTGTGACCAGCCCTCCAGGGACTTTGATATACACTGAAGCCTGAGAACCATGGACGCCATTGAACCTTTCAGGCCCAAAAACAGGATGAAAAGAAATGGAGGTCGGAGGAACAGTGGGACGCAGAAGGGTTTTTTGTAAACTAGCAATGTATGGATGGATGAAAGGAGCACAGCAATCAGAAGTGAAAACCAGGCACTCAAAACCAGAGATTCCAGAGGCTTCTACATCCGCAGAACCCTTGGTTTGCAAGATGGGACCCTCAAATCACTTCCTGCAAATACTGTGAACTGTCTGGGGCAGGAGAAAAGATGTTATTAATAAAATCTTATTTAAAGTAAAAAAAATACTTATTACTAAAATGTTTTTTTAAATTTAAACCTAAATGGCCCCATTTTCAGGGTGACTCACAAAAAAGAAAAAGAAAAGAAATTAACCCAAAATTCACCACCACAGCCTTTTAACCATAGCTTGGGCCATATCCTTGGATCTGTTCTATAAGCCACAAACTCATTATTCATCCTTGTCTTTCCAGCAAAGGGTTACCTTCCAGTTCAACCTTCACCTTGGAAGAGGGGACCATCTACCTGACTGCTGAGCCAAACTCCCTGGAAATGCAGGATGACAACGCCTCAGTGCTGGATGTCTATTTAGTGAGTGACTTTCTTCTGTTCTTCCCACAGCATCCTTAACGTATAGAAGATGAAGTTGTGTAAAGCCAAGTATGCTAACTCAGCCTCCTGACCCAGGGTTAATCTTATTTAATTAATGCAAATGCAAATTTGGGGTTCACAGTGTGATTGACTATCCCCCAGCAGTTAAGACTAACTCAACAGATCTAACCAGAGAACAAATCTCATGAAGTGAAGGCGAAGCTGAGGGGGCCTTGATATCATCCCAACAAAGTAAGCTTGCCCTTTGACTCAAGCGGTGCCCTGATGCTTGAATCTTCTTTATTTTGGCGTTACCTCTGTGATAAAGCAGTAGGCTGGATGGCAGAGAAATGGGATCTGGGAAGAACTCAAATTCAGAACTGAAGAGTTGTCAGATGACACCGTTCAGGGCTGTCACTAACCAGCTGTGTGAGATGGGCCTCACTTCACTCCATCAGCCCGTCGGACTGTCCGTTCTACCTTTGTTGATGGTTAGATGGTACAAGAAAAGTACCTTGGCAGGCTGGAAGCAGTGTTTGCCCTGCACATTGCATCCCGTCCATATGCTCCACGTGCTGTTCGAACGCCCAGCATCACGTGAAGCAGGGAGGGTGTTGAGGGGAATGGCAAGGTGTCATTTGGAATGCTGTGTTTCTAAGTTTAAATTCGAAAGGCCCGACAGCCTGTGGTTGGGTCTCCTCTGCCTATGCGGCCCCTCTTCCCCTGGCTTTTGTGATCCAGTCACACACCTCCTCAGCATTCCTCCCGCAAACCAAGCCTTGTCTCCCCGTCTTTGCTTTGCTATTCCTGTCTGTGTACTCTTTCTCAGGGCCAACCTATGCTTGTTCACTTGCTCCCTTCCTTCATAACTCAACTCAAACATCTTCCCATCTTAACTAACTCTGGGAAAGCAGCCCCGGCAACGGCAGCCATTGGGAAAGGTGGTCTTTAGAACCCCTAAATATTATTTTTTTTTCTTTTTGAGACGGGGTCTCTCTATGCAACCCTGACTCTGCTGGAGTTTGTTCACTGTGTAGACCAGGCTGGCCTCACTTACAAACATCTGTCTGTCTGCCTCTGCCTCCCAAGAGCTGGGATTAAAGGCAAGTGCCTCTGTAGACAGAAGTTTCTGTCCCACCCAGTTCCACAGCCATTCAATCTCAAGAAACACACAGAGGCTTGTATTAATTATAAACTATAAAAATGAACTATTGTTGTTCAGATTATTAACTACCTCGTACAACTTAAATTAACCCATAATTCTTGTCTCTGTTTAGCCATGTGGCTTGACACCTTTTCTTCTAGGGGGTCATTCCCATCTTGTTTCTTCTGCTTCTGGATGACAACTGCATCTCTCCCTTTCCTCTTCCCAGAATTCCTAGTCTGGTTGCCCTGCCTTTACTTCCTGTCTGGCTACTGGCCAATCAGCATTTTATTAAATCAATACGAGTGACAAATCTTTATAGTGTACAAGAGCATTATCCCAAAGCATGCCGCCACAACCAGATTTTTTTTTCTGGTTATTCTTTAATGTTCTAGTACAACAATCCTTAAATCTGTTGCACTCAGGACCCCAGTACATCCTTGAAAATCGTTGAGGACCCCAAAAATCACTGAGGGGGCAGGGTTATGCCTTCAAAATTAAAATATTAGCATTATTTTGCTCCCTGCATATTCCTAGCATCCCTGACTTAATAGGTGCTAGAGTGGAGGCTCCTGGCTTATCTGCTTTTACAGCAACTTTTTTGTTTGGTATTATTGTTTCTTGAGATAAAGTCTCAGTATGTAACTCAGGCTAGCCTCAATTATACAATCCTCCTGTCTCTGCCTCCCGGGTCCTGGGATTACAAAAGTTGCCCTACTACACTGGGGTCATGTCTGTGTGAGCCTTTGCCACCCGGCTCATAGATTCCCTTCCGGAAAGAATTCTCCTGTGAGTGTAGAAAAGGGGAGGTGGGAAAGCACACAGCATGGGAGCGTTGCTGGTGGGAGAAGCCTTTGACCTAGGGGCCCGACACGGCTTTCCTAGGCTGTGAAGATACAGCCTCTTCACCTGTGGCCAAACCAGATGAGCAGTAAATTAAAGAGAGCTAGTTCCCAGGAATCAGTGCCTGTCTCTGCTCCTCAGGGATCGCTGGCGATCGCCCTCTTTGGGCTTCAGTTTTCTCTTCTATTAAATGGAATATTGACTGCTCTCTGAGACCCCGTGCGTCTCTAATGGGCTGATTCGTTCTGGATCACACCAGTTGCACAAGGATGGCTTTCCAGACAAGCTACGTTCTTCAAACTTGGCGGTTTCATCACCTCCTCTACCGCTAAGCTTCACTTAAACTCTAGGCCAATACGTCTAGAACATTCCGCCCCATGAGCTTGTAGGTCTGGGACATGTTTTCTCGCTGGAGATATTTTTATGATTATTACCGTTACTTTGAACACTGTCCTACATGTGAAAAGACTCCGCGCATTTCCTGCCCTTCCCTGTTTTCATTCGCCTCTACGTTACGGAAGAGCGATGAGAAAGAAAACCCAGTCTGGCCTGGGCAATTTCTCTCTCCTTTCTTTTTGACCTAATTCCGAAGCTCTGGATCACAGCCATTTTTATCCCAGCCATCTCTAATTGAATGACCCTTGAGGCAGCGTCTGTGATGACATTCTGTTTGGTGTTGTGGCCCAGTGAAAGCTGATGTCCCGTGTGAGGTTTTCCCGTGAAGGTGCAATGTTTCTTTATTAGTCGCGACATCTTAATCCATTTTATGTTTAACTGATCCACTAAGGATCTATATCCCTGTGGAAAATGCAGGTTTGAACCACACTGATTTGTGCGTGTCAGATAACACGGAATTTCTTTTTTAGGGATCCAGCCAAACTTGAGCCTGTGGGCTAAGGCAGCCTTGTGACTTTTCTCAGTAATCTGAACTGAAATTTAAAAAGATGGTTGACCTCTGAAGAGAGCTAACAGTTTCACCATCCACGTCCAGGCAGTTTGATTCAGGTCCCACCCAAGCTTCCTCTCACTCTGCTTCCCAGAGGCCCTTCACCTCCTCGCTGGGTACACCCCAGCCACTCATTTGCAAATATTCAAATCCAGGGAGGTGGCTTTTTAAGATGGCTTTACCCAGTGATGGAAGATGTTCCCTATTGAATGCCGAGCTGATGAGATGCAGATTAGGGTATTGAAAAGAATACAACAAGGCTGAGTAGGCTGCATTGATTAAAAAAAAAAAAAAATGGGCACTTCTGCCATCTTCCTAACGGGATGGTCCCCAGTATTGTAAGACACCAGTGCCATGACTTCAGATCCTAATGCAGCTTTCGCCTGATGCAGACCGCAGTTGAATGTTGCTGGAAAAAGGAACAGCAAAAAACCATTCCCACTGGAAAATGGAGTGCCCTTTCCTGGCTCCCTGGGAATGGGCTGTCAATGAGAGATGAAGGGACTGCGTTTTTAATAACACAGGAGTCTAAAGGACAGCGCCACCCACCAGCACCGTCTCTACGTGTGTCACCCACGCCCTGAGTTATGCCCTGTCGCCTTTACACTTTTCGCATTATCCTCTCAATAGCGTAGCCTGTGTCTGTGGAAGTGCTTCTGCAAAATGGCTGGAGTGCAAAAATAGCTGCGTGTAAGGAAAAGAAACAGTTAAGCCATTTTTTTTTAGCCACACCCGTATTGGAGATTAGTGCACTGACAGGCAGCCCGGGGACAGCCTGATCATTCGGTGTGTTTGGGGCAGTTAATGGTCCTCTTTGATCATGGGAAGACAGGTGACAAAGGAGTGTGAATGATTGAATTAACAGCTGCCATGCCATCATGGATGAGGCAAGACAAACACCCACCAAATTAGGTCACAGGGGTCTTGGAAAATTCACAGGAGGTTTTGGCAAAAGACACCGCCTGTCTGAGTTTGAACCCTTAGGCTTGGAAAGAAATGACCCCTGCATAGCCGCACAGCCGTGGCTGGGTCTCTTTAATCATTCCTTGCTTAAGCCAGTGTGGGCTGCCCCAGGGGCTGTTGATGGGAAACGGTGGCATTTCCACTGCCACTCTGGATGGAGCTGGAGTCCCGGCAACCCAGGTACTGTTCACATAGCCAGTGGTGTTTCCTGAGCGCTTAAATGGAGACCAGGCACACAGCTCCTCAGGTTGGAAGCACTGCATGAAAGCCCCTTCCCGTTTGTCCCAGGCTTGCACTGTGGGGAATTGAGATTTCGGGAAGAATAAAATAGGGCCCTTAGCCCCAAGTTCTTGACTCCTTAAGTGATTTGACTAAATGATGTTTTTAAGACTCAATGGAAGAGCTGGGGTAGGGGGTGCATGCAGACGTGGTGGCGTACACCTTTGATTCCAGTGCTCAGAAGGCAGAGGTAGGCAAGAGCTCTCTGAGTTCGAGACTAGCCTGGTCTACATAGCAAGTTCCAGGTTAGCCAAAGCTGGGTAATGACACCTTGACTCAAAAATGAAAATCAAATAAAAACAAAATAAAGGATGTCCTTTCACGTGGGCCTGCACACTCACGGGTGACGGCTGTTCTTGAGATAGGATGACTTATGATTCAGGTAAGAAGCAACCAGTCTGTCTAGATTAGGTGGGCAATCCCAGGAATTTTTTTTTTTAACAGATAGCATTTAACTGCTGTGCTAAATTAGAATCGGAGCTGCAGTTACAGAGATGCATGGGTTTTCCAGCTCCACTAGGCTAAGTTTCAGTGCCTCTTTGCAGGGCTGTGGCAAAGGGGTCTCTTTGAAACATCCTGGCCGCAATGGCCTTACAGCCCAGTTTGGCTCCTACCTTTGAAACTAGCTCTGCTCTTGTATTCACAGGAGACCATCCATGGGTGACCCAGCTGTTTTCCTTTTCTTTGCCTCTCTCTTTGTCCCTGTCCTTCTGGCTGCTTCTTCTCTTTTTCAGTCTGTTCCTGTCCCCTGCCTGGTCTTAGGAAGCCAGTGTTTAGTTGACTCCCCAAGGGAGGCCTTATCCGCTCTGAGGAGTGGATGGGGGGGTGAAATAGGGGAAGGGGGAGGGAGAGAAGGGGAAATGGGGTTGGTATATAAAATGAAAACAAAATTTTTAAATAAAAAAAAGAAGCTATATCTGAGAGGAAGCCACCGCTTCTGGTATGAACTTGATATCTTCCAGGCTCAGAACCTGAAAATGGCAGAATCATGCCAAGCTAGACCTTGTGAGCATTCCATGTCACACCCTTGGGCCTGGTGAACTCAACTTCATTCATACAGATTTCCTCCCGGGTCTCTGGAGTGTAAGAGAAGGGTGCTTAAGGTCCATCCCTATAATAAAAAACAGGGGCTGGAGAGATGGTTCAGTGGTTAAGAGCACTGGCTGCTCTTCTAAATGGCCAGGGTTCAATTCCCATCACCCACAAGGCAGCTCATGACTGTTGCTCCAGTTCTAGGGGATCTGGCGCCCTCTTCTGGCGCCAGGCATGCACATCATGCACAGATAGGCATGCAGGCAAATATGTATACATGTAAGTTAATAAAATATATTTTTAAAATATAAACAAAGCTGATCACACATGGAAATGCACAAGGAGGGGTCTGGCGGGGGATCCTGAGGGCCTGGCTTCCTCCCATTGTATCTGCCTATATCAATCTCCTTTTGTAAGGAGTTGCCACAAAATGGGTAGCTTAAGCAACACAAATGTGTCATCTCCTAGAGGTCAGGGGTCTGACTTAAAACTTCCCACAGTGCCTTGTCCCGGTGAAGGTGCCAAAGAGAAATGCCTGCCTGTGCTTGCAGCCTCTGATAGCTTCACATGTTTCCTGGCAGGGTTTTTCTGTTTTGTTTTGT
>NC_022015.1:53765743-53767965 GCF_000317375.1 Microtus ochrogaster | reverse complement strand
GATTTAGGTCTACTTCAATCCAGTGTGACCTTAACCACTTACACATGAGAAGACCCTGGGTAAGGTGACTTTCTAAGGTCACCAGGAGACAGGAATTTTCAGGGCCTTCCATTCAGCCTGATACACAGACCTTCTATCTAGCCTCTTTTCCTTGGCTAATAGCTAGGAGGTTGGGTGGATGTTTCCAAGTTATTTTGGATTCCTCACAAAAAGGTGTTGGACAAATGACTGTGTAAAAAGACTTGTCTTAGGATGTGCAGTGTGTGTTTCAATAAATTCCCTGGGGGTAGACCCCAGCATTGGTATTGTTGGAAGCTCCCTGTATCCAGGGAGCTCATTTCCAGGGTCCTTCAGCTCTGAGCGACCTGTCATTCTCCTGTGCCAGTATAAAGGAGAGCTGTGTCACTCCTAAGGACCCACTTCCTCAGACCTAATTAGCATCAAATGCACTCTGACTCAGAAAGCAAACCCTATGAATGACAGCAAACCCTCTGCTGCCACCTACTGGTAAAAAGGCAGCTCTGCCCGTGGAGGATAGGGAATGACTGACTGAAGGTCGAGTGAGTAGGAGCTCAATGTATAACTGCTGCACTTGAACATATCCTTCCAGCACGGTGCATGCTAGTTCAGCAGGCAGCAGAGTCTTCGGGCATCAAAGGAAGCTCGCACCAGAGACCCAGCATCTGCCACCTTTCAAGTTGGCCTGGAGGCAACCATTTGAACTATGCACCCTCAGAGAGGAGAGGCTCATCCCTCCACTCCATCCAAGCATGCCCTTCTCATCCATCAAGGCCAGTTCCCCTTGAGTCTCTTTGAAAGCCACCCCTTGGCGCTTTAATTCAGCATGGAAAATGCTGCTTCTGTGGCGCAGACATCAACTGTAACAAAGTATCAACAAACACCCAGTGCTAAAGGCTCTTCTTACTGTCTCTAAACGACCCTGGTTTACAGGCTGCTGAAATGACAACAGGACTCTGGCACCAGAAGTCCCCTGTAGGACTTATCAGGATGCTTAAACCATTGATGCCCCACAGCATCTCTCCGCCCTTTGGAAACGAATTAATGAAGCAGCAATCGGTGTTAAAATATTGCTGCTGAACCAACAGTTTTGAAATGAGAGACCTTGTTCTCAGTCTGTCTTCTGAGATGCGGGACATGATGGCAGCTTCTCTGCCGTCTACCTGCTGCAGGAACAGGGCTCTTTGATGGAGCACTGGAGGTTGGCAGGAAGCCTGACAAGCCACAAGGTTTGACTAACACTCAGGAATTCCATCAGTGGCATTCTACCAGATTAGACCCAAATGGATGTCTTCATACAAAATGTGCACATCCTTACAGTACAGCGACAATATCCCCACCTTCTGCACCAGTGCTTCTCAGATGAGGTCTGTAGGCCCTGGTCCCTGGAGAAGAACAGCTGCCCTTCTGGGCATGAATCCTAATAGTTATTTATGTTTAAACATAGAAACCTTGGGCTCAGATCCTTTTAATGTTTTGTGCTCTCCAGTTTTCTGATTGCTATGACGAAATACTTGAAATAACCCACTTAAAAAGGTAGGGCCAGCAAGATAACGTAGCAGGTAAAGGCACTTGCTGCCACGCATCATGACCTCATTTTTCATCCCCTCATCCCACACGGGGATGGAGAGAACCAACTCCAAGTTGTCCTCTGACCTCCACATGTGTGCAATGGCATGCATGCCTTGGCGCGCACGCGCGCACACACACACACACACAGTAAATAATTTTTAAAGAAAGAAGAGCTTACTTGGGGCATTGTTTTCAGCCCATAGTTGCTTGACTTTGTTGCATTGGGTCCCTGTGTAACAGTCCATCATAAGAATGTATGTGTCAGGGTCCCTCACCTCATGGCTCAGGGTCCCCATATCCTTTTCAAGGCCCCATGATGTTATCACCTCAAAGACAGCTCTTACCTCAAAGAGAATAAAAGATAGTTTATTCTAGAGTCAAATATGAGCGAGCAAAAGACCCCAAATTCCATGTTTGAATGTGGACACAATTCCCTGACGTTTCTATAGTAACAGAAAAATGTTATGAATCCAGACACTTTTAAAATGCATTGAAGTAACATCAGAGAGGTGAGTCACAGCCAAACAGAGAAATTTCTCTATCTGCATCTGATGCTGTCTGATGACAATCTTGGCTTTGGGGTTTGGTGGAAGCTCTTGGTCTGCCACTACATGCCAGCAGGTTATCTGGTA
>NC_022015.1:53749301-53764848 GCF_000317375.1 Microtus ochrogaster | reverse complement strand
GAATTTCCTGAGAAACCGCCACACTGCTTTCCAGAGTGGTTGCACAAGTTTGCATTCCCACCAGCAATGGATGAGTGTACCCCTTTCTCCACAACTTCTCCAGGATGTTAGTTTAAGAGGGAATTATATAAGGAATGGCTATGTAGACTAACGATACTCTGAGATGAGCTGTAATTAGTCTCTGGACTTGCATCCTTCCTACCTCTCCACATCTCTAACAGTTCTATTGAGTCTTTGCTGGTAGAGTTTGTCTCATTTACAACTTCCTCCTGGTAGACCTCAGGGCTACACTGCCCCAACAGAACCACCAGCTGGAGCACAGAGGAGGCAGAAACAGGCAGAGCTCTGTGAGCTGGAGATTAACCTGGTCTACATAGTGAGAGCCTGTCTCAAAATATGCATACATACATACGTACATTCATACATACATTCATACATACATACCATAGTCCTTCCAGCTGTGAAGTTTTATACATGTGACATTCCATTCCATTGCCCTGTTGTGCCCTGATTTCTACAGCACTAATGTATGTATATATTAGACCTAGAAAATTGGTGAGCCTTTGGGTTCCTGCTACTGTTAAAACCCAACACAAAGAGAAACCCAACTATACTTCAGCCTCAGGTGATCATGCCTCATGAAATAACATCTAGTGACAAAAATATACAAGTAAAATAAAATGTACCAAAAAAAATAAAATAAAATAAAATGTACCAAGTATAAATTTTAACATAATTCCTTTATAGATTCTTTGAGAATTTTACATCATGCATCCCAATTTTGCTTATCTCTCAGTGCCCCCATAGCTACCCTTCACCCTTACAATATCCCCCCAAAAGAAAAACTTTTAAAATAAAACAAAATAAAAAACCAACAACAGCAAAAACCTCTTCACTTCTCCATCGTTCCTGCCTCTCTAACACACTTCAGTCATCTTAGTGGCGCTGGGAGCCATGGCGTGTCTCACAGTGTCGCCTCTTGTCCAGACAATGTTACTTGCAAATATTCATTGCAATGATTCCTTGGTCTGGTTCAAGACCTTTGCTTGCTTGCTTGCTTGCTTGCTTGCTTGCTTGCTTGCTTGCTTTGCTTGCTTGCTTGCTTGCTTGCTTTTTCGAGACAGGATTTCTCTGTAGCTTTGGAGCCTGTCCTGGAACTTGCTCTGTAGACTGCTGGCCTCAAACTCACAGAGATCCACCTATCTCTGCTTCCCAAGTGCTGGGTTAAAGGCATGGGCCACCACTGCCCAGCGGCCTCTGGTTTCTAATACACCATGATCATTGAACCCTCGCCAAAAGTGGCTATCCAGAGTCCACCCTGAGTCACAGAGACTCTTTTTATCCTACGTTCCTATATCCCCTCTAAATGATGACAAACATCTGTAACCCACCAAATGACCAAAAACCACCCACCCCACCCCTTGGAAATGTGGGCATTGTGTTCTCTCAACTGCTTCCTGTTGTCTGGGGGCGGCAGCATCTTTAGTAGGCCCTCTACTAAATTGAGACGTTGTTCAAGTCCTGGGAAAACTAATTGTACCATTGTTGTCAGTCTCAGAGATGTTCCCATAAATAGGGATCAGTATATATGTCACCTGTCTTGTAGGTTCTCTTGATTTATTTCTTTATGTCTGTAGTCAAGATTTTCAGAATGTCTCCTTGCCCCCCACATCAAACCTGATCTCTATTAACCTTGAAGGAGTCTATAGCCTTTCATTTCTTGTGGAAACAAAAGCATAACCTCTCCCCCAACACAATACATTTTCTGAATTCCATTTTAAAGTTAAGGCATCCCTAAAGTATCTAGGCTCGTTTAATTCAGCAGTCCCTTTTTGCAATCCAATGTTTCTCAGCAGCTTTCATTCACTCATCAAGACCCGGTCTAGTTTAGGCTCATGAGAGGGAAAAATGACTGGGAGGTGTTGGTGCATGAGCTAAATCCTAGCACTTGAGAGGCAGAGATAGTGAGTTCAAGGCCAGCCTGGTCTACAAAGCGAATTCCAGAACAGCTAGAGCTGTCATATAGAGAAACTCTGTCTCAAAAAACCAAAAGAAAGAAAGAAAGAAAGAAAGAAAGAAAGAAAGAAAGAGAGAGAAAGAAAAGGAAGGAGGAGAAATGAACTATAGAACCAAACAGTGAGGGCTACAGACAGCTCATGTTAGAGCACTTGCTTAGCATGCTTGAGTCCTTGGGTTAGAGTCCCAGTCCCAGAAAAAGAAAAATAAGTATATAAAACTTACAGTAGGGACAGACTATGTGATGAATATTGATTTATTTATTGCCAAATGGTATTTCCCTTGACATACTTTTCCCTCCCAAAAAGTTACATTTCAAACTCTTTATTCCAAGTTGGGTTTTTGTTTTATTTTGTTTTGTTTTGTTCGTTTCCTTTGAAGGTATTGCATAGTACCATGGCTATGACCTCGGCTCTACCCTCTCCACTGCATTTTTTGTTTTGATTCTGAGGCTCAAACTCAAAGCCTCACAAATGTTAAGCATATATTTTGATCGCAAAGTTACATCCCCAGTCCTAATTTTGTTTCTTTATGTATACACATATAACATGTGTTGCTTCTATAATCAGCATATGAGCTTGCAAAATGGAGTAATGCAAGAGCCTCTAGGGAAGAAAATGTCACTTGCAAGTCTAAAAGCAAAGATATGGGCAAGTAGTAAAATAGTTCCCACAGTGAGTGTGCAACAGTGACAGACAAGATAGTGTGTGTATATGTGTGTGTGTGTGTGTGTGTGTGTGAGAGAGAGAGAGAGAGAGAGAGAGAGAGAGAGAGAGAGAGAGAGAGAGAGAGAGAGAGAGAGAAAGAGAGAGAGAGAGAGAGAGAGAGAGAGAGATTGAGGAGGATTACTTGAGCCTGGATTTCACTGCCAAGCTGGTAGCACAGTAAAACCCGGAGGAAGGAGGCTCCAGGAAGGAAGAAAAGTCAGTCCCTCACAGCTGCCCTGTGAGAAGGGTTAGTTATTCCTCTCCTCTCATCCAAGTACTAACTGGGCCCGACTCTGCTTAGCTTCCGAGGTCAGACAGACTTAGGTGTCTTCAAGGTGGTATGGTCATCGACTGTTATTCCTATTCTACAGAAGAAACAGGACATAAAGGCCGGCAGACATGCATATGCTAAATAACTATTGAAATGGAATCCCCGCATGTGCCGTTACACCCTTCACGGACGGCACGGATGGCACGGACAGCACGGCTGCCTCTGCTCCCTTTGCTCACTCTGTCTCATTGTTTTGTTTGGCTTTCTGTCAGCCTTTCACATAGCCCAGGCTGGCCTCAAATTCACTAGATAGCTGAGGACAACCTTGGATTGACCTTGCCTGGCTCTGCTTTTAAACAGTTAACATTTCAGGCTAGATGTCCGATGGCTTGTTTTACTCCTGGCCATGAGGATATTGATTGGAAATGTGCATAGCATTCATGAGTACAGGACTGCGTTCAAGTCGTTGTGCTGCTTGGCTTTAGGTCTCACATAGCACACATCCTCTTTATGCCCTGTGCCCTGAGAAGGCCAAGTGGGTCTTAATATTACTTCATTCTAAGGCCCCAACATCACTGCTGTGATGTAACTGGGGTTTGATCTTGATGAACTTTGGATAATTAACATGTCACAGGCTCCCAAAGAAGCATACAATATCCTAAGAAAAATCCACAACCGAATGCATGCTTTTCCAGGTACAAGTTACCAGGAGAAATAACAACATAAGGTCCCACTTAGAGGCAGGGGTTACAAACTGATGTTAAAAGAATCTCACATCGGCTTCTTTCCTTCTATTCTTCCTCCAGTAAGTGAAAGTCGTAACCACCTAAGCACATGAAGGGGACCTGATCACAGCTGTGGGGGAGAATCTTCCTCACTGCAGAATTCTCCTGAAGAAATGAACTGAGCCCCGGCACCCACAGTAAGACTCGTCTGGACCTTGGAGCTCATGAGATGCCGAGGGAGCCTTGGTCCGTGGCTGACCGCAGGTGGATGTGAGAACCCCACACTGTTCTGTGGCTGCTGCTGCTTGCTGACTGTGAAGAACTGCATGAACTATACTTAAGCTGCTTTTCTATACATTGCCAATCACCTCTCTGGACGGGGAAGTGCTATTTTCCTAGCGGCTTTTGCTTTGTTCCCTTCTGCATGCACATAATGATGACACATAAGCAACATGTGGAATCTGCTTCCGTGTTTTTTTTTAAAAATCCACCCATGCAAAATGATAATTAAGATATAAATCCTCTCTCTTTGTTTGAGAAAATTCTAATCATAGCCCATGTCATTGAAAGGTTCGGTCTGTTTCCTTTAAAGATCAGTATAATAGGTCTGTCTTTACTTTATAGAAAGCTAGCTTCTATAAAGATTTTTTTCACTGTTTACTAGTGAAATGAGAAAAGCAAAGCTATTTATAAAAGGCCTTATGTCATGTATATACATTGTCTTTGAAATATTTGTGATTTAGTTTATTGCTTGTAAAAGAGAAATTATATAATTTATTTAGTAAATACTATTGTAAACTATAGTTTTATTGAAAGAAATAAAATATTTTGTTCTCAATTGCGATCATACATTGATTCCGATGACTTACAGTCTCCATCTGTGTGTGTTTGTGCTCGCGCATGTGCATGTGTGCGTGTTTGTGTACGTGTGTGTGTGTGTGTGTGTGTGTGTGTGTGTGTTGGGGGTTTGGGTGATCAAACCTAGAGAGAGATATGTATATACTAGGCAAGGGCTCTACCACTAAACTATAACCGCAGCCCAGATTAATTGATTGATTAATAGAACAAAAAAGTAAATCTTTTTACAGGAAATCTACCCTAGTGTAGTAGTTTAAGAGTGGCTTCCATAGGCTCATATATTTAAACTCCTAGAGAGTGCTACTATCTGAAAGGATTAGGAGGTGTGGCCTTGTTGGGAGAAGTGTGTCACTGGGGGTGGGCTTTGAGATTTAAAAGCCCAAGCCAGGCCCAGTGGCTCTCTCTTCCTGCTACCTGAGAATCTGAATGTAGAACTCTCAGCTCCTTCTCCAGCACCATGTCACCATGTCTTGTCTAATCCCTCTGAAACTGTAAGCCAGCCCCAGTTAAATGCCTTCCTTTATAAAAGTTTCCATGCTCACGGCATCTCTTCACATTAATAGAGCATTGACCTGGCATGGATCTTCTGGAATCCTTAGTCAACTGAAGCTGATGACAGGTGGCAATGGAATAATAAAACTCCTAGTTCTAAGACAAGATCTACCTAATAGTAGATTCTGCTCAACTAATCCAGTGGACGTTCAGCAGAGACTTACATAGGTGGGTGAGCTCTGTGAGTTCGAGGCCAACCATCATGTCCTGCTGTCACTTTTGTCATTTGAGGCACCCCAAATTGGCCTCACCCTTGCTATGTAGCCAAGGATGGCATTGTAGATTGGGACTGCTGAGATCAATGGCACTTGCCCCTATGCCCAGCTAGAGGCAGCTTTTGGAGAAAGAAAAATCACTTCAAGAATGGTAAGATGACAGCTAGTGGTTGTGGTAGATGATGAGCTAGTGGTTGAGAAAAACCCCAAAGCATTAGACCACTTGTGGCCCTTTATAGCGCCTGCTCCTCCCTTTTAGAGTCTGAAGTCTTTTCCCACGTTCTCTGCCAGTTCGACGAAGCCCAGGTCACAAGGGACCTCAGTCTTCCTTGCAAACTGGCTTCTTTCATGCTAATCTCAGTATTTCCATGGCTAGTTTGGATTCTCCTCATAGAGCATACAGAGCAGCCAGGTAGCTTATCAAGGAATCGCCCCAGGAGATGCTGCAGATAATGTGAATCTGAAAGGGCATCTGCAGACACTTGAAGTTTAACAGCAGAAGTCTTCCACCATCGCCATAACAACCACACTTCCTGGTGAAGCGTGAGGGCCCGAGAGAAATCCCAGAGCACTCCTCTTTTCCTTGAGGGGACCCACCCAGCCCACTTAGCCTCTGACTGAGCCATTATACCTGACAATTGACACTCAAAAAAGCTCCAGCTACCAGAATAGACTCATGTGAGAAGGTCATATGTCTGTTGATTTCATTGGTTAATAAAGAAACTGCCTTGGCCCATTTGATAGGCCAGCCCTTAGGTGGGTGGAGTAGACAGAACAGAATGCTGGGAAGAAGGGAAGTGAGGTCAGATGCCATGGAGCCAGATGCGATGAAGCTCCAGCCCAAGATGGACATACACTAGAATCTTCCTGGTAAGCCACCACCTCGTGGTGCTACACAGATTATTAGATATGGGTTAAAGCAAGATATGAGAGTTAGCCAGTAAGAGACTAGAGCTAATGGGCCAAGCAGTGTTTAAATTAATACAATTTGTGTGTTGTTATTTCAGGGCATAAGCTAGCCAGGTGGCCAGCAACGCAGCCCTCTGCTCTCACTACAACAGACCCCATAAACCAGAGGTCATAGAGCATGGGCAGAAAACCCAAGGGTTCTCAGCCTTCGATACACAGGGGGCCACATTTGGGATGATGAAGCAATCCTGACAATTGGACCTGCCTCCAGACAGACATGTGACTTGGTTACAGGACTCATAAAAGCTCCCCAGGTAATTCCAAGCAGTGAAGGCAAGGTTTAGAGCCATGAACAGCCAGTAAACACATTTGCTGTGGTGGATTTGACATCGTTTTGTGGCTGTCAATTGGGGTTTTTTTTTGGGTTTTTTTTTTTTTTCGAGACAGGGTTTCTCTGTGGTTTTGGAGCCTGTCCTGGAACTAGCTCTTGTAGACCAGGCTGGTCTCAAACTCACAGAGATTCGCCTGCCTCTGCCTCCCAAGTGCTGGGATTAAAGGCGTGCGCCACCACCGCCCGGCTCAATTGGCCTTTTTTGTTGTGTCCTTTTTCTTTTGTTTTGTTTTAATTGAAAGTCCCTTATTGGTCCTGCTTCCATGAGTGGCCAGAATCAAGGCATTGGGGAGGGCAGAAGGTGAGGCAGGGAAGGTCATTTCCATAATGTTCCATTGCCACACAGAACAAAACAGACAAGCTCAGAGTCACCACTGCTGTTAAAAGTGGGCAGCATGGGTTAGGGAGAGATGAGGCATAGGGGTGTCATTAAAAATAATACAGGCTCCCCCTAAACTAGATGCCTGGGGAGGGCCTCAGTCTGCGTCAACCTAAGAGCAAATCAGAACATCAAAAGCTACTTAGAACCTGGTTTTGTTGGCGCATGCCTTTAACCCCAGAACTCGGGAGGCTTGAACTCTATGAGTCTGGTCTACAGAGTTGCAGGACAGCCAGGGCTACATGGAGAAACCCTGATCTGAAAAACCAAAGTGGGGGAGCACTGTGAAGAAGGCCAGAACTATCAGGGATGGATAAAGGGAGGAGAAAGAGTCCGGGGAGGGGGGCATTTGTCAACTGGGGTAAAGGGATTGCCCACTCCCTGCTGGGAACCCGTAGCCCCTCCTATCTAGCAGAAAAGGGGCAGCCTGCAACACCCAAGAACAGGCCTGGGGATGCTCCATGCTCCAGGCAGGGGCTGAGGGCAGCTCACAAAAGGCTCGCCCTCCAGGGAGATGACAACTGTCACCTAGTTTTCCTGGCAGGGTTCAGGGGTCCCTGTCCTCCTCTTAGCAGTATGCTTATAATTCATGCTCGATCCCTGTCAACTCCTTCTTGATGGCATCCTTGGAGCTGGCGTTCTGATCTTAAGGGGTGTGCCAGAGTGCCCCGTAGCTGGTAGAGCAAAGGGCTAAGGAGAGGGAGGCCTCAACTCAATTGTCTCAAAATCAGCTCTCCAAGACGAAAGAGAAGCAGACAAACAGCAAGTTAAGAAGGGAACAGTCAATGGTATCCAACAGGCAGTTCCAGAAACCAGGACAAGCAAGATATCTGAGCAGTTACCATAAGAAACTGTGGGGTACAGAGCCAAACCTGGCCAGTGAGACAGCAAAATGTTCACCTTGGAGTTTTTACAAGGAAAACAGAGTGTTGTCACCCTTAAGCCCAAGAGCTTCAGTTGGCATAGCCAAGCTTAGTTTTGCTTGAAACACCCCGTCCTCGCCTTCGAGCCCCCAAACATTGGTGTTTTCCTCATGAGTCTCACAGTCCACCCAAAGAAACTCAGGACAGATGATTAACTGTGGTCCCTATTAGCATGCCAAAGTTGATGCTGGCCCCTAGGGGCCTTGGCATGAGCCACCTTTCTGGGGTGACTTCTGCCTGGCTCCTAGCCACGGCAGATTCATACGTCCAGGGTAGGAGTGTGAGGATTAGAATTATTAGGCAAAAGGAACAGAAATATAGGAGAAATAAGAGACAGAAACATAGGATAGTATCGGGAGGGACATCCAATGAATATTGAAAGTCGACCATGTTTAATTTCTATTTGCTTAAATACCCCAACCTAAAAGGTAGGAATAAGACAAAAAAAAAAAAACTGCATTCCCATTATACGTGGAATGACCAGTTGAAGGATTGAGGGCTATATTCTTAGTTAAACATTCTGTTGCCAGAACGAGACAAGTAATGCTCACACCCTAGACCAAAACATTCTGTAGGCAAACCACTCCCTGGGTAGAATCCACAGCTATCTCCCTAAGGGAGTAGGAACCTAGTTGGATCCGTAGACTTTTGTTTGAGGTAGAAACAGATCTACTTCCTTGCCAAAAACAGAACAATCCTTACCATTTCTTGTTGGTACGCAGGGCTGTGAGAACATTGCATTCACAGAGGAGCATTTTTGTGTTTATGCCAGATTGTTTTTTGTTTAAAGAATGTTATAGCAACAAATAAAATACATTTTGAAACAGATCTACTTCTTAAGACCTGAAATACCAGGTCTGGATATTAGCCACACCTGT
Organism: Microtus ochrogaster; assembly: GCF_000317375.1. NCBI lineage: Eukaryota > Metazoa > Chordata > Mammalia > Rodentia > Cricetidae > Microtus > Microtus ochrogaster. Next base: position 53,756,024 of record NC_022015.1, on the reverse strand, counting down.
TGACAATAACCTTGAGAGAGGGGAACTCTCTGATCTGTTATTTGAGCTGTTGACAATAACCTTGAAGGAACAGAAGTAAGTTCCAACTCTCTGACCTTTAGTCAAGGCAGACTGGACCCGTTCCTGTCAGTGCCTTCTCTCAGCTCTTCCCGCCCTGCCCCTACCCTAACCTTCTCCAGCTCACGAGCATCACTTTCCCTAGCTTCTCTTTCCTTGTACAGCCCTGCTGTTTCAACCTGGTGCTCTCTTGGTTCCCTTGACTCTCTGTTTCTTGGCTCCCCCTTCCCTCCCTCACTCTCCCCTCCTCTCTTTCCTCTCATGGTCAGATTCAGTCTGGACTCTTCAAGATGCCTCTGGCTGTCTCCCTCGTATCTACAATGCAAACCTCCTCAACCGTACCTTGTAGGGATTGTGTCCTCATTTCCTTTAGTCCCCTCTACCCACAGTGCTCCTCCTCAGCCCACCCTTGCCTAACCAACTTCTGATCACTTGGACCTCAAGGAAGTGTGCCTTCCTCACCCCTCAAACTGAGACAGAGCCACTCTTCTGATTATCCCTGTCATACACTTCCACGACTCTGTAAGAGCTTTTAAATTATCTCCTTCCCACACGAGACTATAAACTTCATAGACGGTGTTGATTAGCAGCCTTATTCACCTCATCAGCAGCCACAGGGCCTGGATCTGTAGGATGGACAGGCAGCTGGATGCAGCGGGGGCGGGGGAGGTGGAAAGGGAAGCATGGGTGAAGGAAGAAAACTTCAGATGACTATGAAGTCCGGAGTACAGATAGAGGTAGCATATGTGGTCCGGCCTGAAAGACAATTCGTGGTGAAAATTTCATCCAGAGATTTCACCTCATCAGCGGTTCACACGAAAGAAGAAAGTGTGATCTGTATCTCAACTGAACATCTAAGAAAAGGGATCCTCTTTTAAATCCTGTCCCAGGTGCCGTTACTAAAACAAACAGCTAGCTCCTCTACCTTTCTCTGGTGTCAAGGAACCATTAGCCCTTGCGTTAACTCAGTAAGCTGTCAGTCGGAGCTGCAGCCATTGGCGCAAGAAGACCCATGCCCAAGCTTGTTCACATGTTTGTTGGAAGGTCCGTTTCCTCCGGAACCTTGCCCGACTATCTCAGCCCCTACCGCACAGCCCTCATCTTCACAGCATGGAATCCAGCAGGCCCCACACTTGCTGGCATGGAAAAGGAAGTGGGAAGTGGTGTAGCCACATCCAGCAGAGACACGGCTGCCATTCAGTGATTACCAAGGCTAAGGGAAAGGCAAGCAGCCCTTCCCCCAGCTATGGTCAAGACCACTCTATTCCTACCTGGGGGATGAATGCCCACTTCCGGCTGCACAGCCCTGGATTCTCAATGATCTGCCCCAGCCTGAAGTCTGTGGCCACCAAGTAGAGGAGATCTGGAGTGCTAGCCTCTGCTCTCACAGGTAGAAAACTTTGTCCCTTAAATGACTTGATGATTTCTTGTGTGCCGTTCCTTCCATCCGCATGCAAAGCCCCGAGGCAGTCCCTCTGTTTGACAGGGAGGAAACTGACACTCAGAGAAGCCTATGCCTATAGTCCGAGCTCTCGGGAGTGGGAGGCAAGAGAATGGGGAATTCCAAGCCAGCCTGGGCTTCCTAGCAAGACCCTGATTGAAAAAAAAATAAATATAAATAAGACCTAAGTTTGAAGGAATTTGGACAATGTTATGGAAATTATCTAAAACTGTAAATAAAGAGAAGATGACTGTCCGTCTTTAGTTCAAAGCTGCACTATAACAGTGATAATGAAGGGGACCGGTTTTGCCCCAGACACTACAAAGGACCATTTTGCAGGGTCTGGATTCAGTTGACTATAGCAAGTGTCTAGAATGGATGCTGCTGCCATCTAGTGGTTAGAATCTAGCATTGCCGCAACTCTGCAGCAAGGAAGTCAAAAGGGCTACTATTGAGAAAGCCTATTCAAGGGCCATGTGACCATGTTTGACTTATTACCGACTATTAGTTAGGTCTCTCTCATATCAACATGTAGAACGTTGGTTTCACGCTTTAGTCTTCTGTCTTGAGAGCTAACCCCCAGCCGTACAAAGTGTGTAGAGTCTTCAGAAATAGGTTCTAGTGGACAACCAAGAGCAAAGACAATATTGTCTGTATTGTTGCGAGGGAACCTTTTGGACCTCTCTAAACAACAGCTTATGGGAAGATACACTACACCTGGCTTCTTGTTCTTTTTGCGGTGCTTGCAATCAAATCTAGAGTTTTGTGTACCATTGAGCTATGGTCCCCCCAACCCCACGCCCTCTGGATTTGGGTCTCATCCTTGTGCCCTTCTGGAGCCTAACCTCACATCTCTAAAGGCCTTTGGTGTAAATACACTTTTGTTCAGGATACACTGAAGCTTAGGGTTTTCTAGGAAGAATTTGGAGGCACAGTTCAGCCCAGTATACCTTTCTGATTCATTTTAACACCTGTTGGGCAGGTAGGCCTGAGCTGTATAAAAAGCAGACTAAACAAGTCATGTGAAGCAAGCGAGGAAGCAGTGCTCCCCATCCCCCCCCCCCTTGGGTTCCTGCTTCAGTTCCTGCCCTGACTTCCCTTGGGTATCCATGAGAAGTGTATTTCTCTCCTGCTGAAGGCCATGCTGAGTCAGCAAAACCGCGAGTGAGCTTCCCTGAGGGCCATGAGCTCTATGTATGCCAGTTTCTTATCCAACACAGGCACCCTCTACAGCGGGTATCTCAGGGCCGAGGGTGGAGCTCAGTGATCCAGCCCTTGCCAAACATGATGACTGTGGCGGCACACGCTTAATCCCAGCCTTTGAGAGGCAGAGGTAGACAGATCTCTGTGAGTCTGAGGCCAGCCTGGTCTGCAGAGCTAGTTTCAGGACAGTCAGGGCTGAATAGTAAGACCTTGTCTCAAAACCAAACAAACAAACAAAACATGCTCTCCCAACCACACCACCTGCCTTTTCCCTCATCATCCCTCAAAGCTCCAAAAGAGGGTTTCTTTTCTTTCTTTTTTCCTTTTCCTTTTTCTTTTCTTTTTTTTTTTCCACACTGCTGTGTGCCATGTCCAGCAAATAAATTTCAACCTCCTTTCTTCTGGCCTTTGCAAGTTTCATAATTGGCAATTATTTATTTAAACTAGTCCTGTTTTCTTATTTATTCTCAGAAACATTTGATATTGGCTGATTAATTCAAACACCTTATGAATCTGTTGGGTCAAGTCTGGCCTGGCACTTTCGTCCGCCCTTGTGGGGAAGAGTGAGGATTAAGAAAGAAACAGACAAGAGACAGCAGACAGAGGGCACCCAGTAAATCCTGAGACTACCGGGCCTTCATTTCTCATAGCCCTTATATATCCCAGTCCAAAGAGAGAGCGGAAGGCAAAAGACTTCTTCACTAAGACACAAAGAACAAAGTAACTGCTTTCTTAATACCCAAACCATCAAGTAACCATACCTTAGGTCAAAACATCCTGTCGTACAACCTTGAAGGAGCAAAAATAGGTCTGAACTCTGTGACCATTAATCCAGGTGGAACAGATCCACTTCTGTGAGCTCCCACGTAAACAACGCTTGGTTTGGTTTTTTTTTCCCCACGTGGGTGCGCTTTAATGGGGGAGGGGTAACAACAAGTAGGGTACGGGTGTGCAGAGACAAAAGGAGAGGGGGAAAAGAGAGGGGGCTCGTGGCGACCCCCGCCTTTTAACGAGGAATGCAAGGGCCTTGATTTGTTTTTTTTTATAAATATTTATTATATACAATATTCTGTCTGTGTGTATATCTGTAGGTTAGAAGAGGGCACCAGACCTCATTACAGATGGTTGTGAGCCACCATGTGGTTGCTGGGAATTGAACTCAGGACCTTTGGAAGAGCAGGCAATGCTCTTAAACCACTGAGCCATTTCTCCAGCCCTTGATTTGTTTTTTTATGACCGAGTTTCTCTGTGGAGCCTTCACTGTCCCGAAACTTGCTGTGTAGACCAGGTTGGCCTTGAACTCACAGAGACCCTCCTATGAGGGGGTTAAAGACTTGCACCACCACAGCCCAGCATGAATCAATTCTATGTTCAGTTCATAGCAGTGTATTGAAGGGCAAGCCAGTGTCTGGATGCTGACTTGGGTGTTATCAGTCTCCTGGGACGGGGCACAGTGAATGCTGTTCCAAGATCCTCAGTAAACAAAGATATAGCCTTGGCAGATGGTGGGGAAGAACACCCTAGAACCTCTCTGATCAATACAATAAGTAAACAACTCCCCAGAGAGAAAGCCACCTCTTGGCAGGAAGCTGAGGCCTCAGGCTGGGTATCAAAGGAACAAGAACGGCTGGAGAAGGAGCAGGAGTGTGGACAGTTGGGGGTTAATGCCCACCCTTCTGGACTGGACTAGCTCTCCCTGGAATTTTCCCACGCCTCTTCATCAGAATGTGCCCCTCCCTGGTACTGGCTTCTGTGGTTTGAGTGTTTTTATCAACTCTTGTGAATTCCTATTGCAACCCTTCACACACACACACACACACACACACAGAGAGAGAGAGAGAGAGAGAGAGAGAGAGAGAGAGAGAGAGAGAGAGAGAGAGAGCACATCAGGAGATGATGCTGCCTTTGGATGGGTCTGGGTCATGAGGGCTCTACTCTTGCTATATGACGGGCTTGGAGGAGGAGCCCTTTACGTTGTGTGAGGAACAGCATTCTTCTCTTTGCCCCCACCCCCAGGATTCTTTTCTGTTCTTTATAAACTAACTAGACTCAGGCAGTGCAGCAGCACAAAATAGACCATGTCCCTGGCCGGTAATGTTGCTGCCATTCTTGTCCAGAACATTAGCTTCAGTGGATGGGCACACGGTTTCAGCCCAATCAGTCAGAGCTACACTATTGCAACTGAGGAAATCTCCTTTTCTAAGATGTAAGAGCCCTTGGGTCAGAAATCAGAAGGCCCGGGTTCTAGTTCCCCTTCAATCAGGGGTGTGTCACTTAAAATGTCCGGGCCTCCAATTCTGTCGGAAAATTAGCTGCAGATATCCTTGCTCAGGTGGACGGTCCTACCTATCAAAGGTCACATCCCAGAAGACAACCGACCTTCCCTCATCCGGTAGCCATCCGCAGCCAATAGCTCCTCAGCTGGGCGTGGGGCTACACAAGGCCCTCCTCCACCCAGTCAGCCTGGTACTTCTATTGCCTACGAGATGTAGAATTTGAAATTATCAGGCGTTTGGAGCTGTTAGAACTAAGTTTTCTTTTTTGAAAGCAAGACTATCTTGTTCATCCACGTATCTTCAGAATCGCCCACTGGCACTCGGTAAAATGGTTAGTGAATAAACTCGCGGAGGTCAGTGTTGATACACTAGTGTAGCCCAAGGGATGCGTGGCATGTGTGGCACAGTGCAGGCAGGCTCTGGGTTCTGGTGAAGCGTGCGCACAGTGCTGGGCACTTCATCCTCACGGCGGACCTGCGCGCGGGAGCCCAACCGCGGCGCTTGCAGGGCACGGCCACCAGGTGGCGCCACCGGGCCCTCGCGCAGGGGCGGAGCGGCCGCGGAACAGGAGCGGTATGTGGGCGCTCGGACGGCGCGCAGTCGCGGGCCTGCCTTCCCGGGCTTCGGTCTCGGTCGGGATCCCTCGCTGGAGGGAACCTATCGGAGCGTGCGGCCACCGAGGCCTGCAGGTCACGATCAGCTCGGCCTCCACCATCCGCCACTCGGTGAGTACGCGGGCCGCACTCCTTAGCGCAGGCCGTGCCCGCCCCTATGCGCAGGGCGCGCTGTGTGCGCATGCGCCTGGCCACACGCGGCGTTTGCGCGGACTTCGGTCCTCGCGTGGGAGGACGGCCATAAAGATGAGTGGGTCTGTGCAGTCTTGCACTGGTCGGTACCTTTATGAAGACTTCAGTTTCAGTCATTAGCAGACGATGTAGGGCGTGTGCAGTCAGGCGTGTTTATTACTGCGTGTACTCCGAAGGTAGCACGCAGACTCATGGAAGCCTGGACTTCCATGAATCAGTTCCCTTTTTCGTGGCGTGAGACTAGCAGGTGTGGAAGAGCTTGGAGTACGGCTTTCTGTTGTTTGTTTGTCTCACTCTAGCACTGGCTAGACTAGAATTGGATGCGTACCCCAAGCTGGGTTCAAACTTGTGATCCTCCTGCCTCCCCTCGAGTGCTGGGGTCACGGGTGTGCCAGCAGGACCTAGACGCCGGCTTTTGGAAAATGTCAAGACCTCGGTTCCACGTTCTGAGTCCACGGCTCTGAAGAGCCCTGTGACCTCTGGGATCTTGGCCCTCTGGGACAGGGCTTGGCTTTGTAAAGGGTTAACACCGATTTTTCGATTTTGGCGCGAATGTTAAACTGTTTTTCGCAAAGGCTTTAGCACTTCTGATAAGTTCTCGGTTCCTTGACCATGCAAAAAACAGAATCGATTACTCCACGGCCTGAAAAGAGAACGCTCAAAGAATAGCGGTGGGGTTAAGGAGGGCTTCTCATAGAGGGACGAGATAGTTGCCAAAGGAGGGGGCTGGGGAAGCATTCCAGGAAAAAGAAGAGCTGTGGAAAAGGTGGAATAGGTGCTGGTTAGTACTGTCTGCGGTTTCAAACCCAGCCTGGGATACATGAGATTCTGTCTTTAAAAATAACAACAAAACAGGGCTCGTCGTGTAGGTCAAAACCCAGCCTGGGATACATGAGATCCTGTCTTTAAAAATAAAAACAAAACAGGGCTCGTCGTGTAG
>NC_022015.1:53745767-53749201 GCF_000317375.1 Microtus ochrogaster | reverse complement strand
CTGTCTTTAAAAATAAAAACAAAACAGGGCTCGTCGTGTAGGTCAAAACCCAGCCTGGGATACATGAGATTCTGTCTTTAAAAATAAGAACAAAACAGGGCTCTTCGTGTAGGTCAGTAGTGAGGCCGTCACTTAGCTTTCGAGAGGTCCTGGCTTCATTTCTTAATACTGAAAGAAAATTTCAAAACAAGCAGAAGTGAGACGGCATGAGAGAGACAGCTAGGATTTGAAGGGCAGGACCTGAGACACCTACACACACACACACACACACACACACACACACACACACACATCCCGCTTTCTCAAATACTGTCCCGAATGTTTTCAGCCCTGTTCTGCTTCCCCAGCGAGGTCTTTCTTCCTTTGCCTGGCTCCTGGCAGCTGGGCCCCAGTTCCAAGTTGTGCACTTTGAATCTCTGCATCCTTGTGAGCCTGAGCAACTTCCTCTTGGGCATCTCAGTTTCCTCGCCTGTAAAACACGCATACAGTCCGTCTTTATCCTCAGATTCGGTCCTCACTGGCTCACTAATGTTTCTTGTCCCTAGTTGTCTGCCGTGGTGCTCTGGCAGTCATCGGGAAGGCCGCAGAGCGACAAATGCTCCAGAGTCATGGAGGGTGTTCCCAATGGCCCCACGAGACGTTGCCCTGCTTGCTCCCAAAGTCTCGGTGTGAGCAAACGTTGTCTGTTCAGTGATGCGGTTTTTTTTTCACTTTTATGTACTTCTTGGCGATTTTGTTGGTTGAAAGTGGTCCCCAAGCCTAGAGCCACAGTAAACACAGTCAGTCTGTGACATGCTTTACAAAGAACATGTGTCAGCTCTGCTCCACTCCAGCATGAGTTGCAAGCGCTATTGCTTCAAGTTCAATATCAATAAATCAATAATATATGTTAAGTAAAATGTCTTTAAACAGAAACACATGCCAAACAAGATTGGGCATCAACCCTTTGATGATCATGACCCTGAAACTTGCAGGCTCCCAACCCAAGTCCCTAGAAACGAGTGCAGCATTTACAGGGCTACCCCTCTTGATGATGACTGAGTAGGGGCTGGAGAGATGGCTCAGCATTCAAGAACACTTGCTATTCTTAGAGAGGACCTGAGTTTGATTCCCAGCACCCATAGAAGGCAGCTTACAGCTTTCTATAACTCCAGTTAAAGGAGATCAGATGACCTCTTCTCCTCCAAGGTACCTGTACACATGTTGCTTACACCCATATACTTAGGTGCACATACAAAATAAAAAATAAGTATTTTTTTTAATGGCTGCTGTCAATGAAGTCCTTCCCTCTTGGGGTTATAATGAGGACTCCGTGTCCAGACAGCTAAAGACCGAGCAGTGCCGGGCAGGTAGAGAATACTGTAGGACATGAGGTAGCTGGGGAGGTGGTTATCAATGCTGTCGTCACTACTTCGAAACATGCTGCCTCCCGCGTCCTACCTCTGCTCATTTCCAACCCTGAGCCCTTGTCTTCTTTTCTGAGCTCACCACAGTCAGTGCTCAAAAGAGCGGTAACTATCTCTGACCCTTTCATAGCAACCAGAGTGGCATTTTGAGGCAGTAAGTCTTAACATTAAGACTTCTTGTCTTGCCAGAATGAAGTCATGATGAGTATTTCAGGGCCCCTGTGGCCACCTCTGCCTCCCTCCATCACCTCTCCCCTCTCCACCCCACCCTCACACACCTGCCACATCAGCTAAGACTACACCGCTTTCTCTGGCTCTCGACTCAATCTCATCTGGTCATAATCAACACACATCCCCCTGCCCAGTGCCCAGCAGTTAGGGACTAAGAAAAATCAACAGGTCACACCTTGCTGGTGTGGTACGTCAAATGCAGCGAGTCAGCTCTTGTTTGAAACTTAAGCAGAATTCTGCCTCTTACCATTTTTTTTTTTTTTTGGTGCTTTTTTTCAAAGTCAAATTCTAGGGATCCTAGGATGCTACCCTGTCTCTGGTGAGCCACCAAATCTGGGCACTTGCAGCAGCACTGTCATGGGGGAGATGATCTGTCTGGTGCTATACAGCCATAGCCACTTGAGATGTCCCCAGCACAGCTGAGAACCAAATTCTGTTTTATCTCAATAAATTCAGAGCACTCCATAGCCGGGCAGTGGTGGTGCACACCCTTAATCCCAGCATTTGGGAGGCAGAGACAGGTGGATCTCTGTAAATTTAAAGCCAGCCTGGTCTACAGGGTTTCAGGCCAGCCAAGGCTTCATAGAGAGCTTCTGTGTCTCATGACTATCCTATCAGATAGCACAGGCTTAGCAGAGAGGCTGGGAAGATCCATAGGAAAACACTAGGGGTTGATGGGGGACAAATCTTAAGAACTGTCCCTGGGGTGCTATCTTGTGACTACTTGTGAATCTAGAAGTGCCAGTCTGTAGATCCTGTATTGCTGGACTAGAGTAGACGGAGACGCGGTCACTAATGTTCTTAACTTTGCCTTTTAGAATTTGAACTTCCACTACCTCAATCAGATTCTGAACATCAAAAAGCAGAGTGTCTGCCTGGTGCATTTGAGGAACTCGGGAACTTTGAACAATCCAAGGTGAGATAAAAACACCGTGTAGCTCAGGCTTCTCTCCCTATGTAGAAACTGTCTTCTCCCTGGGAACGGCCCTTAGTGACACCGTTCCACGGCACTGAGCATCTTTTAGTGACTAGTGTTTCTGTGTGGGTATCCCAGACTTCCTGTTGTTCATCCCTGTTATTGAATGTTTGGGTTTGTTCCCCAGAGCTTTGTTATTTCCTCCAGCGTCCTAGTTGAGGAAAGCTGGCTTAGTTAGGGTTTCTTCTATTGCTGGGAAGAGACACTGTGACCACAGCAACTCTTAGAAGGGAAAACGTTTCACTGGGGTGGCTCACTTACAGTTCAGCGGTTCTGTCCATTATGATCATGAAGGGGAGCATGGCCGCGTGCAGGCAGATGTGGTGCTGTAGCTGAAAGTGCTACATCTTGTAGACAACAGGAAGTCAGCTGACTCACACTGAGGGAAGCTTGAGGAAAAGAAACCTCAAAGCCTGCTAGAGGAATGCCCCCTGTGTATGTCTGTCTGTATTTCTCTCTTTCTCCTTTTTCTGTCTCTCTCTCCCCCTTCCTCTCTATCTCTCTCTAATACACACACACGCACACGCTCATGCGCACGCGCACACACACACAGAGGTTAAGAGCATTGCCTGCTCTTCCAAAGGTCCTGAGTTCAGTTCCCAGCAACCACATGGTGGCTCACAACCATCTGTAATGAAATCTGGTGCCCTCTTCTGGCCTGCAGGCAGACACAATACTGTATACATAATAAATAAATCTTTAAAAAAAAAAGACTATGTATCAAGACCATCTCAAGACAAGACAAAAATAAAAGTTGATACATGAGCCGGGCGATGGTGGCGCACGCCTTTAATCCCAGCATTCAGGAGGCAGAGGCAGGC
>NC_022015.1:53745025-53745536 GCF_000317375.1 Microtus ochrogaster | reverse complement strand
CGGTTTGTATGTATTTATTGTGATTGTGCGGTTGCTGACAACGCTCTGGTGGGTTTCTTTCCTCCTGCAGCTCTCTAGACGAGACAGCTTATGAAAGACTTGCGGAGGAGACTCTGGACGCCCTGGCAGAGTTCTTTGAAGACCTTGCAGACAAGCCCTATACCCTGGAGGACTATGACGTCTCTTTTGGGGTACCTTTTGGCTTTTTTACTTCTTGTTCCCTCCTTAAAAACTATAACTTAGTGCTTAATCCTAGTACTCAGGAGGCAGAGGCAAGCAGATCGATCTCTGAGTTCCAGGCCAGCCTGGTCTGCAGAGCAAGTTCCAGGACAACCAAACAAATAAACAAAAAAAAATCCTGTAACTTAGGCTGGAGATGTAGTTCAGTTGGTAGAATGCTTGCCTAGCATACACAAAGCCTTGGTTTTGGCCCCTAGCACTGCTTACAACTGAGCATAGTGGCACAGCCTATAATCCGAGCACTTAGGAGGTGGAGGCAGGAGGATTACAA
>NC_022015.1:53740558-53741115 GCF_000317375.1 Microtus ochrogaster | reverse complement strand
GAGGATCCACCGGAACTAAACATGCACCACCACACCCTGGCTCACCTGGAACTCTGATGTAGCCCTGAGTTCAACTTCTAGAAATTTTGATTTAATTAGTGCGTCGTGTGCTCTAGGTAAGGAATTGAATTTGCAGATCGTCCCCATGATAGGCTGAGAACTTTGAATTACATGAGCATTTACCCAGCCACTGGGCGCTAGGGAAGTTTACATGCTGGCCACCAGATGGCAGACTAAGTAAGGGTCTGCTTGGGCCTTTTACCAAGGGAGAAAAATGTTCCCTACTCCTTTTCTTGCCCATTCCCCGCCTCCTCCACCACCATCTCAATACAGACGGAGGTTAATCCTCTTGACAGCAATTAATTAATACCAGGAAATGTCATGAGTGTGCATTTTGGAGTAAATCTTAGGATTATGTAGGGCAGATGGTTGTCAAAATGATAAGGGGGAAATGGTAAAAAATAAAATAAAAAACTTTCAAATTTATTATTTTATTTAACTAGAAGTCACATGCATGTGAAGGTCCCTGGCTCAACATGACATCTCCCATGTGCCTG
>NC_022015.1:53738245-53739909 GCF_000317375.1 Microtus ochrogaster | reverse complement strand
AGCCTTGGTTTTGGCCCCTAGCACTGCTTACAACTGAGCATAGTGGCACAGCCTATAATCCGAGCACTTAGGAGGTGGAGGCAGGAGGATTACAAGTTCAAGGTCATCTTCAGTAATTTAGCAAAGTTGAAGGGAGCCCAGGCTAAGTGTGAACTTGTCTCAAAAAGAGAGAAAGAAAAAGAAAAACTAAACAAACAACAACAACAACAAAAGAAGCATCACATATACACAATTGAAACTAAAACAAGAGAATGCCCCCCCAGGCAGGCAAGGTGGCACACAGGTATGACTCTACACTCTAGAGTAGATGCAGGAGGATCACTGAATGTTCAGGGCTAGCCTGGTCTGCACAGTGAGGTCCAGACCACCCAGGACTACATAGTGATACTCAGCCTCAAAAAAACAAGGATACTAGTGAAGGGCTCAGTGGGTAATACTGCTGCCCCCTCCTAACCTGATAACCTCAGTTGAAGTCTTAGAACCTACATACGGTAGAAGAAACTAATCCACACCTTGGCATACAAGTGGACACACACTCCTCATACACACACATTCAGAATAACAAGTAAATTTAAAAAATAATAATACGGAGTTTATAAAATAGCCTCCAATGGGCATAACCATCTAGTAACATAGATTGTGGTTGGGGCTTAAAAACTAGGATTCATGTGACTTTGGACAAGTCACTCTACCTCCCTGAACCTCTTGCATTTAAATACAGATTCCTGGGCTGGAGAGATGGCTCAGAGTTTAAGAGCACGAGCTGGGTGGTGGTGGCACATACCTTTAATCCCAGCACTCAAGAGGCAAAGGCAGCCTGCCTGCTCTACAGAGCGAGTTCCAGGACAGACTCCAAAGCTACAGAGAAGCCCTGTCTTGAGAAAGCAAAAAAAAAAAAGAGCACTGGCTGCTTTTCCAGAGGTCCTAAGTTCAATTCTCAGCACCCAATCACTGGCTCACAACCATCTGTAATGAGATCTGGTGCCCTCTTCTAGAATGCAAGCATACATGTAGGCAGAACACTGTACATGCATAGTAAACAGATCTTAAAGAATTATTTAAAGTTTGTTTTGTTTTGTTTTGTTTGTTTTTGTTTTTTTGTTGTTTTGTTTTTTTTTTGTTTTTTTTTGGTTTTTTGAGACAGGGCTTCCCAGTAGCTTTGGAGCCAGTTCTGGGGAGCTAGCCTCGAACTCATAGAGATCCACCTGCTTCTGCCTCCCAAGTGCTAGGATTAAAAGTGTGCACCACCACTGCCATGCCCAAGAATTAATTCTCTAAAAAAAAAAAAACCAGATTACCAGGGCTGGGGTGGGTATCTTGTGGTGCGCAGTTAGGGAAAGAGCTCTTTACCCACCCTGGGTGAAGCTCTGGCTTCAGTCACTAGTATTGAAGAATAAAAAGCAGAGGTCCAGGTTCCAACCTTGGACAGTTGTCCTGGTAGTCCAGACTCCTCCATACGTGGCCCGAGCTTGCTCCACTCTACCATAAGAAGCAGCCCATGTTTGAGACAGGGTCTGTCTGTGTAGCCTTGGCTGTCCCAGAACTCGCTGTGTAGACCAGGCTGGCCTTGAGGATCCACCGGAACTAAACATGCACCACCACACCCTGGCTCACCTGGAACTCTGATGTAGCCCTGAGTTCAACTTCTAGAAATTTTGATTTAA
>NC_022015.1:53732171-53735625 GCF_000317375.1 Microtus ochrogaster | reverse complement strand
ACTCATAAATAAATCTTTAAAGAAAAAAAGACACATGTTATTTTAGGAGAGAGAAGCTGGGCATAGTGGCACATGCCTATCATCCTGGCACTTGGGAGACTGAGACCCGGGTATTACAAGTTTGTTGCCTGCCTGGGCTGCCTAGTGAAACCCTATCTCAGAGAGAGAGAGAGACAGAGAGACAGAGAGAGAGAGACAGAGATCACTAGCATGCCCCTCCCATACCTATTGGTTACATTATTATGGAGCCAGCCTCTAGCATTTATTTAAATGGCTCCTGTGTTTGTAAGGGTGTGCTGTGTGAACCATGTCAAGACTCCTGATTGGATGAGCACTGGGCAAAGTAGGGAGCAAGCGCTGGTTGGTGCAGTCGGCTCCCACCTGCTTACCAGCCCCAAGCAGCAGTAGGGAACTTTGAGAGTACTTAGTGCTCGGCCATTGTTTCTGTTCTAAAGAGACTAAGGCCTGGAGAGTCCAGAGCTCCTTTGTTGGGTGTTTTCAAATTTAAATGTTCATCTCTTGAGCAAAATGGACTGGCCAGTCTTTTGAGGATGCAGGGCTTTTCAGGGGGAAATGAAGTCTGGTGGGTTCTCTGAACATTTGCTGGATGTCTGGGAAGTTGGCTGAATAACACAAATAGGCTAGGGCTGTCCCCGCCTGCTCTTCTAAGACAAATGAGGCAGAGTATTGATTACTTTCTTCTCTTGCCTTTTTTTCTCTTGCATTTTATTGTGCAGCCTGCTAGCTTCAAACTCACAAGCCCCCCTCCCCTCAGCCTCCCAAGCACTAACGTTAGAGGTTTTTGCCACCACCCCCGCTTTCCTTCTGTGTTTTCCTAATGGGCTTGTCAGGTATGATGCCTGGGCAGACACCATTAGAGTTTAGTCTGCGTTTGCATGTGTTGGCGGTGGAGGGCAGAAAGCTAGCGGTCCGGTTTACCATTGCTGAGTTCTCAGGCAAGTCTTAACCTTTCTTTCCTTGCCGACCACACAGGCAGAGAGAAAGCAGTGTGAGCTTCAAGTGTTATACCTAACCCACTGTGGTGGCCTCAGAGGCGGCTCAGTGGCTAAGAGCTTGCTACTCTCTCATGAGAACCAGGGTTTGTAACCCAGCACCCACAGCACATCAGGTGGCTCACGGGTACCTTTAACTCTAGCTGCTGGGGGTCCTGTGTGTCTTTGGCCTCCGAGGGCAACAACTTATGTCTATAAGTAAAAGTAAAACAATCCACTCTGATCCTGATGATAATGTCTTTACCACACACATTCCTAATTGTGAGCCCTAATTTTTGTTTGGTTTTGGTGCCAAGAATTGAACAGGGGGGGCTTCCCAGCTCCTGAACACATTGCCAGAGCATGGCATCCCCAGATCCCTTGTTTGTTATGGTGTGTGTTACATCCTTGGATACATGAAAGGCATTGAGACATGAAAAATATTTTTATATATTTGTTCTTGTGCTAACTAACCTCATTTACTTTCTTCACACTTTCTTCCCCCTGACACCCTAGGGCGGCGTGCTAACCATTAAACTGGGCGGGGATCTAGGGACCTATGTGATCAACAAGCAGACTCCAAACAAGCAAATCTGGTTATCTTCTCCCTCCAGGTATGTTGGGAAGTCAACGTCTGTTAGGGGTGGGCTCTTTGGAAATACGCATTGGGGACCACTTGAAAGGCTGTCCATCACTGGCTTTGCCCTAAATTTATAACTGTCTGCCCCAATAGGAAGGCTCCCTTCCAGTTGAACGTTTCCCCCCATTGATAACTTGGTTGCTGTCCTCAGGCATCAGGATGGTGACAAGACCGGAAATTGGGAACTATTCGGAACTTCGCCCAAACGGTTTTTCTCTGTTATGTCATTGCCCAGAAAAGAAAAACCACTTGACTTGCCTTTGAAAGAGATACTTTTGCCAGTTATAGTGTTATACATCTGTAATTCAGTACTCAGGAAGTATAGGCAGTAGCTCAAAGTGCCTAGCCCAGTCACAAAAGCAAATAAGCCAACCTGGTCTATATAGTGAGTTCCAGGACAGCCAGGGCTATCCATAAGCTACTTTTGTTACATATGGCGGCACTTTTTTTTTTTTTATAAAAAAAGTTAATTAAAAAGCTACTTTGAAGGCTGGGGTGTATATCTCAGTAATAAGAATGCTTGTCTGGCGATCCTGATTCCATTCCCAAAATGGAAGGGAAGGAAGGAAAAAGAGAGGGAGGAACTTTCTATGTTGTAGCATCTGAAAAACCTGCACTTTGTCCTCAAAGTTAGTTAAACTTTAATTCCCAGCCAGTTTTGAAGGTCTCAGTAATTCTGTTGTCAGAGTTGGATCCAGACTTTGTAGCAGTGGGGACAGTTAATTTTCTAGCAGCAGCTCCAGGGCCCCCATCTTCCTGCCTGCCCCATGGATGTGCCTACAGTTGAAGGAACAGTGGGGTGCACTGCAGGCAGCCCAGGTCTCAGAACCGAGAGCTTACTAGTGAGCATACAGCTGCCTGCTGCAGTGTTCTGAAAAGGGCTGAGAGATGCTTGCTCGGAGATGGTTCTGCAGAGATGCTCGTGCGGAGATGTTCGTGCAGAAATGCTTTCACAGAGATGCTCGCGCGGAGATGCTCACACACAGATGCTCGCCCAGAGCCTTCACACTAACCTTGCTGAAACTCAGCAGCACTACTAAAGAAGACATTTTGAAGGCAAAGTGGGAAAGCTCAGCTAGAACCAGTGTGGAATTCTTTGAAAGCCTAATGGTATTGGCAGTTTAAAAAACTGAAAATGTGCCAGGGTATGGCTCAGGGTAGGCAAAGAACTGGCCTAGCATGAGAGAAGGCTCTAGGTTGGATTCCCAGCACCACAGTAAACACACGAGCAAGCAAAAACCATATCGAGGAGGCTGGAGAGGTGGCTCAGTGGTTGCTAGCACTTGCTACTTCAGCACAAGCACTAGAGTTCAGATTCTGGCACCCGTGTCAGGCAGCTCACATACACCATGGGGAAATTAGTCACTAATTAGAGACTCCAAGTAAACACTTTTTTAAACCTGCCCTTTATATGAGGGACGTGGAAGGGAAATCTCCTAAGTGGTCCTTCCTCTCAGTGCTGTGTTGCTTTCAAGGAAGATGGAAAAGGGTGGGGGTATTTTTATTTATGTGTTGGTGGGGGTAGGTGGGGGTGAGTGCCCATGCCCACAGCCAGAAGAGGGAGTCAGGTTCCCTGGAACTGAAGTCTCAAGCAGCCCAGTGTGGTACAAGAAGTCAAACCAGTCCTCTGGAAGAGCAGCTTGTTCTGAACCACTGAGCCAGCTCTCCAGCCCCCTCCCTCAGAGGTAATTTCATATTAACCAGAATATCTTTCACTGGGCCATGGTTATAATTTCTTACTTCAGCAGGAAACTGCTGAGGTCCTATGGAGAGAGTGGTGCTTTCTGGCCACCTTGCCATAGGATCATAGGCTGGGGTAGAA
>NC_022015.1:53724740-53731885 GCF_000317375.1 Microtus ochrogaster | reverse complement strand
ACAATCATCTTACAATATTGCTTTCCTCTGGTTTTGTTTCTTGTGTTTTTGTTTTTGTTTGTCTTGGGGGAGGAGGAGGAGGAGACAGGGATTCTCTGTGTAACCCTGGCTATTTTAGAACTTGCTCTGTAGACCAGGCTGTCCTCA
Organism: Microtus ochrogaster; assembly: GCF_000317375.1. NCBI lineage: Eukaryota > Metazoa > Chordata > Mammalia > Rodentia > Cricetidae > Microtus > Microtus ochrogaster. The sequence continues at coordinate 53,731,738 of NC_022015.1, read as the reverse complement.
AACTCACAGAGATTCGCCTCCCTCTGCTCCCGAGTGCTAGATTAAAGGTTGCACAACCAGTGCCCGGCTGCTGGTTCTGTTTTGCTTTAATGTGGCCCAGGTAGTTTGTATTCAGAAGTTTCTGTTCTTTAAGCAGAAGCTCTGCCCATTTATTTGCCTTTTTTTCTGTACTGTTGGCGCATGTTTAAATTCCAACATTTCCTTGCCAATATTAAAAGGCTCCATACATTTATACCTACATAAGATACTTCACATCTTTCCCTCCCCACCTCGGTCTTCTCCTGGTTTTCGTGGTGCTGGGGGTCTAACAATGACTCGCACATTCTGGGACAGGACAAGCCCTCTACCACTGAGCTAGATCCCCACTCTTCTAGCCTGTCTTTGAAAGTTCTCTCTTGAGTGTTCTAGGTAGACTTTGGGGTCCCAGATCGTGAACTCTCAGGGTTCTCTGTTGCCTTCATCAGGGCGTCCCCATACACCACCATGGTCTGTTGCTCTCTCTGCTCTGTTCTCCATGCCATGAGGAGGTAGAATTTGAGACATGGGTCATGTAAGCCTGGAGTAACAAATCATGGTGAGGGGGAAACAGCTACAGCTTTGTCCACAATACTGTGTGGTAACCAGATTCATGTTGCTACAACTAAGTAACTGAGCCGGTTACTTATAAAAGGGGAAAGGATTATTTGTCTCATGGTTTTGGAAGCTCAAAGTCCAAGATTGAAGGAATGTGAAGGACATTAGTTTGGCTTTTTATACAATGGCATACCGTGGTAGGAGTATGCATAGGAGCAACGTCCTACCTCATGATGGGAAACCCAGAAAGATTAGACAGGGTCCCACATTCCCTTGTGGACACATCCCCAGTGATCTAAATCACACCTCTTAAAGCTGACAGTATTAGGATGTCACATAAAACTGTGTTCCAAATTCTTCCTCTTTATGGTCTGGAGAATAGAATAGACACAGCAACAGATCATGGTGGTGTATGGGGAGGCACCGATGAAGCTCTTGATTTTACAGATTTGATTTTTCATAAGGAAAAATGTGTTTAGCTAGAAATTACGGAACATGCCAGGAATCCCAGCACTTGAGAGATATAGGCGAGTTCAGGGTTATCCTTGGCTACATGAGATGTTCGAGAGGCTACATGATATATGAGACCCCATGGAAGGAAGGAAGTAAGTTTGGTTTGTTTGGTTTTTGAGGCAAGGTCTTACTTTGTATCCCTGACTGGCCTGGAACTCACTCTGTAAACCATTCCAGCCTCTGTCTACCAACTTCTGGGATTAAAGGCCTGCACCACCATGCCCAGCAAAGTTTTTAATAATAGCACAAGTATAGCCAAGGCTAGGAGAGGCAAGGGTAACTAGTTAGTAGGTACTTGGACTTCTTTCAGGGTAATAGGGGTGTCTTGGACCTAGACAGAGTTAGTAGTGACACAGTAGTGTAGGTTGGGAATCAAATCATGAGTGGCACAAAATGACCCTCATATTCCAAACATGGCTGTAAGATAATAGGTGTCCTGAGGGGTAGGAAGTGAGCTGCAGGAGACTCACAGGGGCCAGGCTCTGCAGTGTTCCCAGAGGGCAGATTGCACAGTTGCCCTTAGGAAGGTGCTAACTGAGGAAATCAGAAGTTCACCTCGCTGCATGCCCCTGTAAAGCTGTGGTCGGTTAGTCTCTGCATGGCAGGCAGCTCTGTGGATCCTGTTAGCTCTCCATTGAAAAGATGGGCATTTGTTATGGTTCACACCATCTTTGGGCCTATAGTGAAACAGAACAGGGCATGGGATGTATGGTGAAAGGAAGCTGCTCCCCTGGCAACTGGAAACAGGGAAATGGAACAGGATCCCAATCACACTGCCAGTGACCTAACAAACCACTAGTCCCTACCTTATGAAGGTCCCACCACCTCCAACAGAGTCATGGACTGGCCACTAAGCTTTTAATCACAGGCCCCAGTGGGACCTTTAAGATCCAGTCCAGCCAGATGTTGTAGTTGGACTTTCTTTGTACCGCCAGCTCCCAAATGACACAGACTTCTTAGTAAGTATGAAAGCTTGGCCTTAGCTTAGGGTTGTCCCCAACTAGTTCTTATAACTTACATTATTAACCCATTTATATTAATCTACATTCTGCCACATGGCTCATTACCTCTCCTCCATACTGTACTCTGACTTACTCTACATCTTGTTGGCAAATCACGCTTCTCTTCCCAGAGTTCCTAGCTCTACCAGGAAGTCCCACCTATCCTCTCCTGCCTAGCTATTGGCCATTCAGCTCTTTATTAAATCAATTAGAATGTACCTTTCACACAGTATGATCAAATATCCCACAAGAAAATGTGGTTGCCTTAATCCTAATACTTAGGAGTCTGAGTCAGGAGAGTTGCTACAAGTTAAAGGCCAGCTTTGGCTATGTAAGTAAGGTCCAGGCCACCTATATCCAGATCCAAGGTATAGAATAAGACTCTATGAGCCGGGCGGTGGTGGCGCACGCCTTTAATCCCAGCACTCGGGAGGCAGAGGCAGGCGGATCTCTGAGTTCAAGGCCAGCCTGGTTTATAAGAGATAGTTCTAGGACAGGCTCTAAAACTACAGAGAAACCCTGACTCAGAAAAAAAACCAAACCTTTAGTTCAGAGAGAGATAAGCTGAGTGGTGGTAGTGTGTACCTTTGGTCCCAGCGCTCGGGATGTAGCCCAGACACCATGGCTCTCCTAAAGAGGGTCTGCACGGACTTAACACACATTTGTTTTGTTTTGCAGTGGCCCTAAGCGCTATGACTGGACTGGGAAGAACTGGGTGTACTCCCATGACGGCATGTCTCTGCATGAGCTGCTGGCCAGAGAGCTGACTGAAGCCTTAAATACCAAACTGGACTTGTCTTCCTTGGCCTATTCTGGAAAAAGCACTTGATTCAAAGACATTAAAGCTATCAGGCCAAGACCCCCGCTTTCTTCTGTAGTTGGGTGTCTGGTTTCCCATGCCTGCTTCTGAGGACAGTCACACTGTGTATGACAACTCTGTGAAAAAAGTGTGTTACCTCCCAGCCTGTCCCCAGATCTGTCTCTTCATTTCTACTGAGGTTTGTTAGAACTGTCTCGCTTCTCCCCGTGCGACCCCGATTTCTTAGAATGTCTTACATCATGTGTGCCTGACAACAATCTCAGGAAAAGGAAAAGGGCTCTAAGGGAGGAACAAATTTTCCCACTCTTCATTCTTTGAAGAATTTATTGTAAAAGCTTCATGAAGAGCCAAAGTGACCTGCCATTGTACCTGAATTGACACGGTAAGAGTAGCTTCTGAATGTTACTCCAGGTGTGAAAACATCAGAGCCCTAGCTAAGTGTCAAAAGGAACTATCTTTTTTTTTTTTTTTTTTTTTTGGTTTTTCGAGACAGGGTTTCTCTGTGGTTTTGGAGCCTGTCCTGGAACTAGCTCTGTAGACCAGGCTGGTCTCGAACTCACAGAGATCCGCCTGCCTCTGCCTCCCGAGTGCTGGGATTAAAGGCGTGCGCCACCACCGCCTGGCAAAAGGAACTATCTTAAAACACCTGTGTTTGCTTTGTGAACTGTACTGTGTACCCAGGACCTGGCTTTGTGGTCTGTACTGGGCACCCAGGACCTGGGTGCTGTTGTCTCTGTGCTTTCATAGGCAGGTGTCTTTACAGAGACAGCATCTGCAACATGGACCTGAGATGTCTTTTTAAAAATTGAAAACTGGGCTGAAGTGATCTTAGTCCACAAAACATGAAGGCTGAGGTTTGATCCTGGGAATCCACGTTGAGAAACCAGGCATGGTGGTGGAGTTTGTAATCCCAGTACTGGGGAAGTGGAGCCGAAAGGGCCCCTGGGACTTGCTGACCAGCCCGCTTAGCCCCATCAGTGAATCCGGGGTCTCTGAGAGGGGCACTGTTCCAAAACAAGGTACATGGCTTCAGTTGACCTCCAACCTCCACATGTGTGCAAGGTACCAACACAGACATGTGCATACACGCAAATTCATACATACTTAATAAGTGCATAGATTACTGCAGGCAAGGAGGAAAAACCTACCATAACCCAAAGGATTAAACTGTCATGGAGCTGAGGGTGCAGCCACAAGATGCACCTGGCCCTCTGCTTCTCATCTATTCAATGATTCCCAACATTCAGTGGAGGGGACCCAAGGCAGGCCACCAGGCTCTTTTTTGGTCCCACTAGGTTAGTGGGGGGATAGGCGGTGAACAGGGTTTTTTGTTGTTGTTTTTGGTTTTTCTTAGGCCCACAGAAACAGTATTGTTTTTGCTTTTGCTATGTTGGATTTCAGATAAATTCATATCAAACTAGCAGCTGCCCCTTGTTCTCTGTGTGCCGAGTCCAGGGCACCATTGCACCGTTTCAAGTTTTACAGGCTGCCCTTTGTACAAGAAGCAACGCTCCAGACCATCCATACTTAGCAACGCCGATGTCTTCCGGCTGAAGGAAGTTAGGGGCTGGGATTCTAGCCCAGTGGAGAAGGCTTACCTAGCGTTTGGAAGGCCCTAAGTTCCATCCCCACGCTACAAAGGCCTGGGAGATTTGTTAGTGGCAAGTCTATGCCAATGTGCAGCAGAGGCTATGCAGGGTGAACTGAGCACACCACATCATAGAAAACACAATGGAGCAGTGTAAACAAAGGCTAAGTGGCATTTAAGATATTTCCTTCTTTACAAATAATTTTTTTTTCTAGGTCTGGTGGAATTTTTGAGTGGGGTAAGTCGGTGCTTGAAGGCGAAGGTGTAAGTCACAACAATCCCACACCAGTTTGGATAATAAGTAGAACCATGTGCAGACATGCCTACGGTGTGTCTTTGTCTTCTAGTGAAAGTCTCAACAACCCCTGCCTGCTTGAAACAGTGAAATGGGACATTTACCCACCCGAGACTTAACGGGACTTCCAAGTATGCCCTGGCTGCCGTAGCAGATGGAAGCTGGGGAGTCTGCTGTTATGGGCACCTGATGGACTAGACTAGTCCTTGGGCTTCTTAACTTTCACTTTACCTGTCTCTGACCAGTTTCTAAGGCAGCAGAGATCTCATTTAAGGGAGGATGTGGACACCCTGCTGGGTGAGAGCATCTGCACACCAGGCATGCTGCTGCACTTCTGCAGTCCTGGAACTGTGAGCTGTGGGTGAGAGCATCTGCACACCAAGCATGCTGCTGCACTTCTGCAGTCCTGGAACTGTGAACTCCAAGGCTCAAAGGTAAGAGAAGTGAATCAGTCTGGGCTTGAGATACTGCTTTGTCATTTGTTTTTGAGACATCGAGGTGTCGCCCAGACTGACCTTCTTTGTCTCCCAGACATTAGGAATGCAGGTGCGCCACCAGGCCTGACAAGAGTTAAACTGTGATAGAAGGCCGCCCAGGCTCTGCACTACACAATTCAAGACACCATTATCCAGAGATGACACTAACTGTGATGAGTTATACATGCTGCCACTCACCAAGAACTGCTCAGAATATAAGGCTGCAGCAGGAGATCACAAGTTCAAGTCTAGCCTGGGCCACACAAGACCCTGTCTCAACTCATATTCTAGCCAGGTATGGTAGCATACGTCTTTAACCCAGCACTCAGGAAGCAGGGACAGAAGGATCTCTCGAGTTTGAAGCTAGCCTAGTCTACATAGTGAGTTCTAGGCCAGCCAGACCCTGCCTCAAAAAGCCAAAGGTAAACTCATTCTGGAAGCAGGCTGGAAAAAAGAAAAACACATGAGCCACAACCGAAGCCTAAGACCCAGGAGCATCACCTCACTCTGGGTGGTCTAGTCACCACAGGCAAAGCTGATACCTGTTGAGTCTAAAATTTAGAAAGCTATATAGTTGTTTTTCTGCTTTTGTTTTTTTGTGAAGCTGGGACTTGAACTCAGGGACTTGTGCATGCTAGGTAAGTGCTTTGTTACTGAACTACAACTCCCAGCTTTTTCTTGTGTGTGTGTGAACTAAGTTTTATAAGTTTGATATTTTCATTAAATAATAAGTTCACAATATGTCTTCAATTATACCTGCCCCAATTTTAAACCCTGTAACCACTGCCAAAGAAAGATCGGTGTCTATAAAGATAAAGTTTGTGGAGATCCAGGATTGCCGAGGTGCGCTATCATCCATCTAAGGTAAAAGTACCAGGAAGTCATATCCAGTGGCATTCTTGGAACAGATTTATCTTCTACATGCCACAGAGAGGAAGAAGGCACAGAGCTTTGGAGTTTCTTATAAACGTAGGCTGCTTTTTAGCTGAGGATTAATCTTGGTTGGTAGAGTGCTTGCCTACTGGGTACAAAGTCCTAAGTTCAGCCCCCTAGCACTGTGTAAGTGGCATGGTAGCACATGCCTGGAATCCTAGCACTGGGGAGGTATAGGCGGGACAATCAGAAATTTAAGATTATAGCAAGTCTCAGGTCCACCTGGGCTACACACATGAGATCCTGTCTCAGTAAATCTATGCCAGCTTTCAAGAAAACCTCATGACTGTGTGCATAAGAAATTCCTTGGAGGGGCTGGAGAGATGGCAAAGTTGGTAAAGGACTTGCCACAAGAGCACGGTGCCCTGAGTTCAGACCCCTAGCACCTCCGTGGAAGAAAATGGGCATTGGCAGCATACATGCGTAATCTCCGTGCAGAGGTGGCAGGGACAGAGGGCTCTGGAGATCCCTGGCTCTGAGCTTCAGATCACTGAAGGACCCTGCCGAGAACAAAAGGTGGAGAGTAGCTGAGATGACATCCTACATCTTGTCACGAGCCGCTCACCTCCACATGTGACATCCTCCATCTTGTCATGAGCCGCTCACCTCCACATGTGACGTCCGCCATCTTGTCATGAGCTGCTCACCTCCACATGTGACATCCGTCATCTTGCCCTGAGCCGCTCACCTCCACATGTGACATCCGCCATCTTGCCCTGAGCCGCTCACCTCCACACGTGACATCCGTCATCTTGTCACGAGCCGCTCACCTCCACATGTGACATCCGCCATCTTGTCA
>NC_022015.1:53721238-53724037 GCF_000317375.1 Microtus ochrogaster | reverse complement strand
TTCAGTACCAGAAACTTAACTTAGGGTTTCACACATGCTTGGCAGGCTTACCTCTGAGCTATACTCCCAGTCCAGAAACTCATTTTCTAAGTCTGCCTCTGCTAGAGACAGAAATGCAGACTCCAGTGTCCCATCTCCCCTGCTTGTGTTGATTAAGAAATAGAATGTACCAGAACAAATTTATTGAACTGTCTGTTTGTTAGAATGTTGAGGAAAACACCTGTACCCAACAGTAACATTGCCTCTCAAAGACTTCTTTCTATCAAAGAGTCAGGCATGAGAGAGAGGCCATTGCAAGCACGGAGCCTAGTATAAGCCAGGTCTCTGAGCATCACTGGCATGGTCTGTCTTGGCGTTGGGAAACCTACCTGATGTTGTTCTATTTTAGGGGCTGGAGAGATGGCTTGGTAAAGAACTAGAGTCCTTTTACAGAGGACCAGAGTCTTCAGTTCCCAGCACCCATGGATGGCAGCTCTCAACTGCCTGTAACTCCAGGTCCAGGGGATCAGGTGCCCTCTTCTTGCTTCTGCAAGTACCCACACATATGTGGCATTGTTGTGTGACAAAACTTCTCCTGAGGAGACACAACATGCATCTACTTACCCCGGATAGGGAACCCATGACAGACCAAAGTCCAGATACCACCAAAGTCCAACATGGTGAACCAATGAGTTTTAATGGAGTCGCAGGAATATGGGTGTGAGGTTACTTAGAGGAACAGAAATGACTCAAAGGCAGCTGCATCAGCAAGGCCCAGCCCAGCATGGGTGACAGCTCACAGAAGCTGGGAACCTGGAGCTCTCTTCCTAGCCTGCAGGTTGGAGAGTGTCCTGTCCAAGGGACTCTGGTCTGAACCGCCTCCAGGGAGCTTGACCCGGCTCTGCTTCTCCGGGGCAGCTCCACTGGTTCTGCTTCTCCGGGGCAGCTCCACTGGTCTCTGCTTCTCCCGCGCAGCTGGTTTGGTCTCAGGCTTCTCTGCAGCTTGGCTTGTCTGAGAGGGACTCCCAGCTTTTATTGCTTACTCTGGCAGGGAGGGGCCTAGCATCTGCTCAGTTTCAGGGACTTCCAGAAGCTGTTTTGGGTTGTTTACCTTCCTGTTTAAGGACCTTGCCCACATAATGGAATGTGTCAATCTCAGAGGAAACTGTTACACAATAGGCATACATTCACACTTACATTATATATATAATTTGCACTCAGGGCAGAGGCAGGTAGATCTCTGAGTTTGAAGCCTGCTTGGTCCATGTATCAAGTTCCAGAACAGCCAGGGCTACATAGTAAAACCCTGACTCAAAAGGGGTGGAGGGGGGCAGGTAGAGGCTAAAAAGATAGCTCAGCAGTACCTAGCCCCCACTTGCTCACAAACACGGATACACTTTAAGAAGAAACAATTGCTGCAGAATCACAATCCACCAATGAGCTGAACGCGCATTTTCTGTGTTTAAAAGGATTTTGTTTATTGTTTATAATAATAATAATTATTATTATTGTCATCATTATTTTTTTTGAGGCAGTGTTTCTCTATGTAACTCTAGCTCTCCTAGAACCACTCTGTAGACCAGGCTGGCCTCAAACTCACAGAGATCCACCTGCCTCTGTCTCCCGAGTGCTGGGATTAAAAGTATGTGCCACCATCTCCCAGCTTTCACTGTTACTTTTACAAATGATAAAACTTTCAAAATGCAATTTATTTATTTTTGTGGCTAGCGCTGGCCTATCTAGAAGAGGCCAGAGGAAGTTGGAATCTATATCATCCAATGTCTAAGACAAGGGAAGAAATGAGCAATTTGAAAGTCTTCATTTGGTCAGGTCCCAAGTGCAAATCACATCTAGTACAGGTGTTTTCAGCCAGAAATACTGTGTTTTGTAACTGTGGAGCCCAAACTTGAACTGAACTGGTGAGGATTTCCAGGTGCTGTGTGAGTAACAGGATGCTAACAGCCAATTGGCTGATTCTAGCATGTCTACTACTTGGCTTGTGAAAATTTTATAAAGATTTCTTAAATCCAGCCTCCGGGTTCTCGGAAATCAGTTGCCTTCACCTGATTCCCATGATTTGTTTAAACAAACCACGCAACGTTTCTGCCCCTGCAAGATCACACACTCAAGCGTCACGGGCCTGTGGGTGGTAGACTACAGAGAAAGCGGTTCCTGCCGTGAATTTCCAAGTCTGGGGTTGCAGGTGTGCCTCTTGGCTAAGAAAGCCCCACCCCCATCCCCGAAGGCTCCATATGAGCCCAAAGGTAACCATCACCCATCAGCTGCTAATGAAGTCACTTTACTCTTCTGGCTTCAAAACAGCTAGCCTTCTCCCCAGGCAATTTGCTGATGGTGTACCTGTTAAAGGCGAACATTATGCCCTGACCGCGAGTCCCCCAAAAACCAACAAGGAGACAGAGTACCGTAAGTAAAAGCAAAGAGCCTTTATTCTTTTTCAAGTTCAAACTTGGACTCTCCCTGTGTCCAACACATAGGCACGAGCAGAAAGCCCTGAGCTCAGTTGGGGTGGGGCAGAGGTTGGGCTGAGGGATTTCTCAGGTTCAGGACCCTTAATTGGCTGACGTTTGTCTTAGGCGTGTTTTGGTGAAGGCAGATAGGTGTGCTGGGCTAAGGGACGTCAGGTGATCCCATCTACATAGTTGAAACATTGTTAGGAATTTCCTTTGGACGGTCTGTTCCTGGGTGGTGCCTGAACGGTCTCAGATTGTGCGCTCTTTCTTGGAACCAGGTATTGCCTTAGGGCATACTACTGAGACTCTAGTCTACTTTTCGGTTGGTCTCTATGTAGAGCCTGTCTTG
>NC_022015.1:53706055-53720523 GCF_000317375.1 Microtus ochrogaster | reverse complement strand
GATGGCTCAGAGGTTAAGGGCACTGGCTGCTCTTCCAGAGGTCCCAGAGTTTAATTCCTAGCAACTAAATAGTGGCTCACAACCATCCGAAACGGTATCTTGTGCCCTCTTTCAGTGTGCAGGAATACATGCAGGCAGGAATACATGCAGGCAGAACACTGTATACATTATTTTTTTTAAAAAAAAATCTTTTTTTAAAAATTGTGAGGCTGCCAAAGCTTTGCATTGCACAATTCAAGATGCCACTTTCCACGATGACTGTAACTAGGACGAGATGTAAATGCTGCCACCAAGTGCTGCACAGGCCATTTAAGCATGTCCATCTAACCCTGCTGGGCCTTACCTTGCTAGCTCATCCACAGTCCGTCAGGTTCCACAGAAACATCCTCTATCTACCTCCTTCTGGCCCCAACTCGTAGCTTGCTGATCAGGTGCCCCTGTTAAATATCCTGAGCACTGAGGCTGGAGAAGGCCAGCCCAGCTCTCCTTCGCTCCTTTCCTGAAGCAAGCGCAGTGGAGAGATGGCTCAGTGGTTAAGAGTACTTATTGGTTGCTTTCACAAAGGACCTGGATTTGGTTCCCAGCATCCACATGGCAGTTCAAAGCCATCTGCACTTACAGTTCCAGACGGTCTGACACTCGTTTCTTCCTGGGTACCAGGCATTCACATACATATGTGTGAGCAAAACATTCATACACATAATAAAATAAACTGCAAGTTATACAAAAGGTAGAAAATTACCCAGGTCTAAAGGAATGTCATTTAAGCATGCAAAGGCCTGGGCTACTTGGGGAACAGAGTAAAGTCATACCCTGAGCAGCACGCCTGGAGAGCAACCCAGAGCCTGGAGAGGAAGGAGAAGTTTCTCCCTTCTAATGGCGAGTCCAGTCCTTTCCTTTCTTCTGGCTCAGAGAGAAGGTAATTATTTCTTGGATCCAGTGGCTATGTGCCGTCAGAGGAAGTGGAAGGCTGCAGAAGAGGGGAGGAGGAGGGACTCTGGCTATTAATAACTTTGGCTGTGCCTGAACAATGACACAAGGATCTCAGAACTGGAGGGCGGGGAGCCTGTGCAGGCGCCACTTCCTTTGCTGTGCTCTGATGCCAAGGCTTTGGCATGGCAAGAGAAGGAATCCCAAGAGCAGCTCGGAAAAGAGGGAGATCCTCCAGAAACTTGGAGAAGACTGAAGACTCCCAAGAGGGCCCACTCAGGGATACCCACATGGCTACAATCCCCAAAAGGTATTTTTTTATTAAGGTCAGTGAGAAGCAGTGAAGAGATTAGTTATTAAAATTTAAACACTATTAAGGCAGGTGTGGTGTTGCAAAGCAGAAATGCTAGCACTTAGGAGCCTGAAGTAGGAGGGTTGCTACCAGTGTAGATGCCAGCCTGAGCTACAGAATGAGATCCTGTCAAAAAACAAACAAAAAATAAAAAAAACCAACAACAACAACAAAAAAAAAGCTATAGTAGTGCATGTCTGTAATCCCAGTACCTTGGAGGTGGAGGCAGGAGAATAAAAAGTTCTAGGGGCTGGAGAGATGTCTTGGTGCTCTTCCAGAGGTTCAGACTCTGTTACCAGCATCCACTTTGGGCAACTCACAACCGTTGGCAACTCCAGCTCTTGGGCATCCAACACCCTCTGGATGGCCTCTATGGTCATCCAGGAATATGTCATATGCGCATAGATATATACTTGCATGTAAATAAAAATAAAAAATTTTAAAAATGAAAGTTTTAAGGCCAATTTCAGCTACGTATGGAATTTGAGGCCAGCCTGGGCTACTTTAGACCCTGTCTCAAAAAACTAAAATAAAATGATCATGGTTATGGAGAAGGGATGGGGAGGTTACTTAAACCAAAATTAAAGATGCATGAAAAATCTTCACGGAAACCAGTTATTTTGGTTATTGAAAAATAAACTTTTTCAAATAATATATTCTGATTACAGTTTTCCCACTCCAAACCCCTTCCAGATCCTCTGTACCCACCCAAATCCATACCCTTCCTTGTTCTCTCTTGTTAAAAAACAGACAGAACCAGAGAAAAATGTAGAGCTCAATAAAAATCAATTTAAAAAAAGGCATCCTAAAATAAATTAATTAATTAATAAATGAAATTTAAAAACACAAAAGAAAACAAACCTGAATAGGGCAAAACAAATAAACAGGAAAAAACAAAGAAAAAGCACAAGAGGCACACACTCATTTACATACGTAGAAATACATAGACATTTACATATGGGCACAGCCATTTCAAGGGCAAAGGCTTCAGACTCCTCGGAAATGGGCAAAGGCTTCCCACTTGTTTAAAAGGAAAAGCCTTCTGGTCTGTGAGTGTACAAAAACTAGCAACTGCAGCTTCCTCTTCTAGAAGTTTACAGCCTGGAGCTGCTCATCTCCAGACACCTCCGACTACTCAGCTTCTCCTCACTGTGCTGTTCAAAACAGATGGATTGAGCATCTGGGCTGTTGTGGTAGTTGGTGCCACCCATCCCTGTACACACAGCCCACCTGACCCCAGCTTTTCTGTGTACACGGCTGTCGTTTCTTAAGTGCCACATCCGTTCTTCATCCCCTCACCATCCCTAGTCAGAGTGTCTGGACCAAGCCAAAAGGATGTAGCAGTGTTTGAACACAGGCACCCTGTAGGGGTAGACATACTTCCCTGAGAAGACATGAGTTGTTACATGCAAATCTCTTCATGCATGTAGTATAAAAAAAAATCATGCAGGCCCACTCACACACACAGAAAAATTAAGGGGGGGGGGGAGAATAGAGAATATAGCAAGGATAACCTCCCTACTAGTAACTGGCCCTGGAGGCCACAGAGACTCCCAAACTAACAAAGGCTGCCTCTGTTGCCCTTGGTTGCCCACTGTAATTAGATAGTAAGACCCTACTGCTAAAGACGCAACGCACTTTGATTGTAGGACAGAGAGCAATCAAACTAGAAGTCCAGAAAACGTCCTCCCTACTGGCCAGGTTTCACAGTGCTAGAAGGTGCCCCAGGGGAGAAGAGCCACCGATGATGTTACACAGGGGGATGCTACTACAAAACTGACCTGCCAGCAAGGTGCACCCTCTGGTGTGATAGTGGCATAAACGTTATGGGGGGCCGTTAACCACCTGCTTGCTGGTTGGTTTGAGGCCAGTTCCACAGGAGGGAACTCGTGCCTTGTTCTGTAAGCCAGATCAAAAGCCCATGACTTTGGAGATCATAGTCCTGAATGGGAAGCTCTAGCTGTCGTTTTACTAAATAGACATGCTATCAAATCTTAAGTGCTTGTTTTACCTATAGATTAGGGCTGCTCTCAACCTGACCCAGAAGCTTATTTTTGCAGTAGCTAATGATTAATGGAGAAGCTTAGACCTGGCCACAGTACTAAGAGACTGTTGCGACCTCAGCCTTAAATAGGACATCTGAGTCAAACCCCTCCCCTCAAGACTCAGGGAACAGGGAAGAATGGGCGGTGGTGAGAGAATGTGAGAGCCAGAAGAAGTGGAGCAATGCTGTAAAATGCTGTCTCCTGGACACGATATTGTCGTTGCACTTCGGAACTCACTGCACAGGGTTAAGCGAGCAAGAGCAGCCAGCATTTTGGCAGGCAGTGCTAACTGAACACTGTGGATTTAAGAGAAAGAGAGAGAGAAAGAGAGCACACCATAGGAGGATGGGAGGGATGCAGGTTGGGGGTGTGTGGGAGGGAGTAATTGAGGGTGGATATGATCAAGGTACATTATGTATATATATGAAGTTGTTAAAGAATAAAAGAAAGCTATTTTAAAAACAATTAAAAATAATTAGTAATATTAATAGCATGGGCGTAAGTAGTGTTGAAATATTTTTTTAGAATGCTTTTCCAAGTTGCTTAAAGCCTAGAGAAGGAAAATGACAGTGTTCAGTAGACACAAATTATAGGATTAGCGCAAGTAGCTATTGAGATGATGAGTCAGAACTTACAAATTGATTTTGTTTGAGTCTTCCCAAGTAGGTGTGTGAGTGTGTACATATGTATGTACGCGTGTGTTTAATAGCATGATTTCTTGAGTCTTTAAATTTCTAGTCTTTACTTATTTAAAAAAATAAACTGTAAAATGTTAAGATGTAGCTATCACATACATGCCAGATCTGTGTTTATATTAAAAAATAGCCACCAGGCTGTGGTGGCACACACCTTTGATTCTAGCACTTAAGAGGCAGAGGCAGAGGCAGAGGCAGAGGCAGAGGCAGAGGCAGAGGCAGATGAATCTCTGAGAGTTCGAGGCCAGGCTGGTCTACAGAGCAAGTACCCTGACAGCCCAGGGTACACATAGAAACCCTGTCTCAAAAAAACAAAAAACAAATATTGCCTTGGCAGCTGTGTATGATGGTACGTGCTTGCAACCCCAGCACTTTGAAGGCTGAGGCAGGAGTTCCAAACCAGCCTGAACAAGGCAAAGCTTTGTCTCCAAGAAAAAAAAAACAAACACACAAAATTATTGCCTTGGTAAATTTAATCAAGATATTAAGCAGTATATGTTTGCCTTTATTTAGTGTTTCATCTCTTCGAGTGGCTTTTATCAATTGTTCTTTCCTGGAGGTAGAAGGTGTTGGGATCAGCTCCAGGTCTTACATTCCTAGTAGTCAAGTACTCCAGTGGGCTATATCCCAGGTTCCTACTGTATATTTAACTTTATTTTTATTTATTATGTATGTTAGTGAGTAGGGGTGACCCAGGTACCTTGGTGTTAATGGGGTGGTCAGAGGGCAACTTTGTGGAGACAGTTGTCCCCTACCATTTTTATATCCATCCCAGGGGTCAAATTCAGGCCACATCAGGCTTGTACAGTGATCTGGTGCCCAGGAGATGATTGCTTAACATCCCAAGGAGAAGAACAGTGTAGACTCAGGCAGGTCAGTGACGGGGCGAAGCCTCCTTTAGAGACCTGGTGCTGGGGGTAGAGGGAGGCATCCAGGTGCGCCTGGTCTACAGGTTCCTTCACTGGCCCACGGCCCCCGCTTCTCCAGTGGAAGAGAAAGGATGTGTCACTGGAGTCAGGGTACCCCCGCCTGGGGAACTGCTCTGTTTCTACCTGAGACACGGGGGGGGGGGGGGAGTTGAACATCATACTCTGTTTACTGCTGGTCTCCCTCAGCCACTGAGGTAAATTCAGCTCCTGACAAGGCTCGTATCTAGGTGTGCATGTCCATAGAAGGGTGTTAGACACCTGTGCTCGAGATGTAGCCGTCAGGGAAAAGAATGTGAAGACCGTAGACATGGCCGCTTTCAGGCCAGGTGTGGGTGGTGCATGTCTGTTATCCTGGCACTCAGCAGCCAGAGGAGGCAGGATGGCCTCCAGTTCAAGTCCAGCTTGGTCTACACAGCAAGTCCCATGCTATCCAGGGCCATATAACAAGACCCTGTCTCAATAGTAATAGTAACAACAACAATAACAACAGTAATAATAGCTACTTTCAGCCTTTCGTACTCTAAGATTTTATAAGCATATTGATTCTTTGGGAATAACTTTGATTTGGGCAGTGCTAAATACATAAACACTATCAATCTGGAAGAAACTGTAAGTTTTAGGAGATGATGCACCCACAATGATGATGATGAGTAGGAATCTTATCGTCTAGGCCATGGCATTCGAGGTACGTATGTGGGGAGGGGCTAAGATTACATCCCTTTATCCCTTCTCCTTGTAGGAATATGGGAATACGCTTACAGTTACATGACCTTATTAACTATCGTATGCAACTATTATGTTCAAAGAAACGAAGATGTCACGCCTGCTGCTAAAGCTGGATCTCTACCATGATAACAGGTCACAGCTAGTTTAAAGGGTTTTTAAATTATTGTTATTCATGGTGTCATTTTGCTTATGACAAAACATCCTTATTACTTCTTATGTGAGACTCTGGGGTGGGATGGAGAGAAATTATTGTAGCACTTATTTTCCTTTCAGTTCTAAAAAATAGCATTTGAAGGTTTCTTTTTCCCTGAACATGGAAAAATTTAGGGCCTGGGAACAATAATAAAAGCAGGTCTGTGTTTTTAAAAGATAACCCCAATAACCTTGGGGTCAGTGTACTAGATGGACTGGATTAGTAAGGGAGGACATAGGTATAGAGATACTAATTTTGGACCTCGCTTTTTCTTCTTTTTTTTTCATTCATTTGCTCATTCATTCATTCATTCAAAACTTCTTTAGGCATGTCTTTGATATGTCCGTACAGTTGTGGACACCATGACATGACATAACAAACAAAGAAAACACTTATTCCAAGATGGAGCTCACTCTTCACTGTGGAGAGACCTTCCACAGTTCGGGAATATTGTCAATAGCTTGTCAATATACAGTACTGATACTGGTAAGTGATGAGGGAAAAGTTAAACAAGTGAGATGGAGCTTGCTGGGTACATTGTAGTAAGATGTAATTGACATGAGATTTACCATAGCAACCACTTTTTAGCGTACAGTGCAGTAGCATGGAGTCTACTCACGTGGTCATGTGACTGTCACCACCAGCCGTCCCGTCACTTTCCCTGGTGGATCTTTTGATAGGGCGTTTGAAAGTCCTGGTAACATAGGTCATGTGAGCGGAAGCCTAAAGGAGGTGAGAGATCGAGCCTTGTACATCATTAGGAAGATGTGGTCAGTCCCCATCCCCCAAACAATCTAGGCGACTGCCATAGCCCAGCCACAAGTTTGGTGTTGCTGAAACCACTTCCAGAGCATGGCTTGGGTATTTAGTTTAGCAAGAGGCCAGTTTGGGTCCAGGCAGAAAGACACAGTTCATTGCTGGATTAGTTAGGCTTCTGTTGCTATGATAAAACCCTGACCAAAAGCAACTTGGAGAGGAAAGGGTTTATTTGGCTTATGTATCAGGACAGAGTCCGTTGAGGGGAGCTAAGGCAGGAACCTGGAGACAGAAACTGAAGCAGAGGCCAATGTGAGACATTGATTACTGCCTTACTCCTCATGGCTTGCTCAGCCTGCTTTCTTGTACAACTCAGGACCACCTGCCTAGGATGGTGTCACCCAAAGCAAGCTGGCCCCTCCCACATCAATTGCCCCTACAGACTCCAGGCCAATCAGATGGAGACAGTTCCTCAGAGGAGATTCCCTCTTCCCAGGTGTGTCTAGGATGCCAAGTTGATACAAACCAACCAGCCCAATTGCTAAGCACAAGACTGATGCTTTAAGCATGCAGAGGATTTTCCTGTTTGTCCTAGGATTAACATCAAAGAACACATGATGATAGAGGGAAATTTGTGAGATGGGGAACCCAGCCGTGCTCCCTTTCTGCCTTTCTCCCATCAGACATGAGCCAAGGCTCTGGGTACAGAGAGCAAGAGGGAAATGGGTGCATCTGTACTTGGTAAATAGAAAGATCAATCAGTCAAAAATGTCATTTCCTGAAGCCTTCAGGTGTTCTGTGAGTTGTATCTGGCACCAAGTTCCCCTTGGGAAAAGAATTAAATCATGATTTCTGACCTGCCTGATATTTGAACGATGACCTTGCTCTGGTAATGTCCTGCAGGAGTCACAGAACCAACTGAACCAACTCCTTGTCTCAAAGCCCCCAAGGAAACTAGGAGAGTTGAAAAGGAAGTTGGGACGGTGTCTGCCTTGGTAGTCACTCTTCTGACTGTCTTTCACTGGAGACTTAGAGAAACTTGAGCCTGTTTGCTCTGGGTGGCTGCTTATTTTCTTACTGATAAGAAAACCAGTAAGAGGAAATGGCCCGGCTTTGCCCACCGGGAGGGACAGCTCCTGTAAATACAGGCAGACCAGTGCACATTCGCGCTGGTGGTATTTCCCTGGGGGTGTAATGACTTTGAACGTGTAATACTGATAGGGTATTAGAGTAAGGGTTGACGCAGTGTAAAATCTTTGGGCCCAGAGACCAGTTGTCCTTCTTATAAAAGTGCTCCATGTGCCATTTTGAGCACATTTTATAACTGCTCACTTCCTGCAGGTCTCATTTTATAGGTCCACAGTCTTTTATAAGTTGTTACTAATTTTTTGAGACAGGGTCTCATATATTCCAGTCTGGTCTTGAACTTACTGTGTACCTGAGGATGACCTTAAACATCTGAACCTCCTGCCTCTACTGAGATTGCAGGAGTCATACCCTGTTTCTGTGGTACTGCGATCAAGCCCTGGGCTTTCCACATGCTTAGTGAGCCCTTAACCAGCCAAACGTCATCCCTCGTCCTTTTTCTGAAATCCTTGAACTGTGAATTGTAGAATTGCTAATTTTCTTTAAAAAAAGAAATAGGGTAATCCATATTGTTACAGAATACCTTCAGGAGAGACTGAACCAGTGCTTTATAATTCAGTGGTTCTCAATCTGTGAATCGTGATCCCATTGGAGGTCAAATGACCCTTTCACAGGGGTCACCTAAGACCATCAAAAACACAGATATTTACATTATGATTCATAACAGTGGCAAAACTGCAGTTAGGAAGTAGCAAGAAAAATAATTTTATAGTTGGGGGGTCACCACAACATGAAGAAGACCATAAAAAACACAGATATTTACATTATGATTTATAACAGTGGCAAAATTGCAGTTACGAAGTAGCAAGAAAAATAATTTTATGGTTGGAAGGTCACCACAACATGAGGAACTATATATTAAAGGGTATTCACACTGATGGACTAAGGATTGTAATGAAGTTACATCAGTTCAGATCAGATTTTGCTGCCACATTCGTTTGTGGCATCAAATTTTTGGTTTCTGGGATAAAACACTAAAATTTCAGAATTATAGTGATGATATCATGCACTTGTGTAAAGCCTTAACTAGGGAAGCAGAGACAGGAAGCTCACTGCAAGTTTAAGGCCACCCTAATCCATGTAGTGAATTCCAGGCCAGTCAGAAACCCTGTCTAAACAAAATCAAACCTGTCTCTAAGAGCTGGGGATGTAACTCCAAGGTAGAGTGGTTACCTTACATTCATTAGGCATGGGTTTGATCCCTGGCATGACAATGTAATAAATAGAAAATAAAAACAACAATCTCAAAGACTCTCCAAAAAGCAACTCTGTGGGCCAGCCCCTTGAGTCGCTGTGATGCAGTGGCTATAGACCGGGTGGACTGGCGACCTGGGTAGACTAGAGGCCGGTCCACTGTATGTCCTGCACCTGAGTAATAACCACCAGGAGCAGGTGAAGGTACAGATACGCTGTTAGCATGCACCTTCTGCCTCCAGCCTCTGCTTCTGGGTCTTGACTCTCTGAAGAGCGGGGTCGCCATTAGGTGAACACATGGATGTAACTGTGCAGGTTGGACCTCCTTAATCTGAATATCTGAAATCCAAACTGCTTCAAGAGACCAAACTTTGTGAGTGCTGATAAGGGAGACCTCGTATTAAAATGCCATGTGGGGCTGGAGAGATGATTCAGCAGTTTAGAGCATGGGTTGCTCTTACAGAGGATCCGGTTTGATTCCCAGCATCCACATGGTGGCTCACAACCATCTGGACCTCCAGTTCCAGAAGATCTGAGCCTCTTTTCTGACTAGACATGCACATGGTTCATATACGTGCAGACAAGACAGTCTTCAAAAATAAAATAGACATGTAAGAAAATAATGAAACCAAATGACTTGGGGATGAGACTTAGACTGGACTAGAACTTGTATAAAATAACTCCCGGGCTATGCATAAAGTGTGTGTGGAAGAAAGCAAATTTATTGTTTACACCTGAGTATTATCCCCAAGATATCTCATGATATGTATGCAACTATTCTAAAATCTGACCAAAAAATGCAAAATCCCAGATATTCCAGTAACAGATTCTCAGCCTATGCTATCCTGCTATTTCCTCTCAGGCCAGGCCTCTCTGGTATCAGCATCCTTCCACATATAACGGACGCACCTGTAGCAGAAGGTCCTTATGTGGGGACCGTCACGTGGGGTACCTTAGGGTGCTCCAGTGGGACTTGCAGGGACACAAGAACTGATCAGTGTGCTTTTTCTAGCTGCCTGTATGTTTCTCCACAGGCAAAGCCCCATGACTCATCCCTAGCTAGGCAGTTACAGTCAACTGATATCTCCCAAGTGAGTTGGAAGGGATCTGGTTACGGAGGATCCTTGAAGGAATTGTTGCTCTGGGAACCATTAGGTGAAGATAATTAACCCAGCTACTTGTTTTGGCAACCCTGGTTTCCCACACAACCTTTTACAGATATGGCGACCTCACAGTTGCTAGACCCATCTGGGACACATTCCTTCTTTTGGGAGACTGGGAGTTGCTTGTGGTAGTAGCTCTAACGAGGAGACAGTGAGGACCATGCCCTCTAAACAGGCCACACACTGAGCAACCTCTGCTCTGTCTCCTGGGATTCAAACTGGCTAGTACCATGCACAGCTACCTGGACAGTAAGCTTGGGAAGATGACATGGAAACCAGGTGAGTTTGCTTTTTCTCACTGAGGGCTTTACACACTGAAGGAGCAAAAGGATGTAAACAGGAACGATGTATCATACCATATCAAGTCAAGAGATTGATATTTAATTCTGACTTATTCATCTAGGAAATTACACTACTCATGGAACCCATGCTGTGTGCTGTTTTGCCAGACATTAGCTCTGTCTGTAAAGAGTTTAGGCTTGGACCACATGTGTGGGGTATGTCTGTGGGTGTGTGCCTATGTAACAAAGGGGACATCTGGAGCACAAGACAAAGGACAAACCAGCAAAGAGAATCAGAAGGATGGAGTGGGGTGTGAGTCAACACACATGGTGGGATCAGGGAAAGCCATAAACCGAGAGGAGTTAGACATGGGCCTTCATGGCTGCCCAAGGTTTTTATTGGTAGATTAGGGGACAGGAGGGCACCTTGGGAAGAGCATCCTTCTAAAAAACAAAACAAAACCCAAACAAACAAAAAAACAAACCGAGAGTCCAGGCTGGAAGAAATACAGTGTCAAGATAAGCAGTAGAAAGAAAACACACAGAGCTGTTTTGTACCCCGAGTGTCAGGCTAGAAGGCTCTCCTTTCACGGCGGCAAAAAAGAAGCCTAACCTGGAGATCTCTGTCAAAGGAATTCAAGCTGAGCGTGCTATCACCGTGGGAAGGAGCGCGGTGTGGAAGCCTGAATCCCACAGGATATACTAGGGGAGCAAGGAGAGTGAGAGCTGCCAAAGGGAGGGAGGCCTTGTACTTAGCTGCTGAGTAGGGTCACAAGGGGGTCAGCAGGATGCCTCAGCCTGTAAGGATCAGGACATCCTTACAGTGTTCAGTGGGAAGGGTGTGTGATGGCTTGTGAAAATCAAAGCCCAGAAGGAAGTCTGGCTCAGCCTCAGCCTTGCCTGGGGGTTCTGAACCTTTCCCTGAAGCTCCCTCTCAGGGGCAGAGCAGGTCAGATGGTTGTAGATGACCATGTGCCAGCTAACACAGGAAAGAATGTCTCTGGTGGCTTCTTCTCTGTTTACAGTTTATCCTGTATTGTTTTTAACTCCGCACCCTCACCCTGAGACAGGGTTTCTCTGTAGTTTTAGAGCCTGCCCTGGAACTAGCTCTATAGACCAGGCTGGTTTCGAACTCACAGAGATCTGCCTGTCTCTGCCTCTCGAATGTTGGGATTAAAGGACTGTGCCATCATGACCTGACTGCTTTTAACTTTTTAAATTGTGAGATAGGACGCAAGGAAAAAATATAAAACAAAAAAAAATATTTTTGCGGAGTTGGGATGGGAATTGAGTCCTTACTCGTGTTAGGCAAGGACTCTACCTTCACTGCCAGCACCCACAGGGTCTCACTATGCAGCTGCCCTGGAGCTCACTATGTAGGTCAGGTTGACCTCAAAATCATAGAGATCTGCCTGCCCCCACCTCTCAAGTGCTGAGATTAAAGACAGACCCCACCATTAAACAAACACCACACATCTATGGCTTACACATAGATTTAATTAAGGCTCAGCCCTCAGAAAGGGCATCCAATCCCTGGAACAAGGGCAATTATGAGTGGTCAGGTAGGTGCTGGGAATTGAGTGGGGTCCTTTGCAAGAGCAGCCAGTGCTCTTACCCACTGAGTCATCTCTCCAGCCTCAAGACTCAATTTTTGTAAAGCCTCCTCCCAAGTATAGGGACAGGACAATTGCAGCGTTCCTCAGCACCTCTTGTGTATTTGATCCTTTCTCAAGAAGGAGAATTTTCCAGACACCATCTGGATCATCTTTCCAGTTTAGCTGGGAACCAGTTCTACCCTAAGGAAGGCCACTCTCTGAAGTGTTTGAGTCAATTCTTAGTCACAGGGATAGGGAGAAAGGATGGGAGAAACTCAGAGCTGTTTAAAAAGTGACGTGGAGGGCGGGCATAGTGGTGCACACCTCTAATCCCAGCAGAGGCAGGTGGACCTTTGTGAGTTAGAGGTCAGCCTGGTCTACAGAGTGAATTCCAGGACAGTCAAGGCTAACCTGGGGAAAGGGTTGTGAGACATGATGTGGAGGAGGAGGATGAGCACCGCTCAGCCATAGGAGAGGTCAGGAGATGGCTACCAAACCTAGATTACTGAGTAAAGTCAATGCTGGTCGTAGCTGATGACTGGTGGTTTTTAGAGAGGGAAGGAACAGTTTCAGAAACTCTTAGGTAACTTGTAAGGTTTTTCTGGGTAGCCCTGGCTGTCCTGGAATTCACTCTGTACACCAGGCTGACTTTAAACTCGAGAGATCCTCCTGCCTCTGTCTCCCAAGTGCTGGGGTTAAAAGTGTGCACCACCACCACCTGACAGGAAAACAAAAAGAATGAAAAGAAAATGAATGGTGCTGTGGCTTGAACCCAGAACCTCCTTCATGTAAAGCACCCATGTACCCCAGCTACAGGCCAGTCCTGGAGATACTTTTTCTAAATGGCTGGGGCAGTTTTGGCTATAGCTTGGTGGTTCAATTCCTAATACCAAAAACAAACAATCAAACAATACAAAATAGGATGGAACAGTTTACAAAGGCAATAGCAAGATACCTGTTTTCATACACTTTGGTTTGCCTTGGATTTTCATATTTTTAAATTGTTGTTATTGAATTGTAGTGACATTTTGTTTGTGTTTTAACAAATAAAGCTTGCCTGAAGATCAGAGTGGAAAGTTAAGCCCCTAGAGGCCAAGCAGTGGTAGCTCACATCTTTAATCTCAGTACTTGAGAGTCCAGCACTAGGGAGATAGAGACAGGAAAAGACATGGCTGGGCAGAGAGAGGAATATACGGCGGGAGGAGACAGGAACTTAGATGAAGTCAGAGGTTTGGTTGAGACAGCTGCAGTCTGGAGATTCAGTCTGAAGCAGGCAGTTAGAGGACACAGACTGAGGACAGGATCGTCCTTTTGGTCTGAGGATTCTGTAGAGGTAAAAATCTCTCTAGTGGCTGGCTGCACTGCTTCTCTGATCTCTCAGCTTTTACCCCCTAATATCTGATTCCATGTTTTTATTAAGAACAATTAGAGGGGCTGGAGAGATGGCTCAGAGGTTAAGAGAACTGACTGCTGTTCCGGAGGTCCTGAGTTCAATTCCCAGCAACCACATGATGGCTCACACCCATCTATAATGAGAGCTCCAGAACACTATATACATAACAAATAAATTTTAAAAAACTTAAAAAAAAAGAACAATTAGAATTCATGCTACACTGAATAGCTTTTTTCTCCTTGTTTGTTGGTTTGTTGTTTGGCATAGTATCTCACGGTCACCCACACTGGTCTTGAACGTGAATCCTCCTACCTCAGTCTCCTTAGTGGTTGGGATTACAGGTACTACAGGTTGTGCCGCTGAACCTGCTTGCTGTTAAACACGAGAACTTGGTCAGCAGTTAGCATGCTTCTTTAACCTCAGTTTCATGTTGCAGGAATAGTGTACCAATTAAATGCTCATTAAATAGCAGCCATTATTTTGGCCCCACTATTACTCAAACATAATAAGAATGGGTGCAATTCAGTTGTATCTCTGCCCCTAATTTCATTGTTGGACTACAGTAAAGATTGCCAGTTGTAATTACTATCAAGCTTTGAGCATGACGATGAATGAGCGGCTTTTAAATTAGATCTTACCAGAAATAATGTCTTCCTTTTCTGCAAAGGCACCCAATAACTATACTCAGCGTTGTGTGACAAGATTTTTCCCGGGAGACATAGCTCATAGGTCTATTTACCCCAGAGAGAAGCCTGCGACAGACCAAAGTACAGACACCACCAAAGTCAAACTTGGTGAACTAGTAAGTTTTGGGTGAGGGGTCACTTATAGGATCAGAAACAATTCAAAGGCCCACCCCAGCTCACAAAAGCTGGGAAACCTGGGGCACACTTCACAGCCTGCAGGCAGCCCCACAGATTGGAGAACATCATTTCCAAGCAACTTAGTAGATCTAACCCTCTTTCAGGTATTTCCCTAGGTCCTGCTTCCTCCAGGTAGCTGGTCTGGTCTGAGTCTTTTTTGTGTCTCAGAGTCTTCTTTGCAGCTTTATTGCTTACAGAGAGAGAGAG
>NC_022015.1:53698826-53704975 GCF_000317375.1 Microtus ochrogaster | reverse complement strand
GGTAATTACCACCCCAGAGGATCTGATAGCCTCCTCTGGCCTCTGTGTACACTACATTCATGTGGTGCACAGACATACCCACATACGTAAAGTAAAAAATGAATAAATCTTCAAGAATGACCAACACGGAATATTTATGAGTTGTTTATTGAAGTCCATATATATAATCAGCATCGCCAAATGCTGTAAGACAGTCCTTGTCCACCAGTTTGAACTAATATATTTAGAAAAACTTGGCCAAAGAAATGATGAGCTGAGGCTTAACCCTTGGCTCTGAACTACCACACAGAAGGTTTAAATTGAGGGCTTGGTGCTCATAGTATACACGTGTCCTCAAAGCACCCAGGAGGCTGAGGCAGGAGGATTGAGAGTTTGAGACCAGCCTGAGTTTTGCAGCAAGACTCTCTTTTGAAGAAAAAAAATTAATTCACCTGAATTAAGACAACACAGGATAATAGAGTAGATGAAAAGGTGTGTTAAAAAGCCAGGCAGTGGTGGCACATACTTTTAATCCCAGCACTCAGGAGGCAGAGGCAGGCGGATCTCTGTGAGTTCGAGGCCAGCCTGGTCTACAAGAGCTAGTTCCAGGACAGGACCAAAGCTACAAAGAAACTGTCTTGAAAAACAAAAACCACCACCACCACCAACAACAACAAAAGGTGTGTTAAAGGGAGTCAGAGTCACCTTTAATCCAGCGACTGCTGAGTATGGAGAAGAGAGTGTCCCTGGCTGTGGCTCTTGAATTTCTCCCCAGCACTGGTTGCAGCTGCAGGTCAGCTGTTCACAGGCCCCATTTTGCTTCTGCTCAGAGAAAGTGGAAGGTAGGACTTCTGCCTGCTGAGCTTCCTCTGTGAAGGAAAAACCCCAGGTTATTCCCGATCCACTATAGCCCCACCTTAAAGCCAGATAGGAACAACTGGGTAGGAAGCCAGCATAAGAACATTGAAAGAACTCTCCGCAACCACGTGACCTTTGCATGCTTGGCTGACCTATTTCTTAGAGCCACAGCTGGCTCCATTCCATCTTTAGGAAGTGCCAGGATCTCACGGCCACAGCCTGTCACTGGGTCCCCTCTGAGATCTCATCCATTTCACTAGGATGACTGCACTTACCAGACAGATCCTTAGTCCATTCCATGTTTATTTTTCTTTAGATTTTAAATTTTTGTTTATTCATGCACTTACTTCTGCCACGCTGAGGACTAAATCCTGGGACTCATCAACGCTTTGTCAGTGACCTACATCCTGAGCCCTAGTCTGGTTTTCAACTAAACTTAAAGTTGTCCTGGAAATATGCAGGCTCGTCTTCACCACCCATCCCCTCACCCACCCAACCCCCTCCCGGGACATATAACTAATGTAGCCAAATTGCTGAGCTCCTTTCTAGCTTTTTTTTTTTCCCTGCTCATTTAAACAGATATGTTATGGTTTGAATCCCCTGCTTACGAGGATGCTAGGAATAGAACTGGGTCTTCTGGAAGAACAGCTAGTGCTCTTAATTGTGAGACATATCTTCAGGCCCTCATGTGCTCAGTTTACTACATCTGCCCAAGCCTACTGAGAGAGCATGAGTTTTTTTTATCTAGCGAATATTTTATAACACTTTTGGAGATGGTTGGGGCAGTCTCCCATAACTCAGTCTGGCCTTGAAGCAGAGGATGGCCTTGATCTCCTGATTCTCTGCTTCAGCCTCTGCTGCTTGCCTACTACTGGGATATAGGCATGTATCAACAAGCCTACTTATATAATAGCACTATATATGTTAAAATGCTGGTTTTTAGAATAGAATAATAAAACAGGTAAGGTTAAAGTTTAAAAGAAACAAAAGTGTTAGGTTTGTAACTTCTGCTAACCAAATACTCATTTTGAAAGCAAAGCAAACCTCTGAATAGTCCATATAGGGACTATCGTGGGGCTCACATCAATGCTTGATGACCTGAGTTTGATTCCCAAGACCCATGTGGTAGAAGGATATGATTGACCTCTGACCTAAACACCCCCACACATATACCCACATATACACTAAATACATATAATATATATTTTTTACAAGGCCCAGGCATAGTGGTGCACACCTCTATCTCAGTATTCAGGCCTTAAACTCACAAAGATCTGCTTGCCATTTTGTCTCTTCAATGGGAATTTAACATTATTTTATTTCTTACTATAGAAATGAGGTAACTTGGATTTTGTTTGTTTTTAGAGACAGGGTTTCTCTGAGTAACAGCCCTGGCTTTCCTGGAACCTGAGTTGAGATCTAGAACTCATAGAGATTGTCCTGCCTCTGCCTCCTGGGTGCTGGAATTAAAGGCATCCACCACTAGGCCCATCAACTTGGACATTTTTGATGTCATTGTTATTGCTTTTCCTTCTCTTTGGGTTTAGACTATAAAAGAAGAATTGCTTAGTCAAACAGTGAAGACACTGATTAGTTTAGGACTACAGAGGCATCAAGTAGCAAAGTTAAAAGGAGGAACAAGGACCTGTTTTGGAGCTGCACAGGACTCCACTACCTGATAGGGATATAGTCACGTCAGAGCGAATGCTCTCTTTCCCCTTCTTGTCTGTCCAGTTTGTATGTAAGGCACAGCATCGATTCTGGTACCTCAGGGACAGGGCATAAGAGCTCTCTGTCACCAGGCAACAAACAGGGCTTTGTCCCACAGATGGGGTCCCTGGCTTCCTCAGAACTGCCTCGGTGCCATGACAAGAAGGGAGGGCGCTGTTGTTGACACCATCAGACTCAGTTCACAACCCCCTCTCCGTGGCATTGCTCTTGTGACCCATGGAAGTGGCTCATCTTATTTTTTCTGATTTAAAGTTTACATTTTCTAACTGGAAAATGATGTTTAGCCCTCAGAGTGGAAGTGTCTGTTTGCTACTGAGAATGCAGTTGTGTGGCTGAGACAAAGGAATGCATACAGCATGTCCCCAGCAGAAGAGAGTGGGTGACAACACAATGTTACTGTCAGTTGCTGTCTGTGTCGCCCAGTAGCCCTTCCATCCTACCCAAATACCTTCACAGTAAAACCCACGCTCGGTTGGAAACGCCCATTTCACGGCTGATACAGAAAGAAATTCAAGAGATATTTTTCATTTTGTGTTGCGTCTGTCAATAAATACATATAAGTATGCCACTCTCTCTCATACACAGTAGCAACAGCAGTCCCACCTATGAAAAAAACAATACAAATAAATTGTTTAAAACTGTTGGTGTGTCTCTGTGTGTGGCATATGGATTAAATAAAAATCCTGAGTGGCGGCAGTGGGCAGCAGGCCATGAGACCATGTCTCAGGTCTCCGAGCAGGGGCAGGCAGTGGGCAGGGGGTCCTGAGAGCAGCCAGTCCCAGGCAGGGATGGCACATGAGACTGTGCCACAGGTCTCTGAAGGCAGCTGGTCCCAGGCAAGGTCTCGGGCAGGGAGCCACACTGCAGGGCAAGAGACAGATGGATAGGCACGCCATGCAGAGTGAGGTTGAATATTTATTTAGTGGGTAATGGAAGGGAAGGGGGAGAAGGTGAAGAACAGAGAGAGAGAGGCAATAAGAGAGAGAGAGGAAAAGAGAGAGACAGAGACAGAAAGAGAAGGAGATGGAAAAGGAAGAGACTCAGGCTACAAACAGGAAGGATGGGGGGGAGTGGGCATGGTTTGTCTCTTAAAGGGACAGGACAGATCATTAAATTCCCATCTCTTTTTTTTTAATAATAAAAAGGCGGGCCGGGCGGTGGTGGCACACGCCTTTAATCCCAGCACTCGGGAAGCAGAGGCAGGCAGATCTCTGGGAGTTCGAGGCCAGCCTGGTCTACAAGAGCTAGTTCCGGGATTGGCACCAAAGCTACAGAGAAACCCTGTCTCGAAAAACAAAAACAAAAACAAAAAAAAGTGGGAGTTTAGGCACCACAGGTTTAAGGAGTTGGAGCGGCAGATTCTCAAGACTGTTTCATGCTTATTTATGGGCGTTGTCTTTGGCGGGGGGGAGGGGGGGTGGACACCTGAGAAGGCTGGGTTCTGGTCACATCCTGGCATAGCTAGTCTCTTTGCTCCTGTCCAATGTTTGTGGTATGGAAATGTCTGGTGTCTCTTACACCTGTTTAAGGTATTGGCAGAACAGAGGACAAATTTAAGTTTAGGAAAAAAGTTTTTAGGACCAGGGAATTGAGGGGGGTGTATCTGACCTGTTTTAGGTGGGTCCTTCAATTTGGCTCACTGGAACCCATGAGAATTCTTTGGGTTTGTGAAAACAGAAGTTTTAGATATATACATTGTATAAACAGTAGTATATTTATGTCAGAAAGACTGTGACAGATATTTTTGCACAATGAAAAGTATTTTTAAGACTGTGGAAGGCAGTGAGAGAGAGAAATTTGATAACTTGTATTTGTTCTCACACCTTTATAACTTGCAGATCTTGCATTTGTAATTTACTGATATTTGTTTGGTAAGGTTGTCCTTTTAAACTGATAAAACCTGTATCAGAGATCTTTGGAAAGGATAAAATTTTACTTGAGTTACTGATTAAAAAATGACAGAGAACTTGCTGGTTGGCACCTAGAGCTACTCCTCAGGGTCCTCCATGGTCACTGAAGGACCCTGGGCCCCCAGTCAAATGCACCACACAGTGCTAGAACGGGAAGACCAGTCCGGTCATGATTTTAGCTAAGAGAAGCAATCCAGAGATAAATGTCAGCGAAAGGCTCAACGGTCCATGGTTGGGGGCTGTCCCCCCATTTCTAGAAACACCAAAAGACTGCCAGGAGCTCAATAGTCAATTACTCAGGTTCAGAGAAATGGTTAAGATGACCAGAATGGGATAAACTCACCATTTGAAGCCGGTGGTGTCCATAGAAATCACACTGTAGAAATTGTGATCAGGCATATGGAACACGTGGTTCCATATCTGGTTCTAGATCCAGATCCCAAGGAGAGGGGCTTGGAGTGGAAGAGCCTCCTGAGTCTCATGGCACCAATGTAATGGTAAACGTAAAATGCTGAGGATCCCTAATGGCTGCAAGCAGGCAGTGGACCATGAGACCATGTCAATGTCACAGGTCCCCGAGCGGAGGCAGGCAGCAGGCCCCAAAGCAGCCAGTTCCAGGCATGGATGGCTCACGAGACCACAAGGAGAGACAGACAGATGGGCACACCACAAGACCATACAGAGATCATACAGATACAGGTCTCTGAAGGTGGCTGGTCCTGGGCAGTGAGCCCCGTGGCAGGCAAGAGACAGAGACATGGATAGGCATGCCATGCAGAGTGAGGTTAGACATTTATTTAGTGGGTTATATAAGGGAAGGGGGGAAGAGGAGAAGAAGAGAAGAGGGGGGAGAGAGAGAGAGAGAGAGAGAGAGAGAGAGAGAGAGAGAGAGAGAGAGAGAGAGAGAGAAGGGAGAGACAGAAGTTGTCTCTTTGAGAGGAAAGAAGATCTGCCTGCCTCAGCAGAGAGGGGAGGGAATGGGTGTGATTTGTCTCTTAAAGGGACAGGACAGATCATTACAATATATATGTTTGTGTGGGTGTGTGCACATGTGCACAAACATGTATGTGCACACGGGAGCCAGATGCCGAAGATTGGGTGTCTTTTTCTATCATTCCCCATGTAATTTTCTGAGTCAGGGTCTCTCACTGAACCTGGAGCTTACCAGCTGACTAGACTGACTGGTCAAGTTATTCCAGGGCTCCACCTGCCTCCTCCTACCCCTAACACTGGGCTTTTCCAAACTCTGATTCTCATGTTTGCCAGGAGACTCACTTATCGTCTCAGAATTTCATTTTATTGTTTTTCCCTAAATTTTCATTAACTTAGGAAACATGAAATCCCAGACTTATTATGCAGCTAACAGTGAGTTTGAACTTCTGATCCTTAGGCCTCCCCATCCTGAATGCTGGGGCCTGAACCCAGGGAGGGCCTCACACACACTAGGAGAGCTCTCTACTGGCCTAACTGTATTCCCAGATATATACATAATTTATTCATTTATTTTAATGTTTCCCCCTTCCAGTACTAGAGATTGAATCCATAACTTTGGACAAGGTATGCTTGTTCCATGGAGTAATCAACATCTTCATCTCATAGTAACACTTTTCAGTAGTTCATATGATTAAATGTACAAACAAGATTTATAAATTGTATTTCTCCAATAGTGAT
>NC_022015.1:53696445-53698116 GCF_000317375.1 Microtus ochrogaster | reverse complement strand
GTGGTTGCTGGGAATTGAACTCAGGACCTTTGGAAGAGCAGGCAATGCTCTTAACCTCTGAGCCATCTCTCCAGCCCTCGTTCATCTGTTTTTAAGTGTCTTACCATTTGTTGAGGAAATTGGATGCTTTGTCCTTTAGCCCCAAAACAGCATTGGGAATTCAGGTATGCTGTGGTGGTTTGAAAGGAGATGTCCCCCAAAGGGAGTGGCACTATTGGGAGCTGTGGCTTTGTCAGAGTGGGTACGACCTTGCTGGAGGAAGTAAGTCACTGTTAGGGTGGGCCATGAGGTTCCCTATGCTCAAGAGACTGCCCACCCAGTGTCTCAGTCAACTTCCTGTTCCCTACAAGCTAAGATGTAGCCAGCACCAAGTCTGCCTGCACGCTGCCATGCTCCCTGGATAATAGGCTGAATCTATGAAATTGTAAGCAAACCACCCCAATTAAATGCTTTACTTTATCAGAGTTGCCATGGTTATGGTGTCTTTTCACAGCAATAAAAACCTTAAGATAGATGCCAAACTTTTTTATATGGGAGCTGAAGACTAGAACTTGGTGCTTGCACAACAAGCATGCTTGCCTGCAGACCCATCTCCCCAGGCTATGCTCTTTTTTGTTTTAATTTTTAAAAAACTATTAGTATTGTTCTCTGTGTGTGTTCTTGGCAGGGTGTGTATGTGGAGATGGAGGACAACTTTCAGTACTTGATTTTCTTTTACCATGGGGACTCTGGGATGGAACTCTGTCCTCTGGTGGAGAAGCAAGCGTCTTTTACCTGCTGAGCCACCAGTCCGGGTTTGTTTTGTTTGAGAAACGTGTAATCCAGGCAGGCCTTGGACTTGCTATGGAGCCATGATCTTGGGCTTCTGGTTCTCTCTCTGTACTTTCCTAGTTCTGGGACCACAAGGGTGTACCACCCCTGACTATTTTTTTTTTAAAGTTCTTTTTATCCGTTGGTGTGTTCCTAAGGAAAATAAAGACAAATAATTATGTTTAAAATCACCAGAAATAATTTCATTTTTATGACTGACCTAACTTGGTAGCTATATTCATTTGATTATTTTTACTCTTTTGGGGTTGGTGGTTGTGGTGGGGTGGAGTTGAAATAGGGTTTTGAGGGGGTTCTCTGCAGGGGTTCAGGCAGGGGAGTGAACTGTAAAGGATGAGAATAAAACTCAGTGCAGACTGACTTCATCAACCTGGATCAAGATTCTAAACAGGCTGATGCCAGGCAGGTCATCACCAGCATATTTAAAACATAGTACAAGTTGGGAAAAAAGTTGCCCTGTAATACAATCCCCAGTGTACAAGGACGCATAATTACAGTGAAACTCAGGGTACATGCCACTTCTTCCAAGAAGACGGGTTCTAGAGACTGGCAACCTATGCTAGCTTAAGGGTCTAAGGAAGGACCTGGACTGGTCTTGGTTTTACAGATAGCATAAAGGTCATTTGGGCTATTAGCCACCTCTAGTGCTGGTTGTTAGAGCCTGGGGGAGCCTCTGCCTATACAGATAATGAAAGGATCCGGTCCTGATTGTGGGAGCTTGGGAGGCCCTGACTGTACAGTATTATAAGGGTTATTTAGACGATTAGGTATCTCTATCTTGGCTGTGGGAACCTGGGGAGGCCCTGGCTGTAGGGGTCATTTAGATTGCTAGCCACCTCTGGT
>NC_022015.1:53682431-53692485 GCF_000317375.1 Microtus ochrogaster | reverse complement strand
GGATTTAAGGCATGCACCATCTTGCCCTGGACTCCCGACTTTTTTTCGTGGGTTTTGGAGATTGAAACCTAGTTCTCACTCCTCCTTCTTGAAATCATTTGTTATGGACCACCGGAAACCTAACCTAAATAAACTTGAGTTTTAGAAAAAGTACTGTTAATTGATTCCATTACTTCTGGTGAAGGTTTTTGTAGGAAGGGGAGAGAGTGCATTCTCACGCTAAATTGCCTGGAATGAACCGTAGCATCTTGCACAGGATTTTTGAGAAGCATACTAAAGTACTTTAAGTGGCAACCCCATGGACAGGTCGGTATCATTGCGTGCTTCCACACCGGACAACCGTCACAACTATTCATCTCCCCATTGGAATTTTACAGTTCCAAATTGAAGCTCTGTATTCCCTCCCCCCTCCCCCCCATCTTCCTAAGGTTTTTAATAGGACTAGGTTAAATGGAAAGTGCACTTGCGCCCCAGGTGTAGCCTTGGGCATTGGGAGCATTCCTCCTTCCCAGCGGATTCGCCACGTGACTAAGCAGGCTCAGGGGTTAGCGCTCCGCCCTCACCTATTGTCCCAGGAGAGGAACCGGTATTTCCGGATTGGAGCCTCAGACCCAGTGATCCAGGGTGAGGGCGAGGTTGAAGGGGGAGGGGAGTGGAAACTGATCTTAAAACTTATCTTTCACCTGTCTCTCTTCTTCCCCAAACAAAAATCAACCCTCCCCCCCTCCCTTACCAAATACACACACAATGGCCCACAAACATCTATCCCATGGTTTTGGAAGAGTGGCTGAGCTTTCCTCGCCCGCACTCGGGAAAGGACTTGAGGGCAGATCTGGACACTAATAAACCCCGAGAATGGCTCTCGAGGCAGAAGCTCAGGGGGTTTTGCTGAGAAGGGTAGGGGGCCCAAGCATCGCTCAGTCCCTGCCCCACCGCTGGGTGGCGCCATTGAGTCCTTCCCCTCCGCCCAGCCTGACGTCCCGAAGTGGCGCGAGCCGAACGAAGTAGCGTCTTTTTTTTTTTTTTTTTTTCAGGTCCGGAGGAAGCAGGTGACGGCCGCCGCCCACCTACCCTCCCCCCAACCACGCACACTTTCGATAGGCACTTTTTTTTCTTTCTCCGAAACCTCCAAACAGGAAATAGGTTGAGTCACAACAATACCCAGGAGCGGCCGGTGGCCGAGGTCACTGGCTCCCGCCTGCTGGTGGCAGCCCGTGGCACTCCGCCTCCGGACAGGCGCTGCCCGCGCTGCGCCGTGCCGCCCAACGCCGGGGATCGTCGTCTGGCCGTGCGCTGACTCTGCTGTCTGCTGCCGTCCCCCTTCTCCAGGCGAGTACCTGCCGCCCTGTCCTTCCCGGGGTGCAAGATTGCCCTGGAGCCCTGGTCGGCCATGGGGCAGCGTGCATGGACGCCGGCCCTTCCTGTGGGGTTTGGGGTGTGATTTGCTTTCTGTTTGCTTCCATCTCCCACCCCTGGGCAGACTCGCATCAAGGAGGTTGATTTAGAAACACCCGGGACCTGAGTGTAAGTCGCTGCTACAGGTGCCTGGCTCCTCCTTGCCCTTCCAGGCGGGACGTTGTTTCACTCCGGCAGAGTCTCTTTCTACGCGACTCAGAGGGCCTTTGGGTTTCTGTTGGCAGCAATGGTATCTAAGGGGTGGGTGGCCTGGATGGACGCGGTGGAAGAAGGCTGGTGACGGGGTGCAGGTGGGGGCGATCCGAACAGCCATGGGTCTCCCCACGTCGCGTACTGGAAAACTTGTGAAACATTAAAACGTGTGTGTGTGTGTGTGTGTGTGTGTGTGTGTGTGTGTGTGTACTTGGGGTCATCCGACCCACTTCTAAGGGAGAAGCAGAGTTGTCAACACGCAGGGCGTTGTCAGCTTTCCAGGGCTGCTTTCCCCAGCTCTTCTATGCGACTCTCAGTCAAAGTCGAGCTGGAGATCTTTATGTTGGAAAAAGGCCACTGAATGCCAAGCATTCCCCGAGCTTAAGAAGGGTGTTTTCCAGACTGTTGCAGTTTGCAAGAGGGTTGCTGAGCTACTGTCTCTTGGTTGTCGGTGGCGCCTTCCCAGGCCCACAGGTGTGCATTCTGCCCAGAGACCCCTCTGGCCTCTCAAAGTTTCCCACTCGTCCAATTCATTTATTTCAAAGACCAGTTTCCTGGTTAGGAGAGAGGGATTCTGGGACATTGCCTGGAGCCTATTGAAAACCCAGGTCTCAGGCTGCACCCTAGACCTGTTACCCCGGGATCTAGTTGCACTTTGACCTTTGGGAACCTTTGGCTCACAGTATCTCCAAGAAAAGTTGTGGGTGTCTAGCACAGGAATGATTCACACCACCTCCCCACCCAGTCTTAACTTTGGATGCTATTTTAAAAGTGGGGCAGACAGTACAGCCACGTTGGACCTTCCCGCTCCACCCCGGAGCCATTGGCTCTTTGTGGAGATTGGAAAGTATCTGGCTAGCCTGTATAAGCTTGCAGGTTGGTTGTTTCTGGATCTAAAGTTTTTCTAGCAAATATGCAGAACGTGAAATCGAGCATTTTAAGCTTAAATGCAGAGCTAAGGGACATCAGAGACACCCAGTTTTCTTCATGGACTGAGATTACTGACAAAGAATGGGAGGTAAAAGCGGAGTCACGAAGGCAGAATGGAAACAAACGTCCCAGTGTACCTGAGGGGACCGGGCAGGACGGGTGCTTTCTATTAATGAAGGTAAAGAGCCCCGAGGATCCCCCCCCCCATAGAATGGAGTCACCCCGGGGGTTTCAACCTGCATCAATTAACTAAATATAAATGCAGGTAATCTCTTGACTCTTCATCCCCTTGATACTGGGAAATGAATTTGCACTTAGGGATAAAAATACTTATAGTAGAGCTTGGTAGTGCTCGCCTTTAATCCCAGCACTTAGAAAGCAGAGGCGGGATGATCTGTATGAGGGCAAAGCCAGCCTGGTCACTCCAGGCCAGCCAAGGCTACACAGTGAGACCCGTCTCAAAGCAAAAACAAACACAATCCCTTTTTTGTTTGTTTGTTTATTGGGTGTGTGAGAGGGTCAGAGGGTGTACGTGTTGGCCTCCATGCCAGGGTACTCCTGTGGAAGTTGGGGTAGCTTTGTGGAGTCTTGTGTTCTCCTTCTACCTTGTGGGTCCTGGGGGTGGAACCTCTCGTCACACTTGGCTGCAAGGACCTTTACCCTCTTGAGCCTTCTAGTCCAGCCCTGACCCCTTTTCTGTGTGATGAGTATGTGTGTTCACGTGTGCATGCATGCGTGTGTATGTGTTGGCACGTGTGTATGCAGAATGCATCTGCACCTGCATCTGGAAGCTAGAGGTTGACATGGCTTTCTCAGTTGCTTTCCCCTTATGTATTGAGGCAGTGTCTCTTACTTGAACCCAGAGCTTGAGGATTTGCTAGTCTGGCTAGCTAGCCAGCTTGCTCCGAGGGTCCCTGTTTTAGCTTCCAAGCTGAGATCACAGGTTGGCCTCCACACCAGCCCAGCATTTTCTGTAACCCACAAGTGAAGTTAGAGTGGAAAGTGCTATACCTGCTGAGCTGTCTCCGCAGCCCCTCCCCCACTTACTCTTTCTTCCTTCTCCCCCACCCCCCTGTCTTTCCTTATTTTTCTTTCTTATGTGAATAGGTATTTTGCCTGTATGGAAGTCTGTGCACCATGGTCTGTGAAGTACTCCTGGAGGCCTGAAGAGGGCACTGTGTCCATTGTCATTGGGTTTTGGGACTCAAACCTGGGTCTTCTAGAAGACAGTACTCTTAAGCACTGGGAAGCCATGACAACACCACCTCCTTGTATCACTGACTCCAACTGAGTCTTGAAAGTAGTTCAAATGAACTTTAAGAAAAAAGTTGTCTCCATAAATATTGGAACCACAGCAAGACTTGAGGAAGATAAAACATTTGATATAAATTTTCAAAAATACTTCAACCTGTTTTATTTAAAACATATATATGAGACAGGGTTTCTCTGTGTAGCCCTGGCTGCCCTGGAACTCTGTAGACCAGGTTGTCCTTGAATTTAGAGATCCACCTACCTGCTTCTGCCTCCCAAGTGCTGGGATTAAAGGCATGCACCATTACCATCTGGCTAAAAAATTTATATATATTTTATGATATATATGAGCCATTTTAAAAGATTTATTTTAGGGCTGGAGAGATGGCTCAGTGGTTAAGAGCACTGCCTGTTCTTCCAAAGGTCCTGAGTTCAATTCCCAGCAACCCATCTGTAATGAGGTCTGGTGCCCTCTTCTGGCCTGCAGGCATACACACAGACAGAATATTGTATACATAATAAATGAATGAATGAATGAATGAATGAATGAATGAATAAATAAATAAATAAATTTTTTAAAAAAAGATTTATTTTATGTGTCTCTGTGTGGGTATGTGCCTGACGAGACCAGAAGGGGGCATCAGACCCCCTAGAGCTGGAGTTTCAGGTGTTTGTGAGCTGACTGGGTACTGGGAACCAACTTAGGTCCTCTGCAGGTGCAATACAAGCCCCTAACCTCTGAGCTCCAATCCCTTTTATTTTAATGTTCAGTGTGATGCTCCCATAGCACCATCCATAGTTGTAAGAATGTTTCTCTAGCTTAGAAAAACTTAGCGGTGATGAGTTACTTGTTTCCAGATGTCTGGTTTGT
Organism: Microtus ochrogaster; assembly: GCF_000317375.1. Lineage (NCBI taxonomy): Eukaryota > Metazoa > Chordata > Mammalia > Rodentia > Cricetidae > Microtus > Microtus ochrogaster. The sequence continues at coordinate 53,687,825 of NC_022015.1, read as the reverse complement.
GGTTTGAAGGTGCACTTCAGTGAGAACATGAATGTGAGCAGGTTTCAGAAGTAGTTGTGATAGAGCAAGAACGTGACTCTGAACACAGTAGATGAGGGCTGGGGTAGTGGGTAGTTTAATAAATAACTTCACGGTGGCAGGTCCTTCATACAGGCTCTTTCTTCTTTCTTGAGACTGTCATCTGAAGGAGGTGACCACATGGAGGAAGGAATTTACAGCTTCCTTTGATTGAAAAGCCCCTTTGAAATCCTTGGATCACTCAGCCAAGGTCTAGGGAGAAAACTCCATCTGCAGAAGAATCCTGCATTCACAGAGTTCCAAATAGCTAATTCTTTTTACTTCCAGCAAGGCTAGGTGGGACAGATTTCCCTCCTTTCTTAGAATGTCTTTTGAGATACATTGTAGTTTCATGTTTTATCTATTGACAAGTACAATTTTGCAGCCCACAGAGGGGGGAAAATGATCGTTAGGAAACATCCGAGGAGTAATTTTATTAAGAGTGAAAATCTGCCAACTATTCGATTTGCTAAATCAGTCTTGAATGTTGGAATATGTAGGCTTAGGCACCTGTCGTGGTTCTGTTACATAAACAGCCTTGGGAGTCATTTGGATAAATGCACACACACACACACACACACACACACACATAAACACACACATACACAAACACACACACACTTGAATGGACATGCAAACTAAGATACTGTTTTTTTTAAAATATTAAAACATTTGATTATTTATTGTTATGTATGGGTCTTTTGCCCACCTGTGTGTCTGAACAACATGAGTGTAGTGTCCTCAGAGGTCAGAAGAGGGCATCCGGGCACAGACACATATTTGGATAGAACACCCACATCAGAAGCACACAACAACAATTAAGATTCAGAAAAAACAACAATTAAGATTCAGAAAAAACAACAATAATAAAGATTCAAAAAATCAGTCTAAGTTTGCCAGTTGTAATCTGCACCTTTCTCCTCCTTTTCCTTCTCCTTCTCTGTCTCCTCTTTTTTTTTTTTTTTTTTTTTTTTTTTTTGAAACAGGGTCTCTCCTTATAGACCTGGCTGTCCTGGAACTCACTGGCGTCAAACTCACAGATATTCTCCTGCCTCTGCCTCCCAAGTGCTGGGATTAAAGGCATCTACTATCATGCCAGGCCTTTCTCTTTCTAAATTAATGCCTCTTGATTGTGGTCTTCATGGAGATTTGGAATACTCGTTTTTCCATAGGGAAGATTAAGTGCTTAACCTTGATTTAATGTCAATAAATATTTGATGCATGACCCATTGCAAGCCAGAGATTTCTGAATATATTGTTACTGAGTCTTCACAACCACCCCAAAGGGTTCTCCAGCCCTCCTTTCCTTTCTCCTGCTCTCGCTCCCTCCCTCTCTCCCTTTCTCTTCTCATTTGACAGAACAGAAATGAGGTCACCCTGGTCTTCTCATTTGAAACCGTGCTTCTTTGCGTCATCTATCCATATGTAATTAGAAGTGCTTGATTGTTTGTACACACTCGCTGCTAGGAAACTAGATATCCATTTATTCTTCATTCGAACCTTCTGAAATATCAGGTTCTGCACCAAAGCATTGAAGACAATGGGAAAAAACAGAAGTAAATTCCAAAGGAGCAAAGTGTTCTTTTGCTGGCACCCGAGACCTCTGATGACTTAGATTATGCTTGGCTTGACAGTGGCGTTAATATAGCTAGGCTAGTGCCTGGCAAACCGACTCTGGGATACTTTTACGACTGACATGGATCAATGATGTTATTCTTTCACGCCAGCCTGAAGGTGCATCCTGGTACTTCAGGACCGCAGTCTAGCTGCATGTAGCTGGATGTGGTGCACACCTTACCCGTCATTCCCTAGCTAGGCAGGAGGATGCAGAGTTCTGTGCTGTCCTGGGGTACGTAGCAGAGCTGACCTGTGCTTCCCAGCGTAATCAACAGGAGCATATATCACAAACGCAGGGCTGCTGCATGCCTGTGTGTAAAATTAGAGGAATAATTATCTCCTTCCAGGACTGTAGGAAAAAAAAATCTCCTATGTGTAAAAGTGCTTGTAAACTGTAAAGTGGTAACAAAAGCGGCCTTTTATCTCCATTTGGGGTTTATACTGAAAAGGAGATGGAAAAGGCCTCACAGCAGCCTTACACTCTTTAATTTATCTAACACTTTTCAGTTAACAAGTCTGTGATTTTCTTGGTAGATTTGCACCAGTTAAAAAGCAATTTTTTTTAGAGCTGGGCATGGTGGCACAGGCCTTTAATCCCAGAAAAAGGAAGGCAGATCTCTGAGTTTGACTCTAATCTGGTCTTCATAGGACCATCAGGCCTACATAGTGAGATCCTGTGGAAAGAAGGAAGGGAAGAAAGGAAGGGAAGAAGGAAGGAAGGAAATTTTATTGAGATTATTCGTGTCTATAGAAACACTGTACACCTGTTTTAGGGTTGCTGTTACCATGATGAAACATAAAGACAACCGCAAGCTGCAGAGGAAAGGGTTTATTCAGCTTATACTTCATATTCCAATTCACCATCGAAGGGAGTCAGGACAGGAACTCAAGCAGGGCAGGAGCCTGGAGGCAGCAGCAGAGGCCATGGAGGAGTGTTGCTTACTGCCTTGCTCCCCATACCCTTGCTCAGACTACTTCCTTTTTTTTAAACTTATTTATTTATTTGTTTGTTTGTTTATTTATTATGTATACAATATTCTGTCTGCGTGTATGCCTGAAGGCCAGAAGAGGGCACCAGACCTCATTACAGATGGTTGTGAGCCACCATGTGGTTGCTGGGAATTGAACTCAGGACCTTTGGAAGAGCAGTCAGTGCTCTTAACCGCTGAGCCATCTCTCCAGCCCTCAGACTACTTACTTATAGAATTCAGGACCACCAACCCAGGGATAGCACTACCCACAATGGGCTAAGCCCTCCCCCCGCCCCCATCAATCACCAGTTAAGAAAATGCCCTACAGCTTGCCCCCCTCTCAAATGACTTTAGTTTGTGTTAAGCTGACATGAAACTAGTTCACATAACACCCATTCGAATGTTAAAGACATGACAGTGACCATTTAAACATTTGAGCAGGGGTGGGGTGGGCAATGGAAAATTAAAAAAAGTAAAAGTAAAATGGTTTAATGAAAGTGCTTACTGATTAGCATCTATCAATTCTATTTATTAAAATACACAGTTGGCTGGGGCTGTAGTTCAGTGGTATGTGTGTGCTTAGCACGCTCAAGGCCTTGAGTCTTGTTGGTACACGGCTCCGTCCCAGCACTTGGGAGGGAGAGTCCGAGGGTCAGCGTGGACCTCAGGGTGAGATCCTATCTCAAGCAAAACAAAACAAAAACCCAACACCAAGAATAAATAAGCAACCCATACACTGTTATCCTTTAAAGTCCTGTTAGTACAATTTATTGATGGGTATCTAGAATCAAATTCCTGCAGGAGGGCAGTGAGGATATTTGTTATTTTCCAAGCTTCCTGGCAGGGTTTTTTCCTCTGCTGTGTGGAAGATTAGTTATCTTCAAGCTGTGTAATCAAAAATCAGTATTGAATTCCCTAATTGTCTGTTGTGTCTTATGGGGGCTTAGTTTACTGAACTCAAGTTTTAACTTCTTACTAGGAAAAATGTTGATAGCCCCAAGAGAAATAGAGGAATGAGCTGGGTTTGTGGGAGAAAATGATTTCCTATTGAGAACTGCCTGAGACAATGGTGGTGGACTGGCTTGTGGAAGGGAGTGCAAGGAATTCTCCAACATTACTGTGTGCCTCCACCATGGGAGAGTTGGGTAATACACGGGCCTCCGACCCTACTGCTAGAATTCTGACTGAGGGAGTCTGAGAATTGAGTCTTTTAAGAAGCTCCTACCCAGGACAGTTGGTGCTCCTGACAAGACAGGGGCCGCTTCTAAGCCGAGAGCCAATGGTGTGTGGGCATTTGGCAGTAGGACGGGAGCGTGTGAGGTGGTAAGGTTAGGGGATGGTTGGGCTCCTGGCATGCAGGTGTTCATGTTGTGATGGAGATAGGACGCAAAAAGGGAGGGGGGCTGGAAGGAAGAATAGGAGCCTCCAAAGTATTAGATGTACTGACAGAGGGTGGTCACATGACCAAAGCCGTCAGGGTCTACTAGGTCCTCTAGAGTGAGAACCTGGGTGGTACTGTTTTCAGGGGAGGGCTTGAGCTGGCAGGTTTGGGGTATGTAGGTCCTGCCGTCCTGGCACTTCCTCTGGAAGGCACATGTTACCCAGGGGCCAGTAGTGCAGCTTACAGTCACAGGTCAAGTGTGGACTTTTTCTTTATGATATAAAGGACCCTCTTGTCCTTCAGGCCATGACTGATTTTTCCCTTTTCCTGCCTATCATTACTGATTAGCCTAGACCCAAGGTGAGTTCCAGGATTCCTTCGTGTCCATGGTGTCCGCGTCACTAAAACCCACTCCCCTCCCGGCCTGTCCAGCTTAATAGCTTTAAAGATTTGTGTAGCCCTGGGCCCAGGGTTCTTAGCATAACTGGATATAAGCCGATTCTGAGAGTGGGTGCTGACATATGCGAGTGTTTGTGACAGCCCACGTCATGAAGGTCAGAAGGTTTGCTGCAGGAAAGAATTGCCAGCAGGGTGGTGGCCCATGGGTTACAGCGCACACCCCTACCCTTTCTGTCGGGTTCACAATGTCCGGGCCAACATCCTCTCTTTAGCTTGTATACTCAAATTTGAAGGAATGCTTAGCATGTCTGAAGAGGTAAGAGGTTCTCTTGGGCTTGGGAAAGAGGCCCTAGTCTGTCCTAAGCATTCTCCTGTCTGAGCTAGCAGAAAGTGATCTTGAAACATCTGTGCTTTAGAGTCGCCTGGCTCTGCCTGTGGTGGCTGGGTAGAAGCTGAGTCTCTGTGGCATACTTTAGACATTCCAGTTTCTTCTCCCTCCCACTCAGGCATTTGTACACATTAATATTCCCATATTCCCATAGAGTGTGTGTGGGCTCCTGTGTAATGGACAGGACTGGACAAGGAGGATTTCACAAGCCTGCTTCCATGGAGTGGTCCCCAAGCACACACTCAGGTTTGGCAGGTTCAGGAGGGTTCTCCAGACTCAGCAGGTGGCTGGATTTAGGACTAACTCATTAGAGTAGGAGGGCACATATTTATCCAAACCATCCAAGGGAGAGCAAGTGGAGCAAAGGTCAGAGAAGCCAGGATCCAGATGCAGTGCCGCTGGGACACCCAGGGGAGTCAGGGCAGATGTGTTTCATTCCCACACACACACACTGCGGGGAGCAGTTGTGACCTCACGGGTGACATGTTACCAACCAGAGAATCTCTACAGAGGCTCAGCACCCAGGCATTTTGTTGGGGAATTGTTACCTTGGCATCCTCTGCATACCTGTGCCAAGCCCC
>NC_022015.1:53677921-53680677 GCF_000317375.1 Microtus ochrogaster | reverse complement strand
GGGTATGCAGTGGTGAGCAGGCTCTGACCTCATGAGACCCATGTTCTAGAGAGAGTAGAGAGAGATGGGTAAGTGCAGAGCCAATTAAATCCCCATGAGCGGCCTGTTCCCAGGTCCCCGGGGCACCCAGACTTCTGTCAGGAGGACTCGGAGGCTTTAATCAGACTAACCAGGGAAGGAGTCACATCACCCCTATTGCCTGTGAGGCCTCTTCTGAGTCACTTATTAACACGGGGCCTTTCTCCCTTTAAAGACATGGGACGTTTATGGCCACTTCTGGAGGCTATTTTGAGAAGTAAGCAGGAGAGTGTAACTAGGGACATTTATCTTGGTGACTGGCACAATGGAAATGCTCACTAAATGATGGTTTAGAGACAGCTAGCCACAGAGGCTGTCATCTGCTGAGCCCTTGCTCTGCGTAGCCCAGTTAGGAGGCGTCTGCCCACCAACCCCCATCCCCGACTTCATGGGCTCACAGTACATCTGTGTTCTGAATTAGAACATATTTAAAAAAAAAAATTTTTTTTTTGAGACAGGGTCTCTCCATCATATAATCTTAGCTATCCTGATATTTGGTACATAGACTAGGCTGGCCTTGAATTCAAAGAATATCTACCGTTATTAAGAATATGCTGTGGTGGCATGCTCTACTTATTATTCAAAGTTCCTTGCCTGGCGGTGGTGGCGCACGCCTTTAATCCCAGCACTCAATCGGGAGGCAGAACTTTGCCTTAGAAAAGATGGACAGTGGATCGAAAAAGCCAAAAAAAAAAAAAAAAAAGATGGACAGTGGGGAGGGGGGCTGGGGGCTGGGTGAGCCTCTGGGATGGAAGCCTCTGGAGAAGGAAGGTGAGCCTTAGCGGAGCCTGAGAGTTTAGAAGGCAAGCCATAGCTTATGTTTTTTTAAAGAACAAAACCCAAAACTCTCTGACTCTTCTGCTTTGAGTTGAGGCTTTTTCCAGCTCCCTGAAAGCTGACCACGGACAGAGAAACAGGCTGTTTTGGGGAATTTCCATTTTCGTGCTTTTAAAGCACAGAAGTGGTTAAAAGTGCTCACTGAGGAAGGATGTTCACTCTTTTCCTCCAGGGGGGAAAAAGAAATAGTTCAAAGGAATGCCAGGCTGATCTGGGATTTTTTTCCCTCCCTTTGAGACAAGGTCATGACATGTAGCCCTAGTCTGGCCTGGCACTCCCTGGATGGACTGGGCAGGCCTAGAATTTGCAGTGATTTTGCGATCTCTGCCTCCCCCCCAACTGTTGGGGATACAGGTGTGCATTCTGACTGACTGATGTGTGAATTTTTTTATATTCAGGTTTTGTTGTTGTAGTTGTGGTTTGCTTTTGGTTTTTCGAGACAGGGTTTCTCTGTGTAGCCCTGGCTGTCCTGGAACTCATAGAGATCCATCTACCTCTGCCTTCTGAGTGCTGGGATTAAAGGTGTGCACCACCATCGCCCAGTTTATAACCAGTTTTTAAAAGATATATTTTTATTTATGTGCATTTTGTGTCTTTGTGTGAGTGGAGGCCATGTGTGCAGCTGCCCTTGGAGGCCGGAGGAGGGCATTGCATCAACTGGTGTTGCAGGTAGATGTGAGTCCTGAGAATTGAACTCAAGTCCTTCAGAAGAACAGCCAGGGCTTATAATTGCTGAGCCATCTCTCCAGCCTCCACATTCAGTTTTAATCTTCTGGAAAGAGAACTTGATCCTAAGGCTTATTTGGGATCAGGTGTATTCTAAAATTTAAACAACTCCTGACGAATACCTGTAATCCCAGCACTTGTGAAGCAAAGGCAGGAGGAGCATCTGGAGTTGTGAGCTAGCCTGGGCTACGTAGTGAACTCTAGGTCAGCCTGGGCTACATATCAAGACCCTATCTCGACAAACAAAGGAACATACAAACTAAAACAAACAACAAACAAGACATTCAGTGGTAATGAATTCACTCACACACTTGCCTAGTCCCAAACTCTGTAATTCACTGAACTTCTGTGCAGGCAGGATGGCCATTCTGAGACAGTGGAGCTTCATCGATGGTTTTTATTTTGTTTGCTTTAGGTGATTTTAAAACAGTGGTTGTAGGTGTAAAGAATTTCTAGAACTCTAAGCCTGTCTCGGCACACACCTTTAATCCCCCCAGCACTGGGGAGGGAGAGGCAGAAGGATCTCTGAATTTGATGCCAGTCTGGTCTACAGGATAGATATAGCCAGGGCTACACAGAGAAATGCAGCTGAGAGGGGGCGGGGAGAAGAACCTCTAGAACTCTAAGGGAATTAGCCACATAAATACATATTTCTAAAGATCCTTCAGAAGGATAAAGAACACACCACATATAAGGGAGGGGTATTTTGTCCAGATTAAGTTTTTCTGTGTTATTGTCCGTATTACAGAGGAATTTACACACAGATGAATGTAAAGGGGATGAATAAATACATTAGAAAGCCGGAGAATCTCATTTGTAAGAGGAAAGTTAATTCATTATCCTATTTCCTAACGCATAATTATTTTCCTAAAGAAGACCCAATTTTGACTTCGTATGAGGTCATCATGGATGAGAATCATTTTGTAAGAGCTCTGTGTTAAATGTCGGGGTCAAAAAATTCCAGTAGCAGATGACACTTGGCGACACGCCACTTCCAAAGTGTCCTGCCCCTTTCACTGTGGTAAAACGGCTTCCACAGGCAGCCAGTGCTACTGGATTTTTTTTTTTTTTTTTTTTTTGGTCTCTCTCCTCTCACCTCCTTTTCTCCTATCTTC
>NC_022015.1:53672303-53677821 GCF_000317375.1 Microtus ochrogaster | reverse complement strand
TGGTAAAACGGCTTCCACAGGCAGCCAGTGCTACTGTTTTTTTTTTTTTTTTTTTTTTTTGCTGTGGTTAGTTAGCTCAGGCCTCTTATTTGGGAGGGCTACGCAGTAATTTTTATCACACTCATTAGAAACACAATTTGCCAGAACAAAGTCTGATGCCCAAGTGTAATTACGTCTTCCTGTGTGTTAAAATGCGGGCTGTATGGAACTTTCCCTCAGGGGCGGCAGCTGTAGCCAGCCAAATTCAAGTTCCACCTACAATAGGATTCTTGTGACTAACTGGCACTAATTGTTTGCAAAGCAACCAGTGGGAGTAACAGTCAGGCACACTGGAAATGAGCTATTTCAGTAGGAATGGCTTGTCCCTTGTTTTTCTGCCCTGCATTGTGGTTAGAGGATGTTAATTGCTTAATCAGATAGAGTGAAATGAGCTCTTGGTCTATTATAGCTGTTAGCAGAAATCATATCTTGTATCTCCTCAACCTTCTCATCTTAAAAATACAAGAATGAGCCAAGCTTGATGGCACACACCTATAGTCCCAGCACTTGGCAGGCAGAGCTCTGTGAGTTTGAGGCCAGCCTTATCTACAGAGTGAATCCCAGGACAGCCAGAGCTACATAGAGAAACCTCATCTTGAAAAAAGAAACTATATTTCTCAGGGTGAATATTGTAAATATATAAAATCATAAACACTTGGATTTTGACTGTCTTTTATTTATTCTTTGACAAGGGTATGCATATGTATACATTGTATCTTGATCCTCCCCACCCCTAACTGTCCCGCTCCTACCCCCTTTGGATACCTCCCAACAAAGTTCCTGCCAACTTCACCTCTTCTCTATAACCTGTGGGATCAAATTAGTGCAACCTCCTGGAATGTTGACCGATGTAACTGGCTTATATGGTTCTAGTAATCATAGCTGTCGTGAGTCCGAGTGCAATAGTTATATCCAGAGGACAGCATTTCACAGTCTTCTTCACCATCCTCTGGCTCTTATATTTTTTCTACACCCTGTTCTTCAGTGTTTCCTGAGCCGTGGTGGGGGAGGGAGTTTGATATAGTTGGCCCATTTAAGGCTGAATACTCAACAGTCACTTATTACTATTATTATTATTATTAGCGTTTGTATTGCATCCTACCCAATGCAAAAATAAGCTTCTCTGACCAGAGTTAGGACTAGAACTACTTTTCAGGTATAAACATATTTGAACTCTAGAGCCTATAACCTCTTGAGCCAGGAGCTTTTGACCAGGTTTATAGTACCAGGCACGAGTTTCCCCTGTGGAGCAGGCCTCAGATCAATCAGAACGCTGTTGGTTGCTCCCGTAGCCTTCATACTGCTGCTACACCAGCGGGCACATCTTGCCTGACAGGTCAGTTTTGTGGTGCTGAGGGGTCACCGCTGGGTAATTCTAGTGATTCCCCTGCCTCCCCAGCAGCACCGCCACATGCATCCCCTTCTAGCCCTGTGAAACCTAACTAGCAAATCAGGGCTAGCTTGACTTCCCTGTGTTCTGCAACAGAATGTGTTGTCTTCTGCAGCAGAATGTGTTGTCTTTAGTAACGGGGTCTTTCTATCTAGTTCAGGCAGGCAACCAACAGAAATGGCAGTAGCATGTGTTGTTTTGAGGGCCTTCTGGGGCCTCTCTGAGCAATAATTCATAAGGAGGCATCCCACACCTGACACTGAGCTTTTCATTTAATAATCCATAAACATTCAAAATTGTAAGGAAATGGTAAGCTTCAGTTGTCAGCTTGACTGTATAAGGAGGCCACCTTTGGGTGTGTCAGTGATGGTGTTTCCAGAGAGGCCTAACTGAGGAGGCTCGACTCACCCTGAATGTGGGCAGCAGCATCCCACGGGCTAGGGTCCTGGGTTGAAGCAAAAAGCAGAAAAGCTTTGAAAAGGACTGCTGAGTACTGTCTTTCTCTCTGTTTTCTGTAAGCCGCCGCCGTGTCTCTCTTGACATGATGGACTCTAACCTCTGAACCATGGGCCAGAATTAACCTTTCCTCTTTCAGGTTGGTTCTTGTCAGGTGTGTCTGGTCACAGTATCAGGAAAAAAGATTAAGAAATACACAGTTTAATGTTATCTTGTGGAATCCCAAAGAATTTGAGAGACTACGAATTTAAGCTGAGAGAGAGGGAGAGAAAGGGGGAGAGAGAGAGAGAGTTTCAAAGACTGGCTGTTGAGCCGAGAACATTTACAGAAGTGCGTTCAGGAGTGGGGATTGGGAAGCCTGGGACTCCTGGACGTCTGTGCTGTTCAGAATTGCTACGCGACGGCTCCTCCGGTTTTTCTTCGTATGTTTTGTTTAGACAGTGACAGCATGGTTCCTGTCTGCTGCTCAAGCACATTAAATGAGGGGGACACACCCCACAGCTTGAAAAAGTTGGTGAGGGAGGAGTGTGTGAGTCAACTCTTTCAGAGTGACAAGACCCAACTAAAATGAGAGCCAATGCAGGTCAGCCTGCTCGCTTTAGTAAGTCTAGCAGGGGTCTCCTGGGACGGCAATTGCCTCAGACATAGCTGAACCTAGAAGCCCAAAGGATGACTTTTTTTTTTTTGGTGCTGTTTTTCTCAGTGTCTTGTGAAGAGCTGACATTATGACGTGGGACATGTGAACTGCTAGCAGTCTTGTCTGCCTACCAGCCGTGGTAACGGACTCCAATGCAAGAAGGCATCCCCCCCCCCTTTTTTTAATGTTATTTTAATTTTCTTTAAAAAAGATCTATTTATTTATTTTCTTGCACGAGTCTTTTACTTCCATGTGTCTATGTGAACCACATGGATGCTTGGTGCGCGTGGGATTCCAAGAAGGCATTAGGTCCCCTGGAACTGGAGTTCTGGATGGTTGTGAGCCACCATGGGGGTCCTGAGACCCAGTCCCAGGTCCTCTGCAAGAGCAATAGCTCTCTTAACCGCTGAGCCATTTCCCCAGTTCTATCACGCCTCTTTTTTAAAGTCATATTCATCTTAGAAAAAAAAAAAACCAATAATCTATCGTGGATCGTGTGTACCGTGTCCCACAGGGGGTTACATCCAGGTTGGCTGGGGTTCACTTTATCTGTGAACGAGCTGAGAGTGAAGAGGTCCTTAAAAGGGGGAGAAGGAGGGAGGTAGATCCTAAGTCTCTCTGGTCTAGATATTTTCACACTAACAGAGCTCATCTATCTTGACCTTTAGGATACTTCAAAAGAATAGAGCAGAATGTGGCACATAGGCCTGTAATCCCATCACTTAGGAAGCTGAGGTGGGAGGATCACCATGAGTCTGAGGCTAGCCTGAGCTACCTCGAGAGACCCTGTCTCAAAACAAAACAATAATCATAAAAGAAACAGTATGAGAATACTGTGATGAAACACATTATTTTGTACAATCAATATACATTAGTTTTTTTTTATAATTTAGAAAAGCATAAAAATAGTCATTCAATTAAGAAAAAGAATCCAGCCAACCAACCAGAATTGTTTGTAATTAATTAGACTTTGCTGTTGGCCCAAGCGGGTTGTTCGCAACAGAGGGGCATTGCCCTAAGATGGCAGCTGGAATTCCTTTCTCATTTGCCAAAGCACAGCTTTCCAGGAGGGATTTGCAGGAAGAGCAAATCTGTCTCTGATTTTAATACATTCAACGGCAAGTAGGCTTTTTACCAATTACTACCAGGTCCTGAGATCAATCACCTCCTACGCCATTAGTGCGTGAAGGATTAGTGGCCCCAAAGATTTGTGCATGGATTAATCGGGGAGTGTACATTAGATGCTGTGTTTAAAGCCACCCTCAGCCCTGCAGATCATTTCCGGTAGTGCTTTATGCAGCGTTCTTTAGCTTTACCTAATGCTCACATCGTGAAATCTGAAAGACCTCTTTTCATCCTCCCTGGCTTGGCTCCCCCCCCCCCCCCACACACTGATTGGACAAGGTCTAGCTAAGGAGACCGAGCGCTGGGAAGAAAGGAGCAGTAGCCTTGAGTAGAGCAAATGGTAACTGAGTTGTTCTAGCTGAACAGTGACCAAAATCTACAGGACCGTGTACTGAGAGAGACAAGATGAGGTACAAGAAATACGTGGCTATTCTGGAAGCGGCAGTGGGCATTACCCCACTTAACAAAAGAGAACTTCTGCCTGAGAGCCGGAGACACGTAAACCTTTGGCAGTGTCCTGGGTAAGCAGAGGAGGTCACGTTTCTCTCCTGATGATGGGAACAAGTTTGGGCTGTTTGGGGGACCAGAGAGAGAAAAGGGCTGCTCTCTCATGGGGGTAACAGCATGGGCTTCGTCATTGAAAATGTTTTTTCTTTCTTTCTTGGTATATATAGCGCTTTCAAACAGACTTAAAAATATCAAAAGCAGGATACTGAACTTCTGAGAAGATGAAGTAATGGCATGTTAAGAACACACTGTTAATACTTAGATTTTCAGTGCTCTCTGTGTGTGTGTGTGTGTGTGTGTGTGTGTGTGTGTCTGTCTGTCTGTCTGTCTCTCTGTGTGTGTTGGTGGCATCCGTACCACAGCACACATGTGGAGGTCAGAAGACAGCCCTCAAGGATATGCTCTCCCCTTCCACCTTTACACGGGTTCAGGGAATTTGAACTCAGGGTGCCAGGCTTGTATGACAAGGACTTTTAACTGCTGAGCCATTTTTCCAGTCCTGTTTTTTTTGGGGAAAAAAAAAAAAAATCTACAGATGTAGTGATGCTTATGGATAAAGACAATGTCGTATATATCCTTCTTTCTTTTTTGTACAGTGCAAATTTCTTTCATTATGGTGCATGAGCGGTTGTGGGCTGTAGTTCTGTATTTCAGTGCTTGGTGAGGTGTGTGTGTGTGTGTGTGTGTGTGTGTGTGTGTGATACTATGTTTCAGGGATATTTGGCCTGACATAGTTTTCCCATCACCATTCTTTGTGAAGCCCACTGATTTGCCACACTGGAGAAAGTTTAGTTCTCTTTTTGCAGGTTCGTGGGTCTAAGCACAAACATGGCTGAGGTCCTCCCCTTGTTTCTTTGCCCAATGAGCAGCTTTTCTTTAAGGCGTTTGCACGGGAGACAATATTTTCTGGGCCTGCATTTTATTTTTAAGCTGCATGAGTTACCCAAGAGCGGTCACCAGCCAATGTGAGGATTCTTTAATAAGTGGGATTTTTTTTTTTTAAATCAAAGGTGCTGGCTCCCTTATATATTCATTATGGAGGATGTAGAAAACACAGAGAAATGAGCGGATTTATTTATAGTTCCATTTCCCTGTGAGAAAGCACTAGAATCATGAGAGCCAGTGCTTTTCCGCATAGGAAAAGGATTTTGCCCTCCACTCCAAGGGACATTTTATAATGCCTTGGGGCCATTCTTTTGTTGTTAGAATTCAAGGTTGGTGCTGGCATTGAAGGCTAGGGCATCACCACATTCCACTGTGCACAGGACAGCCCCTCCACAGCACAGTGACTTAGCTACAAATGCCAGTCTCATTGTTCTCTAGATATTTGGTTGAGGTAGACTTTTTCCCAGTCAGTAAAAGGG
>NC_022015.1:53659326-53671701 GCF_000317375.1 Microtus ochrogaster | reverse complement strand
ACTTTCTTTAAATTTTAAAAGTTGCTGTTATGTGTACGGGTGCTTTGCCCATGTGTATGTCTGTATATCACATGCATGCCTGGTGCTCACAGAGGCCAGAAGAGGATATTGTTGTATTCCCTAGAACTGGAGTTACCGAGGGTTGTGAGCAGCGTGTGGGTGTTGGGAATCAAACTTGGATCCTCTGGAAGAGCAGCCGGTACTCTTAACCACTGAACCATCTCTCCAGTCCCGAAGTTATTGTCATTATTTTTCTTATTTTTCAAAATAAAAATATCATTACATCACTACCCCCTTCCCTTTGAACTCTAGTCCTTCAACCTATCACTCTGCATTTCCAACACGTAGATGATATAGAGGGCACAGATGATGCTGAGGGTTTGGCACAAGAAACACACAGGAAGTAGTATCCAGAGACTCAATTTCCATTGCTCTTGCTGTCTTGAGACCTGGCACATTCGGATTATCTTGTTGGCTGTTTGTCTCAATTCCTCCTCTCCCAGAAGCTGCTCAAAATCTCAGTGGGAGGAAAGGAGATTGTTGGCTGTACTTCTTTGAGGGAGAGGGACAATTTCCCCTGAGCCTTCCCCATGAACTGGGCCTGCTGGTGCGAGCCAGTAATCTCAGCAGTGGGGAAGTGGAGGCGGGAGGATCACTTATTCCAAAAGCTACAGAGTAAATTTGAGGCTAGCCTGGACTACACGAGATTGTTTCCCCTGCCTGCCCCCCAAAAGTAAGAAAGTTAAATCCAGGATGTTATAGACACACAAATAGCTTTGCTAAAAAGCAAACTGTTTCAATAAAAGAAACTGTTTAGACCTGATACCTGCAGAAAAATTCCACATTCAGGCCAAAGGCGTAACCAAGCACATCTTGATTTGCTTGCCGCTTATTTATCTTTGGAAGTAATAATAGAAACTGCGAATGGGCTGGGCTCGATCCGCTCCACAGCTTGCTTTGTAGGAAGTCCAGATGACCTTGGATTAGCCTCTGTCTACACTTCCTGCTGGTCCTTGGAGAGGGGAAACGGGCCTCTTGCCTGAACAAATAAAATCAATAAAATCGACACCGTCCCTGACTTCTGGGACGGTTAACACGCAGAGAGCCGGTATCTTTTTGTGTGGGTCTGGAAGTCGCTTGAGGACACATTCTTACTCCGACTGCAGGGTTCCCTGCCACTGTCTCCGAGGAGTCCGTAAGGCCCAGGTTTGAGCTTGCCCCCTTGTGGTAGTGGGCAGGAATGTGGAGGGTTAAATGTTCCGGAACTGAGTGATGAAAAGAAACCAGGTCCCTTGGGTTGATAGTGGTTAAGTAACACAGAGCAGAGCTGTAAGCCAGCTTTCCTGAAACTGTATAAAGGAAATCCCTTTGTAGTTTGAATCTCCTTCTCTTTGTTCACTTTAATATACTAAATATTATGTACATTTTACCATATTAAATATTTGTTACCGGGCCTGGGGGACGCATCTGTAATCCCAGCACTTGATGGGAAGAAATAGAGTTATAAGTTTGAGGCCAGGCTAGGCTATATATTGACACCCTGTGTTAAAGGGGGAAAAGTTTTCTCTCTTTCTCAGTTGTTTTCTTACCTGCTAAATTTTTCCCCCTACACAGAGAAGGTAAATTTTCTGAAATTCTTGAACTTGGGGATTATCCTCGGGTGAGCTGGGGCTAGCCCAATGTCTATCAGTTGATAAGTAGATTAATGGATTGTGGTACGTCTATACAGTGGGATGCTATTTCATTCATGGCTGTTAGAAGTAATAGAGTATTGAGGTCTGGAAAGACAGCTCATTGGTTAAGAATGCATACTGCACCAGGTGGTGATGGTGCATGCTTCGAATCCTAGCACTCAGGAGGCAGAGGCTGACGGATCTGTGAGTTCGAGGCCAGTCTGGTCTACAGAGCTAGCTCCAAGGCAGCCAGACCTACACAGAGAAAAAACAACCCCAAACCCTAAACCCAAACCCTGTCTTGAAAAGCCTGATAAACAGATAGATAGATCATCATACATACATACATACAGAGAGAGAAGGAAGGAAGGAAGGAAGAAGAAAAGAAAGAAAGAAAGAAAGAAAGAAAAAAAAGAAAGAAAGAAAGAAAAAGAAAGCCTACTGCTCTTGCAGAGGATTGGAGCTCAGTTCCCAGCACCCATGTCGGGGGTCCCTGTAACCTCCTGTAACTGTAGTTCCAGGGAACCCAATACCCCTTTCTGGCCTCCAAGGGATCTTTCGTGTACAGGCACACACATGTGCATGTAAATCATTTTTAAAAGGTGCTGCATCCACTGGAAATGGAGTGACAGTGGATTATAAACTACTATATGGGTATTGGCGACCAAACCTGGGTCCTCTGCAAGAGTAATTTAACTGCAAGGGCAATTCTCCAGACACACACACACACACACACACACACACACACACTGGGTTTCTGATATATGCTAAGGATGAACCTCAAATATGGGATGCTAAATTAAAGAGAAGATGCCGGATAGCTGTCACTATTGTAGTGGACATTTACACAAAATACACAAAATAGGAAATCCTAGGAGGCTGGAGAGACAGCTCAGCAATTAAAAGCACTTGTTGCTCTTGTAGAAGACCTGGGTTCAACTCCCAGCACTTGCCTGGTGGCTAACAACTGCCCATAAATCTAGTTCCAGGTGCTCCAAAACACTCTTCTGACCCCTGCACTTACTGCATACACATAGTACCCAGACATACAAGCAACAAACTAATACACATAAAAGAAAAATAGACAAGTTTTTAAAAAGAAATAACTTATAAAAAAAATAAAATAGGTAAAGGGCTGGAGAGATGGCTCAGTGGTTAAGAGCATTGCCTGCTCTTCCAAAGGTCCTGAGTTCAATTCCCAGCAACCACATGGTGGCTCACAACCATCTTTAATGAGGTCTAGTGCCCTCTTCTGGCCTGCAGACATACACACAGACAGAATATTGTATACATAATAAATAAATAAATATTAAAAAAATAGGTAAATTGCTAGAAACAAATGAAATTGGAGGGCTGGAGAGATGGCTCAGTGGTTAAGAGCACTGACTGCTCTTCCAGAGGTCCTGAGTTCAATTCCCAGCAACCACATGGTGGCTCACAGCCATCTATAGTGAGACCTGGCGCCCCCTTCTGGCATGCAGGCATACATGGAAGGAATGCTGTACACATGATAAATGAATAAATCTTTAAAAAAATGTTAAAAAAAACAAAAAACCAAATGAAATTGGTAATTGCCTAGGATCAGAGGGCAAGGAGAAAATTGTGTGTGGGGTGTGATTGCTAATGGATGTTGGGTTTCTTTTGGAGGATAATAGGTGTTGTGAAATGGATTATTTATACAGCCTGCTCTATAAGTGTGTGTATATTTAAAAGCCATACTACAGGGTGAGCTGTGGTTGTACTCCCGGGAATGTCATCACACCGAGGGCAAGCAATTAGTAACCATCCTGTCTCCTCCAGGGTGCGGAGTACTGTCTTACTGTCCTCTCCCTGTGAGTGGGATTGGTACCCAGGCTACAGCGCCAGGCCCAAGCACTCAGAGGACCACAGACCAGTGTCCACATACAGCCTGTTCTCCCAGGTACTTGCTTGCTTGTCTCTTATTAACCTACTTACTGGCTCACATCAGAAATTTGATATATTGTTTCATATCATTGATTAAAGATAAGGTCACTGTTTTCATGTATATTTCCTAAAGAAATTTGATGATAATATCTTATTTACTGAGTGAAGAGCTGAAGGATCGTGTTTGGACTGTAGACATAGCTCAGGCCTTAAGTTCAATCTCCGTTCTTGCGTAAAAAGCAAAAGAAAGGAGTGATGCCTTAGCTAGGAGAAGCACTTGTTGCATCCTGCCAAGGTCGGATGCTGTAATTTCTTGGTTGAAGCATACATGTAGATCTCTTGTGATTCAAAATAAACTCATAGCTGGTGGGAGAAGCATTTGGTATGCTTGGTGTCTGAAGTTGGAGATCATTTTTGTAGGTCACAAATGTAGTTCATCGTCATTGACATGACAGTGTGTAAGTAACAGCGGGAGGCACTTGGGAGGCTCTTTAAAAAAAAGAGCACTCTAGCTTCTAAAGATAGATTTTGTACTCAATTTTAGTGAGGAGCTCAGAGCGAGTATTACTGTTATTGACTCACTTTTAAGGGTGAATTATACAAGATTTACAAGGTATTAGGTTTTATCTCAACAGATGCTTGGGTTTATTTATTCTTAGGGTTTACCCTCTGCTGTAGTCCGTTTGTGGCTGGCCTGGTTGGGGTTAGACTTAGGGTTTAGCCTCTGCTGTAGCTCATCTGTGGCTGGCCCAAATGGGGTTAGCCTTTTCTTCATATACTTAGTTCATAATTCCATCTGCTTCCGCTGACATCTCTTGCCCCTTTCGAGAACCAGAGTTGACTGCTGTGTGAACTGAATACTCCCAAATGACAGGTGGCTGTTGAGGGCTCAGGCTGTGGCTTTCTTATTGTATGGTCTTAGATACAGGTCTAATGCCTATGAACCTCAGGTTCAAGGCAAAGTCAGCTGGAAGCTGATGGCTTAACCAGCAGCAAGGACCAGCCACATACCAAGGCCTTTCTTAGAGTCTGGTTGCCTGAGATCATTTTAGTCAGATGACAAGAAGTCTGACATAAACCACTCACTAAAGGAGAGAAAGAGACTGATTTCGGCTTCCATTTTCCGAGTTTTGAGTCCGTGGTCGTCATGCTCTGTGTCTCTGCGTCTGTGGTGAAGTTGCGCATCACGGCACAGAGGCTCTTCACAGCCGCCAGGAAGCAGAGAGGGAGAGAAGGGACACAAGACGAGGACATGCCCCATCACCAACTTCCCACAGCCAGGCCCTGCCCCTGAAGCTTCTAGCAGCTCTCAAATCTAGAGACCTAGTCTTTAATACATGGAACTGTGGTGAACATTTTATATTTAGACCCAAGGAGCACGCTTGAGTGGGGGTAGGTCTCATCCACTGACTCCATGGGGTTTGGAGCAGGTTTTTGGTTTGTGAGGATGTTCTGTTTAGAGTTCTGAAAGGTCTCAAATGTGAGGAAATTTGCTTATCCAGACTGCAGAAGTGTGCTTTTTCTGAAACCAGAGTGCTAGGTGGGATCTGCTAGCTTAGTCAAATCAATTGGGAGGACAGCATAGAATGTGGTAAAGAGAGTCTTAGTCCTCTGAGATGCTGTAACAAAAGAACTTGAGATGTGTAACTTTAAAAACATCAAAACTGTGTGTGTGTCAGGATTGGACCCAGGGTTCTATGACTATTAGGCAAGCACTCCGACCCACAGAACCACTATCCAGCCACCAGTGTATTTAGCATCTGATGCAGGACCACTTCCTTATAATGCCATCTTCCTACTGTTCTGATGAGAGCCTTTGTTGTTGTTTTGTTGTTTTGTTTTTGAAACAGGGGTCTCACCATACCCTCTCAAACTCACCAAGATCTGCCTGCTTCTGCCTCCTGAGTACTGGGACTGAAGGGTTTGTCACACTCTTTGTGTTTTTTTGAGACAGGGCCTCATACTGTACTCTTGGCTGATCTGGGACTCTGTTGTAGAACAGGCTGGCCTTGAACTGCTAGTGGTCCCAGTGTTTCCTTATTGCTGGGATTGATAGGTGTGTGCTGCCACAGCCAGCTTGGAGCCTCTTTGATAAGAAAATTAGTTTTGCGGGTAGAGTCCCCAAAACGGAATCACCCCTGAAATGTCACCTCCTAGTACCATCCCTCCCGATGGTTAAAATGTGTGTGTGTTTGGTCATGAACAAGTGTACTGTAGTTGAGGGGTCCAAGCTGTAGAGATGCTCTTTCGGACCCCAGCAGGTCCCTCCTGAGAAGTCCTTTGTACTGAGTTTTGTAACTGTGACTGGCAAGCCTTCTTCACAGCAGCCAGGCTTGAAGTTAAGGCAGCTCCTGCTTTTTGATGTGTTAATACCAAACCAGTCAGGGAGGAGAAAGGCAATGTAGGAAACAGACTGTTGGGGTCATAGCTAGACTTGTTCCTGATAAAAGTGGCAAGGTACTGGTTTGGGGATTTCGTGTTTCGAATGTAAATCTCAAGGAACTTGGGGATGTCTTGGAGGTCACCCTTGGCTAGTTCGTTTAAAACACAGGTCAGCCAGGCATGGTGGTACTCGCCTTTAATCCCAGTGCTTGGGAGGCAGAGGCAGGTGGATCCCTGGGTTCAAGACTAGCCTGGTCTATAGAATTCCAGGACAGCCAGGGCTGTTACACAGAGAAACCCTGCCTCAAATAAACAAACAAATAATAAAACAACAACAACAAAAACACAAATCGAGGACTTTCCCTTGATTAGCTAGCACCCACACTTGGGTTTGTCTTATTTTCTCACCTCTCTTAGAGATGCTCTTGGGTACGTCATATCTGACTTCCCCAGCACCTTTCTCAAGTCTTGTGCTGAAGCCTGTGCAAGACATTTTTATTGCATCCCAAACTGCTTTACAGACAAACAGCTAGATCATAGCTTGGGAGGCAGGAAAGGTCACATGTGTCCCGGAACTTGAATAAATTTTCATTACTGAAGTCAGTGTGATGATACACGCCTGCAAAATCATCGGACAGGGGGAGGATCTCTGTGAGTCCAAGGCCAGCCTGGGGTGCAGAATGAGACCCCATCTGGAAAAGATAAGCTTTATTTGTTTGTCTTAGCCCGGTCCACACATCTCTGTTAGGGAAGGTTTTGATTTGCCTTCTTTCGCGCCTTTCTTAGGACGCTCACCCTGCTTAGCAGGAGTGTGGGAGTAGCGTGGTGCAGTCAGCCTCTGAGAACGTGAGAACGCTGCCAAGCGAGCTCTCCCAGACATCCTGGGGCAGAGGCACCCAAACCAGGCATCCAGTCACCATTTATTCCACTTTCATACATATGGGTGAAGCAGGGAGAGAGATGGGACACGCTTCTGTCTACAAAAGGGTTAGATTTCCTAGCTGGCGGGTGGTCACTAAAATGAGCAGATGAGAGCCGCAGGAGGGCCCAGCAGAAAGCAGGTGTCTGAGGCCACCTTTGCTTACTCTGCTGTGAGGACACAGGTTACCCTTGTCATAGCTGTAACTTAGTAATCAGTGCTTGCCTGCAGTTCAGGGAAACCTACATGTGTTCCCTTACTGGCGACCATGGTAGGGATGGCAGCGGTCAATTTGGAGGTAATATGAGTTTGGTTTTATTATGATACTAATATGATACTAATGTTTATGAAATATATTAACAAGTTAAATAGCAAATCATGAGATATTATAATTGTATAAAAATACAATTATGGGCTGGAGAGATGTCTCAGCAGCTAGGAGGAGCAGTGGCTGCTCTTCCAGAAGACCCAGGTTTTATTCACAGCATCCACATAGTGGCTCATTGCCATCTATAACCCCAGTTGCAGGGAGTCTGATGTCTTCTGCTGACCTTCGTGGCAGCAGCCAAACACGCAGTACACAGATATACGTGCTGATAAAGCCCCTGTACACATAGACTTTCACAACTATGATTATAAGGGAAATAGCTAGTGAATTACTTAAGCTTATTAAATAAATATTGTAAGATTTGAGATTTATTTTCTTGCTTCGTCCCTTCAGTGTGTTTGTTTGCTTTTGGTTTTTTGAGACACAGCTTCTCTGTGTAAAGGTTCTGACTGTCTTGGGACTTGCTTTGTAGACCGAACTGGTCTCGAACTCGCAGAGATCCGCCTGCCTCCGCCTCCAGGTCACCAAAGAGCTTCTGTACATCTGGTGTGTAGTGCTGGACTCAGTATGCTGCTTCTCTAGTCAGAGATACCTGCGTGGAGAGTGCTCTTCCAGTGACCTTGATTGGCTTAGAAGTGACATTTTGTTACTTTTCCCCCTTATTACTGAGCTCTACCTCGGAGCTGTGTTCCCAGTCTCAGGCCTATTTGTTTGTTTGTTTATTTTTATTTTGTTTCCTTTTTAACTGGATCTTTTAAGAAATGTTTCACTAGCCTGGCGGTGGTGGTGCATGCCTGTAGTCCCAGCACTTGGGAGGCAGAGACAGGCGGATCTCTCTGAGTTTGAGGCCAGCCTGGTCTACCAAGGGAGTTTTGGGACAGGCTCCAAAGCTACAGAGAAACCCTGTCTCAAAAAACCAAAAAAAAAAAAAAAAAAAAAAAAAAAAAAAAATGTTTCACTGACACTCTTGGACTTTGAACACAGTCTCTTATGTAGCCCAGGCTGACCTGGAACTTGCAGGTGGACTCCAAACACCTTACCCTCCTGCCTCAGTCTCCAGAGTGCTGGGATTATAGACTTGCACACCCCCCCCCCACATCATTTTATGGCCTTTGGTGATCTGTTGTAGGGTTTGAGTAACTCAACATTGGTTGTATACAGAAAAGAAGTAATTAATTGATATCCAAGTGTATGTGTACACAAGTTAAACATACCTGTTTTAGTTACTTTTCTATTGCTGTGAAGAAACACTATGACCAAGGCAGTTTATAAGAAGAAAACAGCACTCAGGAGGCAGAGGCAGGCGGATCTCTGTGAGTTCGAGGCCAGCCTAGTCTGCAGAGACTTCTAGGATAGCCAAGGCTACAGAGAGAAACACTGTCTCAGATAAACAAACAAATAAACAAATTGAGTAAAAAAGAAAAATAAAAAAATAATTAGCTGGGCTATGGTGGTGCATGCCTTTAATTCCAGCGCTCAGTAGGCAAAGGCAGGTATATCGCTGAGTTTGAGGGCAACCTGGTCTACAGAGTGAGTCCAGGATAGTCAGGGCTTAACAGAAAAACCCTGTTTCAAAAGGAAAAAAAAAACATTCATGGGGTGGTTTCCTTACAGTTTCAGAGGTTGAGCCCATGACCATCAGGGTGGGACACATGGCCGCAGGCAGGGGGGCATGACCATCAGGGTGGGACGCATGGCCACAGGCAGGCAGCAGGTGGTGCTGGAGCAGCAGCTGAGAGCTTCTGTCTGATCTGCAAGTTGGAAGCAGAGTGATGGTAGGGGAGCTTTTGAACGCTCACAGCTCACTCCACAGCGACACACCTCTCCAACAAGGCCATACTTCCCAATCCTCCCAAAAGATCCCCCAACTAGGGACCAAACATTCAAATATATGAACCTATGGGGCCATTCTCTTTCAAACTACCACAGTACTGCAGGATAATACCAGAAACTTTCGTTTGTAGACCAAATACAACATTTTGCAAATTATTTCTTTTCTAAATTCTAAAACACTTGTAGGGGTGGGAACAATGGGAGAAACATGTGATCCTAAGTATCTGGAAATCTGATGTTGAGGAGGATCTTTTAGAACCAGGACTTTAAGAATATTCTGGTCAAAGAAGTCAGACTGTCTCAAAATGGCAATCTTTCTCTCTTCAGTCAGAGAATTCTAACAATGTCTCTTAGGAGAATTCCCCAAGCCTTGGTGATGATAGAAGTGTAAGCTTAAAATATCAGTCCTCTGGCCTCTTCTCAGAGCCACTTACTGAGTCTCTGTGGGCCTAGGATCTTGTGTGTGTGTGTGTGTGTGTGTGTGTGTGTGTGTGTGTGTGTGTGTGTAGGGTTTGCTGCTTTAAACAGTGCCTCATGTACTTTGAGGTTTCAGAAGCCTGTTCTGTCTGTCTGTCTGCCTGCCTGTCTCTGATTTACAGATTACATGTAAGCTCTTAGCTACTGCTGCAGCATCATGCCTGCCTGTCGCCATGCTCCCTGCTGTCACAGTCATGGACTAACCTCCTGGAACTGTAAACAAGCCCCCCAATTAAATGATTTCTTTTCTTCCTTGGTGCCTATCCTGGAACTAGTTCTTGTAGACTAGGTTGGCCTCGGACTCACAGAGATCCACCTGCCTCTGCCTCCCAAGTGCTGGGATTAAAGGCATGTGCAACCACCACCCCGCCTAAATTTTTGTTTTCTTTTTGTAAGATGCCTTGGTCATGGTGTCTTTTCACAGCAATAGAAATGTAACGAAGACACAGGCCTCTTCTACACAGTTCTGACTGTTGTGGAACTTGGTATGGTTTGGAACTCCCAGAGATGTCTCTGCTTCTTGAACTCAGGGACTGAAGTCATGCCTCTTTACCAGCAAAGCAGAGGCTCCGATACGCAGTGTCCAGAGTTGCATTAATCGACTTTATATAATGCATCGGACGTTCTTGGTACACATTGTTCATTTAATCTATCAATTGGGGTTTCTGCTTTCTTCCTCAGGATGAAGCTAACAGGTAACATTTGTCCTTGAGAAGAGATATAGTAGACACTGGTGACCCAAGTGCAGTGTCTGCTCCCTGCCAGGGAGGAAGCAGTCCTTCACAGAAAGAGCATCTTAGTTCCTTTTCTGTTGCTGGGAAGAGACATTATGACCAAGACAGCTCACAGAGATTTTTTTGTGCCTTACAGTTCTAGAGGTTTAGACTATGACCATCATGGTGGGGAGTGTGGTGGCAAGCAGGCAGGCAGGCAGGATGCTGGAGCAGTAGCTGAGGGTTTACAGCCTTATCCACAGGCTAACTAACGCCAGTCTTTTGGAACCTCACAGCCCACCCTAGGGGCACACTTTCTCCAACAAGGCCACACCTCCTAATCCCTCCCTAATGGTTCCACTAACTAGAGACCAAGCACTCTATGGGAACCCTTCTCATTCAAACCACCATAGCTACCCATCACTGGAGTTGGGTCAAGCTTGATCCATCACTTTATTGACAAGGTTGAGTACTGTCTTGACTTCTGCCTATGGCCTGGACAAACCTGACACTTTGCCGTGGAAGTCCAAGCCAGGGCCCACATAGAACTGTAGTTGCCTCTTTCCAACTTAAGATTTCCTCCCAAATAGCACTGCAGGCATCCCAAGAGGGTTTAAAAATATGTATGTATGTATGTATGTATGTATGTATGTATGTATGTATGTATGCATGCATGCATGCGTGTATGTGTGAGAGAGAACACATATGTGCCACTCACATGTGTGGTCAGAGGACAACTTTTGGGAGTCTGTTCTCTCCTGTCATGTAGGTCCTGGCGATGGAATTCAGGTTGTCAGGCTTGGCAGCAGGGCATGCCTTGCCCACTGAGCAATCCTTGTTGACCAAGCAATCTTGCTGGCTCCCTTCCCAGACTCTGAAGTCATCCAGGTCAAAGCTGAATCTGAACTCTAAGAGTCAATTCTTTGGCCAACTAAATCCATCATACTCAGAAATGTTACTAATCCTTAACACCAAACAGAGGATGCTGTGGCTGGGGGGGATGTTTGCTCTGGGAAGGCAGAGGAGAAGTCAGCGGGGAAGGTACCATCTGCCAAGAAGTTATCCCTGTGTGTCCGACTCCTTTGTATTCAGAGTGACATCTTTCATTGCAGCAATAACATTCATGGTGCTGTATTGCCAGTGATAACAATGAAGTTCAAACGAGGGAGACATGGATAATCAGCTC
Source organism: Microtus ochrogaster (assembly GCF_000317375.1). Classification (NCBI taxonomy): domain Eukaryota; kingdom Metazoa; phylum Chordata; class Mammalia; order Rodentia; family Cricetidae; genus Microtus; species Microtus ochrogaster. Next base: position 53,660,285 of record NC_022015.1, on the reverse strand, counting down.
CTTTGCTTTCTTTGGCCCCGGCCTTCCTATAGTACTCCTTCAACTGAACTTTCCCTAGCCAGACCACCCAGGGCCTTTTCATCCCAGTCCTATGGTCCTGAAAGGCTTGTTTCTTGGATTCCGTTTCCCTGCTGTATCTGTAACATAGATCATTTCTCTGGGCATCGCTTCCTGGTAGCCACTCAAGTGGGTGCTTTCTGCTTCAGGCGTAGGAAGGAATCTAAGCAGGAAGCCCATGCCCACCTGTAAACGTGGGAAGCCTGTCTGGGTTACAAGTACCTTGTTTGCCAAACGCAAACCAAAAAGAAGAAAAAGGACAAAACAAACACAAACAGACAAACACCCGAAGCAGAAGAGCTCCACTGAAGAGCCTGGGGCAGGAATGATGGGGGCAGGGTCTCAGAAGCCTGAGTCACAGAGAGAAAGCCAGTGTGACTGCTGGCCGTGAGCTTGTAAGATTGCAGAGCTGGTGAGGTCAGAGAAGGTAGGGTCACCTCAGCAGATCTTGGAGGTCTCTAGGAAAACCCTATATACTGGGGGCAGGGGACTCAAAGCGCAGATGCTCATTTCTCAGAGTTCTGGAGACTAGGCTGTCCAAGATCAACATGCTGGACAATTCAGTTCTTTTGTTTTAATGTTTTAACTTGATTTTATTAGTTTGTGTGTTCCTGTGTTTTGCCTATATATATGCCTGCACATCCTGTCTGTGTGGTACCCTTGGAGGCTAGAGGAGGGTTAGATTCCCAGCAGCAGGAGTTCTAGGTGGTTGTGAGCCATGAGGAGTTACAGTAGGTGCTGGGGATTGAAACCAGGTCCCCTGGAAGAGCAGCCAGTGCTCTTAACTGCTGAGCCATCACGTCAGGCCTCCAGATTCAGTTCTCAATGAAGATCTTCGTCTTTGCTGGCTGGAAGAGACTTCATTTCTGTAGTAATAGGAGTGGCGGGGGCTGCGTCCCCAG
>NC_022015.1:53654375-53658046 GCF_000317375.1 Microtus ochrogaster | reverse complement strand
AAAAAAGATCATCTTGGCTGCTGGGAGAATTGGATGGGAGGGAGATAGTGAGGCTGGGTCCAGAGAGACAGTGGGGCTGGACTCAGGGAGATAGTGAGGCTGGGTCCAGGGAGACCATGGGGCCGGACTCAGGGAGACTGTGGGCCTGGGTCCAGGGAGACCGTGGGGCCGGACTCAGGGAGACAGTGGGGCTGGGTCCAGGGAGACCATGGGGCTGGACTCAGGGAGACAGTGGGGCTGGGTCCAGGGAGTCCGTGGGGCTGGACTCAGGGAGACAGTGGGGCTGGACTCAGGGAGACAGTGGGGCTGGACAGTGGGGCCGGGTCCAGGGGGCAGTGGAGAGGCAGGTTTTGAGAAGGAATACTTTCTACAATAAAAACATGTAATTTCCTGATGTTTTCCATTTTGATTTTACCATTGCAAAATCTTGCATGTGTGTGTGTGTGGGGGGGTCGGAGGATCCCTTTCTTTACTCTTTTAATAATATTTTTGGATATTCTTCATCACGATGAAGAAGCATTTATTTTTGCTATTTTGTTCAAATTTAGTTGTCGTGGTGGTGATGGTGGGTCTTGGTTTTGTGTGGTGGTGATAATGGTGGGTCGTGGTTGTGGGTCCCATGCCCACCTCCTGCCATCCCCGCCCACCCTCCACACGTCACTGCTGCCGCCACCTTCAGCAGTAGAGACCGAAGCCAGGGCCTCAGACAAGACTTCTAGTGAGCTAAACCGCGCCCTCACTTAGGTTTCTTTTTTTCTATCAGCATCAAATAAAGTTTTTATTTACTAGGTTTTGTTTTTTCTTTTGGTTTTTCAGTAACTATGACAGGGTTTCTCAGTAACTATGGAGCCAGTCCCGGAACTCTCTCGGTAGAGCAGGCTGGCCTTGAAACAGAGATCCGCCTGTCTCTGCCTCCCGAGTGCTGGGATTAAAGGCTTGCGCCACCACCTCCCGGCTTATTTACTAGTTTTAAGTAAAACAGTATGATCTTATTTTTGTTAACATTATTCGTCTTTCTGGGTAGTCATCCATGTAACCTTCTGCTTGGGTTTATGTCTCGAATATTTATCTAATTTCAGAGGTGGTGGTAGGTCTTAGATGATCTTTAAGTGTCTTGGGCAAGTGAGATGGTTCTTCTGGTCACGATCTGACGACGAGCCTGACAGCCTGGTTGGAATTCTAGGACCACACGGTAGATGGAGAGAACTGACTCCTGCAAGTTGTCCTCTGACCTCCATACCTATGCCACGGCACGCATAAGTATGTGTGCACGCACACATATACAGATCAATTCATTAAAAAAAAAATCGACCGTGCTTTTCTGAACCATTAAGTGCTTTATAGTGAGTATTACTCAATCATCTTCACAGAACTCACTGGTGTGAAAATTTAACAAAAATGCAAGCGGTCCATACCAACTATTACACATTGTGATGCTCTAATTTATTGGTCAGACAAGCGTTCCCGGGTGAAAACTGCACTGTTCTTTGAGACTCTGAAATATCTGGACAGCCTCCTGCTCTTTCCCTGTATGATGGCATGAGAGCAGTCTGGAAGGCAGCAGCTGCAAACCGCTTTCCGGCCAACCAGAGAAACTATTTGCAAAGGTAAACCAATGGTTTTTAATCGGTGAAAAGATGGAAGTCCGTCTGAGAGCTTCCTAGTGGTTTCTAATGTGCTCACATTTAGCTTCCTCGCCTCTAAGTGCTGCGCTGAGAGCCTGCAAATGAGTTGCTGTCTGCAGTCTCTATAGACTCAGAGTTAAAGTGAGCTTTGTCACACCGTCATATTTCTAGAGCCATTTTGTTTAATTGTCCTATTTATAATCATGTTAGATAACTTAATGACCATAAAATTGATTTTGTGTAATGAAAGAATATATGAGCACAAGAAATTCTAAGTAACTTTGGAACCTTCAGTGAGTTGTGTAGCTAGACACATGGGCGATATTTTTCTTCCCTTCTATCTTTCTCTCTCTCTCTCTCTCTCTCTCTCTGCTTCTTCTCCTTTTCCCTTCTTTTTTGAGAACAGGATTTCTCTGTGTAGCCTTGACTGTTCTGGAACTCACTGAAGATGGCCTCAATCTCACGGAGATCCACTGGCATGTGCTACCACACCCAGCTGCATTTTTTCTTTCTTTAAATGGTTTTAAATTTTATTTTATGTGTATGAGTGTTTTGCCTGTATGCATATATGTATATGGTGTGCCTGTCTTTGAAGATCGGAAGAGGGCATCAGGTCTTTTGGAACTGTACTTATGGGTGGTTATGAGTCAAGTCACCATGTGGGTACTAGGAGTTGAACTCGGGTCCTCTGCAAGAGCAGCAAGTGCTCTTAACCAGAGCCCTCTCTCCAGTCTGTGGACAGCATTTTTCACCGCTTTATAGATACTATAGTTTTAGATTCTAGGAGTAATTCTTTAAAATTGCAAGGCTTGGGGCTCAGCAGTTAAGAGTATTTACCGCTCTTCCAGAGGGTGTGTCAGAGGGCTCACAGGGCCTTTAACTCCAGCACCAGGGTTTCTCTGATGCCCCTTTCTGGCCTCTGAGGGCACTGTAGTCACACCACACACATGCAAATAAAAATAAAATCTTAAAATTTAGAAGGTTTTTTTTTTTTGTTTCGATCATGATATCATCTAAGCTGAAATCCTAAGAGCTGTGAAACCACAGCAGACTACGTCAGTTAAAATAGAACCAACACGTATTTTCCAGCCATACACCTTGCAATTTTTTGAAGGTAGACCATTATAATGGCATGACTTTGGGAATTAGACTATCATCCTCCCTTTGGTTTTTGCCTGGATTACATTAGCATCGATTATAATTTCTAAGTTTATTTACTTTCTTGATTATCTACCTCTATTTTTAAATTTTTACTAAATTTCTGGTAGTATGTGAAATAATGGGATGTCACTGATACATTTAATATTTAACTGTATCTTACTCATATTTGCAGAAATGTAAAATACTTCATGATTCACTGTGCTGGGCCTGTGTCCATCTCTTCTTCCCTGCTGTACGTATGAATGAGGACCACACAATTGTAAAGTCTGTTACTAGGGCCTGAGGATGGAGCTCTGTGTTTGTTGTGTGTTTAGTAATGCACGTGCTTGTGAGGCTCTGTCTCCAGCACAGCAGAGACGGGAGGGGAGAAATAAGTCATTATTCCACCAGGTGGATGGTTGGGCAGGAATGTATGGCATTAGAAGTTCCCCATTCAAGTAAGAAGTCCTTCAGTAATGTAGGATTTGGAGAGCTAGAGAGCTAAGTCACCAGCCCCCACTCCTCCAAAAAGAACAAAACAAGAAACAAAAAGGAACCGAAGAAGAGTAGTCTAACTGCCTTTCAGGGTGAAAGGACCAATATGTGATAGCCAGATGTGAAGCCAAGGATTGAACAGAAGTGGAGGTGCCCTTCCCCCACTCCTGAAGTAGCTTTTGGGGAGGGGGAGCAGTGGTGTTGTTGAAGCTGTCTTGCAAGGCAAGAAGGTGGTTATCAAGAACAAATGTTTGGAGAGGAGGTGCAGGGAGCGGCCAGGAGAGATGTGGTCACCAGGAAGGCAAGGGAGGCACCTCTTTCTTTGGAGAAGTGTCACGGGTCACCTGGGGCTTCTTTTGACTTGTCGTCATTTGTCATCTTTTGTGTGTCTATCTTTTTCTTCATCATACT
>NC_022015.1:53647352-53653940 GCF_000317375.1 Microtus ochrogaster | reverse complement strand
AGGGCACCAGACCCCATTACAGATGGTTGTGAGCCACCATGTGGTTGCTGGGAATTGAACTCAGGACCTTTGAAAGAGCAGGCAATGCTCTTAACCTCTGAGCCATCTCTCCAGCCCCTCTAACTTTTTTTTTAACGGCTGGGATAGCTGCTCAAACATACTAGGCCAGAGCTTAGTCCTGCCCCCACGCCCTTCTTTTTTTCTGTTGAGGCTGTCCTGGAACTGGCGGCATAGTTCAGGCAGAGCTTGAATTGGAAAGGCTCCTACTTCAGCTAGTATGCCCTGGTTTCCTGATTAGGTTCCTCTCTCTTGTTGAGAAAATCTTAGCATTCTGCAGGAAATCTGGCTAAATGCATTGAGTTTATCTAAATGCCTTTGTTTGAGTTGTTTTATTTTCTTTACTTATGTGAGACAGAGACTTACTGTGTAGTTCTGGCTGGATTGGAACTCACTGAGTAGACTAGGCTGGCCTGGAACACAGAGAGATCCACCTGCTCTGCCTCCAGAGTGCTGAGACCGAGTTGTTTCAACTAATCTATTTCAGAAACCTTAGACATTGTAATTTACAAATTGCAGAAACATCGACTATAATTTTAAGAGGAAAGTTCTATTCACAATGCTGTCATCAAGACATTCACCCCATATACTTTCTGATTCTTTTATGTATTTTCATGCTTTATTGTCATCACAGGTTAGATAAAAGATTGTGTTCGTTTTCCTTGACAGTTAACATTGTCATTCCCCTTGCTATCTAAGTTTTCTCATGTTGTAGTTAACCTTTTGCTGTTGTCCGTACTGAAGGTTGAACTTGACCTCACACAGGCTAGGCAAGATTCTAGCACTGGACTATCTCCCTGGTCTTTTTCTTAGTTTTTTTTTTTTTTAAATATTTATTTATTTATTATGTGTACAGTATTCTCAGTATTCTGTCTGCATGTATGCCTGCGGCCAGAAGAGGGCACCAGATATCATTACAGATGGCTGTGAGCCACCATGTGGTTGCTGGGAATCGAACTCAGGACCTTTGGAAGAGCAGGCAGTGCTCTTAAGCACTGAGCCATCTCTCCAGCCCCTTTTCTTAGTTTTTTATTTTGAGATAGGGCCTTACTAAATCGCTCAAGCTAGCCTTGAAGTTGCTCTATTGTCCAGGCAGGTCATGACCTTAAACAGCCCTTCCATCAAGTAGATGAGTAGTGGGATTATAGACCTGACTTTTTTATTTCATTTTTCTTTTTTTAAAGATTTATTTATTTATTATGTATACAACATTCTGCCTCCATGTATGCCCGCATGCCAGAGGAGGGCGCCAGATCTCATTACAGATGGTTGTGAGCCACCATGTGGTTGCTGGGAATTGAACTAAGAACCTCTGGAAGAGCAGCCAGTGCTCTTAACCACTGAGCCATCTCTCCAGCCCCTATTTTGTCTTTTTCATTGAGGCAGATCTTCCCAGGGAAGTTGAGGCTGGCCTTTAACTCAAGATTGTCCTGCCTTAGTCCTGGGATTATAGACATAGGTCACTAATGCTGGACCTGCTTTCCGTTAAGTAGGGCTTAATAGCGCTTATCACTGAACATAGATGACGTCCATCTCCTGTGATTGGCAGTGGAACTTCAGAGTGGAACAGCTTTGACCAATATTAGCAGTGGGTCTCTGTGAAGCAATTAGGTTCCGAGTCAGATTGTTTTGTTTTGTTTGTTTGAAAGAGAGATGATGTCGTTTTGCCCAGGCTGGCCTTCAACTCTCTATAGAGCTGAGTGGACTTCTAATGCTCCTGCCCTCCCCTTCCGAGTGTGCTACCATATTGTTACATTGTGCCGGGGCTCCAACTCAGGACTTGCACATGCCGGCTAAGCACTCTAGCAAGGGAACTCCAGCTCCAGCCCTAGTTCGCGACTGACTTCCTCACAGTGCTGTGTTATTGGCTATGCTCCCTTTCCTAAACCTCACTCCTCCCATGACTTTCTGACCATTCTCCCCCAGAAAGCTGCTTCCGTCCTTTCAGGCTTGCTCTGCTCTCTGTCCTGCAGAGTTCGTAACACTCCCTGCACACTGGCATTCCCATAAGCAGGTCCTGTCTTTGGTCCACCTTTGCTTCTAACTACATCTTTGTCTAAACAGACTCATCCCTTCTCATGACGTCAACTTCCACAACTCACTGATGAGTCCCAGACCTCTCTATGCAGGTGCTCCTTAATCCCTCCTGCAGGTCCAGGAGGTGAATTACCGAGCATCTCCACCTGGATGACACATCACTCTTGACTGCTGTGTTTCACTAAACTCATTCATTATCATTCCTCAGGCCCCTCCCAAGGTACGCTCCCTCTCCTGAATTCTCCGCTGCAGTCAAAGGAATGTCCATGGAAGTGCGCCACAAACCTGGAGTCATTCTGGGCTCACTTCCCTCTTGTCTCTCACTACTGCTCAGTTGCCAGTCTACTGAACCACTTCCTCAGTCTCTTGAATCTGACTTCCTTTTGTCTAAGCTGTCTGACTTCAGATCTACGTCATATTTCGCCTGCTTTCCCACAGTGGTATTAGGTACAGATTAAATTCTTACCACCGTTCCCCAGATCCTAACTGCTAAAACCTATCGTCCAGGAAGACAACAGATATCTATATAAAATGCTCACTTAATCCCCCTTTTGTAAGGGGTGTTCAGCACCTGCAGTCTATGGTACCCTCAGGGAAAGGGCTGCTAGAGCCAGATTCTTTGTTTCTACTTGTTCTTATTTTTACCTCGAAGACCTTTTCCTTTAATTTTGTTTTCACAAGCGCATCCTTACTTCTAGCTTGTATTAGCAAGCTATCTCTGGAAGCTCTCTCTGAACTCCACCCTCCCCATATCAGTAGGGATGAACTTCCATTTTCCCCTTGCTTGCTGACCCTCTGTTGTAAAGGGCTCCCTGAGGCAGGAGGAAGGTTAGCCTGATCTGCGTAGTGAGACCTTGCCACAAAAGAGAGAACAGAACAAAACAAAACAAAAAAGTAGAGGTTAAACAAATTCCAAGAGTGGGTTTGAAATATCGAATCACTGTGAAATACATTGCTTCTCAGAAGACTGGAATTACTTTAGGGCCAGATATGGTGGTTGTATGCCTTGTAATCTCAGCATTTTAACGCTTCAGACAGACAGATTTCTAGCTTGAAGGTAGCCTGGGTTGCATAGCAAGAGCTTGTTGCACAGACTCGAGTTGTAAGAGTTGTAGGGTTTACACCGCCATCACAAAGCCCATGTAGCAGCTGGGAGGTGGTGGCTCACGCCTTTAACCCCAGCACTCCAGAGGCACGCAGATCTCTGTGAGTTCAAGGCCAGCCTGCTCTACAAAGCGAGTTCTAGGACAACCAGGGTTACACAGAGATCCCTGTCTTGAAAAAAAAAACAACCCAAAATCCAATACAAAAACAAAAAAGAGAAAAAAGTATAGTAATTGAATTAAGCTTATAGAATGCTTCCTTTCAGGTGTTGTGTCAGAAGTGGTAGGTATTATGGCAGATAAACCTGTCATCATTTGTCACGATGGGAATAGTCTGTATCTGGGCCGCCCAGTTGCCGCCATTAGGCACAAGTGGCTGTCAGCCCTGGAAATGCAGGTAGTATGGCTGAGAAACCGAAATGTTCACCGCTTCTCATTTTAGTTGGCTGAAAGGGAAATGTAAATACAGGAAGGTAGCAAGGGCTGCTCAAATTGGACAGCCCCAGTCACGGAGGAGAAGGGAGGCATTAAACAGTAATTGCTACGTTCTGGACCCTTTCTTCCTTTGTGGATGCTTTGTTGACGTAATAAACTCATGAAAGTAAGGTGTGACCGGCTGGCAAGTGCTGTCATTACCACTGTAAGCCAGCAGCACTACCTAATTTGGGGAACCATTTTCAAATAGGTGCTTAGATCAGGAGGGTAATACAGCGCGCGGGTCAGGAAGACTAGCCCGCGTCCCAGTGGAGACTGGAGATGAAGAGGGAAATGTTACTCACAGCGCTTACTCAAAGGCGTGGACTTCCTACTCCAAAGGAGGCCAGCAGCGTAATGCTTTGTGGGCAGCATCTGCAAGACTTGTTTTTCCACATATACTGCCAAACTTGTTCTGATTAGACAGGAAGTGAAGCCATTCTCAGAGAGCCCGTCGGCATCTGGGTCTCGTCATGCCGCTCTCCAGACCTTTCTACCTCTTACCTATCAATTTGTGGGCCTAGGCTGGGGGTTGTTCTCCAATTTAAGGGCAGAACAGCGGCGGGCTCGCTTTCTCTCCTAACTCCAAGTCTTATGTTTAATCAGTGTATCAGTTTTTGACTCTCTAAATACTTTATGTGCTCCTGTAATAGGACAGTTTATTTAAATCTCACGAATCTTGCACAAGGGGAACTCTGAATAAATCCTGTCGGATCAGCCTTGTGACCTACTGTCTTCTGTACACTGGCGAAGGAGACGGATTTCAATCTCTTTATTAGAGTTGCTGGCGATATGCCAAGGAGGGTAACCTGGCCGGCATTGCCTTAAAAAATTCCGCTTTACTATTTAATCCTAACACCTTTGTACCCTTGGAATCTGGGTCTGGAGCTGCGAAATTTGGGGTGCAACACTTATCTGTGCCGGCTGGTCCCGCGGGTCACTTCCGACGCAAAGCTTTGGGGTTTTCCCAGCTGTTCTCTGGAAGAGAACCTAAGCGCTGCTTGTGGGAAGCCCCACGATGTACTCTCTAAAAGGTGTCCGTCAGGACGCCGCGCGACTTCCAGGACATCAGCGGACACCAGCCAGCCTTGCCACCCGCGCAGCGCTTACCCGGGCGCGCGCTCGGCCGGACCTGCTGGCTCCTAAGCGCGCGGGCGGAGCGAACCATCCGGCCAGCGAGGCGGGGGTGCAAGCCGGACGCACGAATTCGGGGACCTCCTACCGCCCCAGGTTCTCTGTCGCCGGCCGGGAGTCGGGGCGCATGACTCTGCTCGCCGCGGGGTCTCCGGCGCGGCGCCGGCGAGCCATCCCCCGGCTGCGAGGGTGGTAGCGGCCGTTGGAGTTTCCCCCAGCCGGCGTGGGCGCAGCTAAGCGCGGGGCGGGCCGGCTGCGCCGCGGGAGGAGGGACAAAGGGGAGGCTCCCCGTGGTGGCGTACGGGCCGCCACTGCAGCTTGTAGTTTTGAGCCGCGACGAGGAGGACTTGCGGGCAGAAGAGCGCGCGAGATGCCGGTGCGGGGAGACCGCGGGTTCCCACCGCGGCGGGAGCTGTCGGGCTGGCTGCGCGTAAGTTTTCTCCCAGGCCGAGCGGCTGCGTGGGAGCGGGTGGGCTCCGCGTGGCTCCCCTCTATGCCCGGGCTTGGTCTCTCTGGGCTGTAGATAGCCAGGGTCCTCCTGCGGGGGGACCAGGGCGCAAGAAAGACGTGGACTGCTAGGATGGCGCTGATGGCTTGTGACCTCTCTGAAGTCACTTGGCTTTGAGATGAAATCGCAAGTAGGGGAAAGTGTGGAACCCACCTCCCTGGTGTTGGTTCTCAAGACTTTCTGTCCTGTGGTCGCTGCCCGACTGGACGCTTGTCTGTGCTCTTTCCAGCTTAAAGCAGAGGTTCTAGCCATGTACTGAGAGAAACTGAGGACTCTTTGGGTGCCCAAATCCACACTTTCCTTTTCTGTCAGCTGCTTCTGCGGTATAACTTCCTTTGCAGTAGGGAATGGAGATGGGGTTTCGGAGGAAGCCCCAGAAAGGAGTGATGATGAATGGTTTGTGTTCTGGGAGTACCTTACCTGTCATCAGTCCCTTTTATTTTATGTCTCCATTTGTCAGGTTTCCGCTTTTACACAGTAGTTTATTTTAAGGTATAAATAATCAGGGATTTCGACCTCGGGCTTTTTCACATTCTTGAAATGTGAAGAACTTGGGAGGGAACCTGCCAGGAGTCGGTAATGGAATACAGCCTTCCCGTCTATTTTAGCTTTAGTTTGCAGGCTGAGTTGCTTCTTTGGCCACTGTCTGACCTGAGTAATAATGGTTGTGGCTTCCCTGAGGTTCCCAGTGAGGAGTCATCCCCTCCCAGAAACTGCCCTGTCCTGCCCACTCCCTTGCCTCCGCTGCCTGCTGAATCCCAGCAGAGAGGGAGAGATGTCCTCGCAGCTTCCAAGGTGGTCTGTTGGCTGTGATCAGGATCCCTTAACAAAAAGCAGGTCCATTTGTCCCAGGAGAGCTGCCCTGCCAGGTTCACTTGGGACGAGGTAGTTTTAGCTGAGACTTTAGTAAGTAGTAATTGCATTTGTGGAAGAGTGCCATTTTACTATCCTGCTTAGGTTAAGAATGTGTTAGCTAACTCAGTACATTTTCTTGAATAATGCCGCTTTAGCGTGGGGAATGCAAAGATAAGAAGTAAAAGTCGTGTAGTTTCATCCACAGTTTTGTTAGGGAAATGCTCAAGGAATAAGGAGACCAATGGTGCCATTAAAGAAGTGTGGACAGGGACAGGGTGCTGTCCATGGGAAGATGAGAGAAGGGGAGGGAACTTTAATCAAGATAACAGTGGCTTTGAGTTTTGTTTTTACCCTCCACGACAGAGCTTCTTGGAAAGATTGATAAAAGGGAAGGGTTTTTTCTTTTGAAAATTTACTACA
>NC_022015.1:53640732-53647087 GCF_000317375.1 Microtus ochrogaster | reverse complement strand
GAGAGAGAGAGAGAGAGAGAGAGAGAGAGAGAGAGAGAGAGGAGAGAGAGAGAGGAGAGAGAATATGATTGTCTCTGGTGTGTGGATCTCAGGTATATTTTTGAGTGGCTTCCCCAGTGGCAGCTTTTCAGTACCACTGAGCTAACGTTTAATGAGCATCTAGTTAGTACTGGTCACTTTGAGGAGATAAATCGGCTAAGACTGGATTTCTGCTTGCAGGAGTCCAGTGACCCCAGCATGGTAGACTGCTTTAGATAGAACTGGCTTTACGTGATTCCTGGCACCGAGGGAGGGGATGTTTAATACGGATGCATGCATGTTCTGCTATTTAGAATTGCAACGAAGGGTGGGATTGTCCTCTCTGCGTGCATCCCTTAGGGGATTCTTTCAGGGAAGAAAGAACACATGTGCAGACACTTCCTGACGTCAGACACTTCCTGATGTCAGCCACTGTAGAGAATGGCTGGGAATGGACCCACCTCACAGTGCACTGGCATAGAGTGGGTACGCAGTGGTCATTAGTCCCAAAATTTAAGTGTGGGGTTTTAAATGAAGGATTTGGCATTGATACAGGAGGTAAGGCCTAGCAGTGTAGGTAGGAGGTGCCAGATAGTTGCCAATAAAAAATCTGAGACAAGGAAAGTGTTGTAGAAACCTCTTTGGAAGGCCTTGCGTGTCAGTAACAGAACTTTAATAGTGGCCTGACTCTGCTAACCTGCCTGGGAGCTGCCTGCATAGTTAACACCCCCCTCTGCTCCCAACATAGGAAATGGTACTGTTTCTGAGGCTTGCTTAAAAACACAACCAGATTCATCTTACTGCCCTCTGGGGAATTCATTTACAGTGACTTCTGCCTAAATTTACTTAACCCTTGATCTAGTTCCTTGTACACTGACAGCAGATCACAGGTAACCAGCCATCTCCTGGGTGCCCCGAGTGAGCACTGTTTGTCCAAATACGTCTGAGCGCTTGGGGAATGACATGTTTCTCAACATTTTCTTTTCACGGGATTGTCTCTCCTAAGAAGGCTGTCTTTGAAGGAGACAGATTCTTGAAACTAGGTGGGGGTTGCTTTATAGGTCAGTGCGGCTCTGTGTACGTCTGAAGTTGTTTAAAAAGACATCCTGATTTGGTTGGGCTGTGGTTGAAGGTGTGGGTGCCACAGGGCAGCTGTGGAATTGGGAAGGACCAATAACCACTCAACCTTTCAACGTCTCCCAAGATGAATTAAGCCATTAGGGAATTCCTTGCCTAATCTCTAAAACAAATCCCATTAAGCAGCCTGGCCATATTAAAGATTTCTCTCAATTGAGAGACGACTCCCAATAAAACGCCCCATTGATTATACCCTAAGCAGCAGCCAAGGATGCAAAGACTTCTGGCCACAGTGACCTTGGGCCAGTAGTTTCGATGTTGAGAGCTAGAGGTGATTTTTTGGTTTGGTGCTGTCCCTTGCAGGGTTTCTCCAGTCTTGGATGGAGGGAAGCAGAATTGGCACCTTAGCTGGACCAGCCATAGATCCAGAGGCCTAGCTTAACACCAGTTTGGTGAGCTAAGCTCATCGAGGTTTATACACATTGGTTAAGGGCACCTTAGCTGGACCAGCCATAGATCCAGAGGCCTAGCTTAACACCAATTTGGTGAGCTAAGCTCATCGAAGTTAATACACATTGGTTAAGAATAGAAAACCCTTAGTGCCCTTATTTAACCTACACAGGAACTTTTGTGATGCCCCCTCCTGCCTTGTTAGTAGCAGTCCACGCCCCTGTGACCTTGGCGAGGGAGAGCTAGAAAACGGTGCCCCTGGAGCTATGATTGCAATGGCCAGTGCTGATTGGGATGGTGGTACCCAGGAAAGCAGTCAAGTAAGCTTGCAGCGTTTGGGGTCACGCAGAACTGTGGGTTGGTGTTCTTTCCCACCTGGTTTAGACTCATACTTCTTAGAATTTAAACCTAACTTCTGGGTCTTTGGGAGGTTGTGTGTACCTGGGCTGTGGCGTTGTTGATCAGAGGAGGGAATTTAGGCTAGGGCCTGACACGTCCTGGGCATGCACTTGGATACAGAGTTGCTTCCTCAGGCCTCTATCCTGTTTTTGTTTTATGATTGGTGCCTGTTATTTTGGCCATTTATTCCCAAGCTTCTTCAAGGAGATTTACCTGTGAGCTCAGAAAAAACAAACAAAAAACAATAAGGACTTATTTATATTTTTTCTAGCATACTTACCCAGTTGTGGTGCATACAAACTTGTAGGTAGAAAATTGTTTATTTGTTTATTTACTTGTAATGCAGAGATCCTCCTGCCTCTGCCTCTTGAGTGCTGGGATTAGAGGTGCACCACCGCACATGGTTTAGAAAATTATTTTTAAAAATTAATTAATTTTATGTATATGGTGCTGTCTTTGCATGGATGTATTGTCTGGTGCTGGAAGGGAACATTGGGTTCCCTGGGACTGTAGTTACAAATGGTTGTGAGTGTCTATGTTGGGGCTGGAATCAAACCTGGGTCCTCTTCAAGAGCAGCAAGCACTCTTAGCTTCTGGGCCATCTCTCCAACGCTATTTTTTTTTTTTTTTGAGACAGAATTTCTCTGCGTAGCGCTGGCTGTCTGGGAATAATCTGTAGACCAGGTTGGCTTTGACTTTAGAGATCCACCTGCTTCTGCCCCCCCAGTGCTGGGATTAAAGGAGTGTGCTACCACCTGGCCCTATATTTTTAAATAATAAGACAACAACAGCAAACGAACCCGGCCAGGTGTGGTAACACATGCTGTTGGCCCTAGCACTCTGGAGGCAGAAGCAGGCATATCTCTGCGAATTGTAGGCCAGCCAGGGCAACCTAATGAGACCCTATATCATAGTAAACACAAATCATCACGACCAACAAAACCAAGCCAAGAATTGTCTTCCACAGGGATTAAATTCTGTCTTTATTAGTTTGTTGGAAGGGATGTACTCTGTGTTTCAGTTCTACATTAATGTCATGTGAGGGCTAAAATAACAAAACCAGCCACCAGTGCCACTTATTTCAAGATTAGCTAGCTTGCTTAGGACGAGGCAAAAGTGATTGTCAAGCAGAATTGAGTCTGTGTTAAGAAGATGTGTAAACTAGATGATGGTAGTGCACGCCTTTAATCCCAGCATGTTGGCAGATCTCTGTGAGTTCAAGGCCAGCCTGGTCCACAGAGTGAGTTCCAAGACAGCCAGGGCTACACAGAGAAACCCTGTCTCAAAAAACAAAAAAGGTGTGTAAACTTAGTATTAGGATGAAGGACTGTGAGTGCGATGGTTACTTTTGTTATTTGAGATTTGGGCAGAGCTGTGTAAAGCACGGGTGACTTGGTTCTGGAGAACTCTGAGTGTAGCCCACACAGAACATGCAGAATCATCCTGGGAGGCCAGGAGCGTTGAGTATTGTGGACTCTGTCTTTCGCATGGGTATATCCCCCAGTTTCGGCTCAGTTCTTTGTCTTTGTCTATGGTGTGCTTGGTGCCCAATTCTCTTCCCTTTTTCTGCTTTCTACAAGGAGGTGTCGCTTTGCCAAATGTTGGATCACCAAATGTTGTTCATTCTTTTGTGGTAAAGCGGAGTGACAGCTAGGAAGGACTTTGGCTTTCTGGGGAGAGTATCACTTTGTTTTTCAGTGAGGCTTGAAGATGCAGATCCCCAGACTGCTTGACATGTGAATGGTTTTACCTTCTCGGCGTCTTTCAAAAGTGTCAACGTTGAATGGAGGAGTTTTGACTTTTAGTTAATGAATTCACTTAATGGTACTGGGAATGGAGCATTTTTATGCTTTTGGTGCATGTATTGAGCATGGAAAGGGCTCTAACAAGGATGTCAGAGGGACAAGAAAGATTGAGGTAGCAAACCATCCCCTGCTTGGGCTTAGCAGTTGAGATGCATATTGATGGTTGGTGGATAAAAATGAAGAGGGGACCCTCTGCTTGAGTCACAAAGCGCTCCCCGAGTGTCCTGGTGGTGCCAGTGCCGTTTGTGAGAAGCCCTAAGCCGTTGGCTAGTGACTTGGATCTAGTCAGGTATTTGTTGAGTGTACCTGCCAAATGGTTAAAGTCAGGTCTTTGACACGATGCAGACTGGCATCGTTCCGTAGTCGGATGTGTTTTGTAATAATGCTTATTTAAACTTTAGACTAGTGTTTAGCCTAACTAGACTTCCTTGGGTGTGGCGTCTGTTTATGTTTCTCCTCCCCTGTTCTGTATAAGGGAGCAGGAGATATAGTTAATGATGAAAATGCAATCTCCACACATCTATGAATGAATGCCTCCCATCCCTTTTGTCGTCTCGGGACGCTGGGGGTGGCAGCCAGGGCCTGGAATATGCTAAGTACCTGCTGTGCCAGGTACTTATTAAAATATTACTTTATTATTTATGTCTACATGCATATTGTGCAACACATGGGTACCTGCTACCTTTGGAGGTCAGAAGAGGGTGTCACGTTCTCTGGGTCAGAACTTAGAGGTGGTTGTGAGCTGACAAATAAGTGCTGGGAACCAAACCCTGGTCCTCTGCAAGAGCAGAGGAGACACCTGGTGGTACCAGGGCTCTGGGTTTTGTCAGTTGTAACAGTTTTTAGTCTATCGTTGGCTACTGATGATGAAAGTCCAGTTACATTTTTGCCGTGATAGTAAAGAAAGCTTTGATAGTGTTACAGATTCTTTAGTCCCTGGAGTTGAAGGGGACCAGACAAAACTTTTCCTGGGGAAATGAAACATACTCAGCTACTCACCCCAGATAGTTGACAGTCTGGCTTTTAGTGGTACAGACAACACCAAAGTCCAGTTTGGTGACCCAGTGAGCTTTATTGGGGTTACTTACAGGAATATGGGTGAGGGGTTACTTATAGGAGCAGAAATAACTCCAAGAGAACTGCATCACCAAGGCCCACCCCAGCTTGAGTGACAGCTCACAGAAGCTGGGACTGTGGAACACGCAGCACAGCCTGCAGGCAGCTCAGCAGGTTGACGTCTCCTTTGCAGGTGCCACAGCTGGTCTAAAGGTCTTTCAGGCAGCGTCCTAGAGACTTCTTTGCCCCTGGGCAGGGAGGGGCCTAGTCAATCTTGTCAGTTTTTGGGAGTTCTTGAAGCTTTTTTGTTGTTGTTTACCTCTCTGCTAAGGAGCTTCTCTGCCGGATGGAATGTTGTTTTCAATCTCTGAGGAGATTGGCACAATACAGGGAGATAATGCTTTCTAGTAGCAATTAGTACTTACAGGGCGTGCACCTTCTAGGGGCTTTGTTCTCTGGAGGAAGGAGAAGGAAATTTGTCAGATTGCCCCCAGCTTGCTTTTTGACTTCCAACTGTAGCAATTTGTTCCCAGGAAGTGAGAGCAGTTCCTAGCCGAGCCCCAAAGAAACTAGTTCTGTTCAGCTCTTGGTCTGTTTCTTCGTTTCTTCACTTTGCCTTACAAGGATAGCAGCAGCACCTGAGAACCTGGCTGGGTGGAGTTTCACCACCGAGGAGTCATAAATGTTTCCCTGAGAAGTCATCTGCCACTCTCAAGTCTTTGGAGGAGCCAGCCGAGCCGAATGAGGAGATTATTTGAGGGAGTTTCTTAGCAAAACCGAAGGACTTCCCGATGGGCTCAGTTTCGGGAGTGTGTTTCCTCCTTGGCCCTCTCTAGTCGTTAGCTGCTCCACTGTTTGGGATTGGCTGGTGTGCACCTGTCCCTGTTTACTCCAGCCCTTATCACCCTTCATGCATACCAACAGGCGCTTCTCGTCAGCAGGGAGCCCTGCCCTCCTGTGAGTCACAGTGGACGGCTCAGGGCATCAGCCATACTCACTGTGTATTCGTCACATTGACTTGATTTGGGGAGGCGTGAGCTAGCATGGCTCAGACTAGTGGAAGAAAATTCTCTCAGACTTAGGAGAGAGAATTCCTTATATTACACGTAGTGAGTGGATGATAGTTTGTGGGCGAAAAAAGTCTTACCAGAAATTGTAGAATTGTGCCCGGACTTCTCTTGGTATTGTTGAGATGGGACTGTGTGTAGCTTAGGCTGGCCTGAAACTTGTTACTGTGTTGCTTTGGCCTCCTGAGTCCTGGGATGAGATGTGTGGGATACTGTGGTACCTCTAGCTGCAGAACTCTTGACTTAGGCATGGAAGCAGCATCTGCTGCAGTGCTAACTAACTGGCCCTTTGATGTAAGTCACAGGCTTAAGTTCTACCTAGTTTTGATGGCTAACAGCTTTCTGTGGTCTTTAGTTTTTGAGGGCTCCCAGTGCTTGGGTGTAAAGCCTAGAGGCCATGCTGAGTGACCAGGACTTCCTTGTTCCAGATCACTTGCTCTTTCAACTGTGTTTTTTTTTTTTTTTTTGTTTGGTTTTTTTTCG
>NC_022015.1:53631218-53640632 GCF_000317375.1 Microtus ochrogaster | reverse complement strand
AGAAATCAGCTGGGTCTTTCCTTCTTTTCTTTCTGAAAGACATTTTAAGGAATCCTGTTTAAAGGCAAGCTTCCCAGGGTGCCTGGTAGTTGCTTAGCTCACAGGGCAGTAGAAAGAGCTGTTATTAAGTTGCAGCTTGAATAATGCACTAGCCCAGATCCTGCAGGTTCCCTTGCCTCTGCAGGCTAGTAGTGGCTGCCCTTTCCTCCCTTTTCCAGATTTTAATTGTTTATTTCTGAAATTAATTTTGTTTCATATGCATGAGTGTTTGCTTTCTTGTGTATCTGTGTACTGTATTTGTGCCTGGTACTTTCAGAGGCCAGAAGAGTGTGTCACATCCCTTGGAACTGGAGTTAGAGACTTTTTTTTTTTCTTTTGGTTTATCGAGACAGGGTTTCTCTGTCTTTGGAGCCTGCTCTGGAACTAGCTCTTGTAGACCAGACTGGCCTCGAACTCACAAAGATCTGCCTGCCTCTGTTTCCCAAGTGCTGGGATTAAAGGCGTGCGCCACCACCGCCCAGCAAGACTTTCTTTTTGTCAAGACAGGTTTTCTGTGTTGTGTAGTTATGACTGCCCTGGAGTTCACTATGTAGACCAGGCTGGCTTTGAACTCACAGAGATCCTCCTGACTCTTAACTCTGGAGCGCTGGGATTAAAGTTTCCAAAGATAGTTGTGAGCTGCCATGTGGGTGCTAGAAAATGAAGCCAGGTTCTCTGTAAGAGCCACAAGTGCCCTTAATCACTGAGCAGTATTTCCAGCCCTTATCTTATAAAAGAATAAGTTTGACTTATTTTTAATGTGGATGTGTGTGGGTACCCCTGGAGGCAGGGAGAGGTACCTGATAGGGGTGTTGGGAACTGAATTTAGGTCCTCTGGAAGAGCAGGAAGCACTTTTAATCACTGAGCCTTCTCTCCAGCTTCCAGATTTTATCTTGATTTTAATTTTATGTGTGTGTGTGTGTCTGTCTGTCTGTGTGGGGGTGTATATGCATGTGAGTTAGGTAACCATATGGAGGCCAGGGGCATTAGATCCCCCTAAAGCTGGAAGTTAGGAGCTGCTTGATGTGGGTTTGGGGACCTCAACTTGGGTCCTCTGCAAGAGCAGTATGTGCTCCTCTGCTCTACAGCCTATCTACAGGGCTTTTGGAGACTCTGTCTTCATTCTTTTCTCCTTCCTTCCCTGGCTGTGCACACGGAGCTTCCCACATCCTTGTCCTTTGCCGTAGACTCTTCCCCAGAGTGAACTTTTGCCGGGATGAGCACGGAAGGGGCTGCAGACTTCTTCTGGTCTGCTTCCAGCCAGGCCAAAGACCAGACTCCTCTGGGGCTTGAGAAGGGGGACTTCCTTCTGCCCTGACTACTGTGAAAGGCCAGTTCTCTGTAGCTTTAGCCTCAAGCACACCAGAGTGTTTGAGCGTGGCTTCAGGGGAAGCGCTTTGCACCCTCGGGCTGCTCTGGTTAGTGTCTGGGTGAGTTTTAAGAGGGGAGAGAGATTTGTGGCCTCTCCTCCGCACTCTCTGTAACTTCCCAGGTATGGAACTGAAAACTTCTGTTGCTGTCCTCCTCATGTTACTATTTGTTACCAGGGCAAAACAGACAGCAGGAGACTTGGAGAGTAAGAGGCCCCCAGAGCTGCACACAGCCTCTGTGGGGAGAAGTTTTCTTTCCTTTCTGGGTGGCTGGAAAAGAACCCAGGGCTCTGCTCCTGTAAGGCAAGTGCGCTCCATCAGAGCTACACCCGTAGCCCTAAATTAAATGAAGGGTTTAATTTTCTTTTGTTGTTCTTAATTAATTTTGGGTTTTTTTTTTTTTTTGGTGCTAAGATTAAAGTTTTCTAAATTGAGGTAAAATATAATACTAAATCATCCATTTAAGATGTTTGTAGATACACTATTCAGCCAGTTCTGTGTTGTGCTATCTAGTCACAAGATCCCATGAAGTCACTGGTGTGGTTACCATTTGGATAGGAAGATGGACTCTTTGTATCACCATAGAACTGACCCCACCAAGGGACTCTTCTTCCATTCCCCTCTCCATGCACTTGCTTTGCTTGACCTGAAGAAGGCTTTTATAAATGAAGTCAGTATTTATGTCTTACTTCTTTCCGGGGAATCTCCGTGACATCCATCTGTGTTCCTGTGTTGTTGTATGAAACTTACCAGTTCTTTTGTTGCTTAGTAGCATTCCGTGTGTGTACACTCACAATCATTCCATGTGTATGCACGACCTGTGTTTTATTCTTTTGATGGATTTTTTTCTTTAATTTTGCTCTTATGAATAAAGATGTTTTAAAAATTCCATACACATCATTCTGGGCACATAAACATACTTGCATGAATTCCAAGTAGTAGACGTCTTGTGTTGTGAATTGTCAGTTTGTAACTCTGATGTCACGCAGACCTGACTCTGGATTATTTTGTCTTGCTACTTCTTTGCTTTATCTCTTATCACGTGCTGTCTTTGCTTCTGGGAACTGGGCATTGAGTGCTCACCCTGTGAGTCAGGGTATATATAGTTGGGCAGACAGGTTCTTCCAGTGATTTCTAGGAGTGAGAGAGAGACAATGAAAGTAGAATATTGGATGCCTGCCCCCCTCAACAATGGGAGGCTCTTGGAGGTAACAACCAAAATCCCGTCACTGGTGTTCAGATTTGCCCCACAGACCCCACGAAAGTGCTGTTGTCACTAAACCAAAGGTTCCCGAGAACCTGTCACCTCCTCAGCTTTGGCTGCTCTGAGGCTGTGGGAACAGGGAGCTGGCAGACTGACTTGCTGCTGGTGGTGCAGGAAGGGGAACACTGGCGACTTCTGCTATCCTTCATGCTTTCGGATCGTCCATACATGCTCCTCATGCCAGAGGAACACTGGCGACTTCTGCTATCCTTCATGCTTTCGGACCGTCCATACATGCTCCTCATGCCAGAGGAACACTGGCGACTTCTGCTATCCTTCATGCTTTCAGACCGTCCATACATGCTCCTCATGCCAGAGGAACACTGGCAACTTCTGCTATCCTTCATGCTTTGAGATCGTCCATACATGCTCCTCATGCCAGAGGCTCCTCAGCTAGGGACTTGGAGGTGTTTGACCTCAGGTCCTTGCCAGAAAGGCCTGGGCGCCCTCTGGGATTGCCATGAGACACTCAGGCAGTGGAAGTGGCTGTCATTTCTTATTTCCATCTTTTTGGAGGATGACTATTTCTGTAATGCATGCTTCCAGGTCTCTCCTTTGACTTTATAGTCAGTCACCTGATACAGTCTGGGTGACCTGTAACAGCTACCTCCCTCGTAAGGTGTTCTACCTTTGGGAGGGCCTGCCTTCTGTGGCTCTAGCACTGCCAAGGCTGGTCTCAAATTCTGTATTTGGGGCTATAGACATCCCCTTCTGGCTCTGGGCACTCCCTGTAGGAGTAGGCTTGAGAAGTTATAAATTAAGGTCTGAGGGTGTAGCTCAGTGGTGGAGCACTTGTTTGGCATGGACTAGACCCTAGGTTCATCCCCAGAACTGGAAAAGAAAAGAAAACTGGATGGTTGTGGTATCAAGCCTACACTCTCAGCACTTGGGATGCTAAGGCAGGAGAATTGAGAGCCTGAGGTTGGCCTGGGCCGTCTGCAATTTCAAACTATCAAGCAAGACCAAAGAAATAATGGTTTTTAAGTTTGCAAGTTAAAGAAGAGGTAGATGATGGCTTAATTCTGTTAACTTACTTAAGAATGCCAGTGAGTACATTGTCTTTGAAGTCCTAATTTGATAGTATAAAGTACAAGGTAGTAAGTATATAAATCTGATTTATTATAATGGACTCCACCCATCCTTAACTCCTTTAGGATTTTGTCAGATGAAATGGAAAGAGATTGCATATTTATCCCAGTTAGTGCTTCAAATCTCATGCTGATAGAATAGTCTGAAAAATGCGGGCTGTAATAACCCCAGTCATTTGAGCTTGTTTATACGATATAAGTGTACTGGACTGCTTGAAATATCCTTAGTCCCTTTGGCAATGTCCTCTTTCACTGCTGGAGAAAACTTGACTCATTGCTTTCTTCCCCCTTCAGATTATCTTCTCTGCCACTTTCTTGTCCGTTTCTCATTTCATGTTGGTGGGAAACAGTGGTCACATGACTCACCAAATAACATCTGAGGCTTCTGTCCACAGTACTGCTTCTTCAGAGGAACTGGAAGCCATCCACGGAGATCGGACATCTAAGTTCAGCGATAAGCCAGGGCCCGTAACTTTGCTCCAGCCCTGGGCTGAGCAGAGCAAGCTCGCTATTTGCAGAGCTTCTGTGGATTTGAAAGTGCCAGCACTATATTGACAGAATCCCATTTTATCTCTCTCTCTCTCTCTTTTTCTCCCTCCAGACTTTGAGTCAGCCAGAGCTCACAATGGATGTCCAAACAGTTTACAGTGCCTGGAACAATGAACAAAGGGGCTCAGTGTGTGGAGAGCGGAGGGAAACTTCTGGGCAGTGACCTAATTCCCTCCCCTCTGCACCCCCCCCCCATGCGGGAGCTTACATACATATTGGCATTTTATTTCTGTATTTGCAGGGCATGAGACTCAAGGCCTCGTGCACGCTAGGGAAGTGTTCTACTACTGTGCTGTATCTCTAGCTTGCTTGTTCTCTCTCTCGCTCGCTCGCTCGCTCTCGCTCTTTTTCTTTCTGTGTGTGTGTGTTGACCTAGATATCTATAAATATTTAGGCTTAGTGTTATAACTTGAAGAGGGACTTGTCCTGTTGCTTTATATATTTTTGTGTAGCACAGTATTTATTTATTTATAATAAATAAATTGCCTGGCTGACTGGTACTCACTGTTCAAAAGTCAGGAACTTAAGAAAGGCAGCTGAGACTCTGCCCTCCTTAGGTCCTACAGCTTGTTCTCTGTTGGGAACTATGCATCTGCTGTTCAAAGATAAGTTTCTCGCTGGGCTTTTCTGCTGAAAAATGTGAGCAAACAGAACTGAGTTAAAAATAAATCTGACTTGGGCAGTGCCAAATTTCTACATGTCATGGTTATGCTCACTTGTCCAGAAAACATACCTAGGCCATTCTTGTGTGCCACCTGTAGCATAGAGGACACTGTCATCTGCGTAGCGCTCAGAAGACTCTCAGATGTCTGAATAGGAAGGAGCTAAAGAACATCCATTTATTCTGGGTTCAGCCTCTCACTAAAAACACTCGGCTCTGGGGCCTGGAACACCGGGCTGGAGAGATGGCATTTTAGTTAAGAGGATTGTCTGTGTGGGGAACTCTGCCAGCTCCAAGTCACCGCTCACAGCCACCTGCATCATCTGGAGTGTGATTTGAAGGATAAATGTCAGGGCTGGTCCAGTTGGATCACGTCCCAGCAATGAACTGTCCTAAGAAAACAGCGTAGCACATCCTCCCCGACAGTTCTCAGGCTTATGCTTTTGGCTTTGTACTTAGGGTAGTGATTTATGGGTTGACATGTTACAGAGTGGGAAGCTGTCATCCCTGTCTGCCTCTTGGTCTCGACTGTTCCCACCTGGCTATTGCATTCACTGTGTAAGCAACAGAAGCCCTTTGATTGGGGGAGAGTTTGACTATAACCAGCTCTTCGAAATGGTAGATTACAAAATGTCCTCAAAGCGTAAACGTTAAGTGTCCTTTGAAATGTGTGCATATGTCAGAAGATCAGAGAGGTTTCTTAAATATATTTGAGGTGTATGCATGTGTGCTTGAGTGTGTGTGTGTGTGTGTGTGTGTGTGTGTGTGTGTATCACATGTGTCTAGGAGTGTGGAATTCAGAAGAGGGTGCTGGATCCCCTGGCACTGAAGGTACAGGGGCTTGTAAGCTGCCACGTGTGTGTCAGGAACCAGCCAGTCCTTTTAACTGACGAGCTGTCTCTCCAGCTCTCTTTTCCATTCCAGAGCCGAGTGATTTAAGTCAGGGTCTGAACCCCCACTGGATCCACTTAATATCGGAGGTTTGCTTTTACATTAGGAGGGATTGTGTGTGTGAGTGTGTGTGTGTGTGTGTGTGTGTGTCGGGGGAGGGTAGATGTATCATAGCCACTGCTCAGGAAACCAAGGAAGAGAAAGGAGAACCCAGATGCTAAGGACTGGAGCCTCTCCCCCTCCCCCACTGCTCTCCTCCCCAACTTCTCTTCCCTTCTCTCTTTAAAAAAAATTGACCAATAAGAATGTGTCTTTCTGGCCTGTAACGTGGTAGTGCTTGGATCTAGGTCAACCCCTACTCCCACCCCACAAGCCTGCTCTCCCCAGTTCCTAAGAAGCACCTTGCAGGAGGCTCAGGGATTGTTTGTCCTGGCATCTCTGGGGTGTCAAATCTAAAATGCTCAAGAGTGAACCTCGCAGACAGGTCCGAGTCCCTGTCCTGGTTTTCACAGATGCTGCAGTGTTCATTGGAGACAGGTTCATTTCAGCTCAGTGACCAAGCCTTGGACAGAACTCTGCATAAGATGTCTCCTCAGGTACCTGGAGGACAGGGTGAGGCGCTCGCTGTTTGTGCTTGGTGCTGGCACACTGCATTTGGTTGCGTGTTTCTGCTGGTGAAGCTGGGACAGGAGATCTTGGGGCTTAGATCTTGGTTTTGACCTCACTGAATTCTCCAGATAATTGGGAAGGAGGGGTTAAGTGTGTTTTATAGGCTAGGAAGCCGAGACTCAGGAACAGTGAACACTTGGTTGACGTGTGTTACCGGAAGGAATATGAGCTGGGGTCCATTTGAAACCTGCGGGTCAACTCGATTCCACCAGCTTCTTCTGCTTCTCACTCTCAGGCTGGAAGGAGGTTGGGGGGCGGGTGAGGGGCGAAGCTCTGCTTGTCACATTTTAGCCTTCAGCCCAGGATACCTGTGAACGTAGCCCCTCATAAATTGTAAGATACTCTCCCCGCATCTCTGTCTCAGGAGGGCTTCTAACTTTGTAGCTGAGAATGACCCAGAACTTACTGTATGCTGGGATGACAGGCCCCAGCCACACACTGATTTTAATTGGTACTGGGAGTGGAACCTGGGGCTTTGTGCATGCCCAGCGACTAACCTACCAAGATCCGTTTTTACTTACTGTTATTATTTTTGGTAATTCAGTTGTACAGTATTCAGATATGCATTTTATAAATAAGAGTTCTGTGTGTCAATGTCAAAAGGATGCCTATTCTCTGTTGATTTCTAGGAGTGTGGGTATTATGCCTGAATGTGTGTAGGAGTGATTTGTTTGTTTGTTTGTTTTGTTTTTTGAAACAGGGTTTCTCTGTATAGCTTTGGAGCCTGTCCTGGAACTAGCTCTTGTAGACCAGGCTGGCCTTGAACTCACAGAGATCCGCCTGTGCCTCTGCCTCCCGAGTGCTGGGATTAAAGGCATGCGCCACCACTACCTGGCCACACCAGTATTTCTAAGAGTTGTTTCCTTTCAGTGACTTTCTGTATCCATTGCTCTGTGAGGCCCCAGAGACTCCAAGATGAATAAAACACAGCCTAAGAGGAGGTATAGTACATGGGCACCTAGTTAGAACCTCACCTTTCTTACAGAAATATGCTGGCCCCGTGTGCTTTCTTCACGTCTTCATGGCTTCTGGTAGGAATGACTTTTTTTTTCTCCTCAACCCAGTTTGAAAACTATTACTGATGTTAAGATAGTTTGTGGCTTCAAAATGTGGGTTGAGAAATAGAAAGAATAGCTTACTTGTGCTTGGATAGACTTGTGCTTGTGCCGTTGAAAGACACGATTTTGTAAGTTTTGCTGGGGTCAGAGTACAGCTCTAACATCAGATACCTCCAGGAGGTTTAGGTCCAGCAGACACTAATGCTTTCTAGCAGAGAAGTTTAAAGCATATATGTTGCTGTAGTGGGAGGTTTTTGTTTGTTTGAGACAGAGTCTCACTGTGTAGCCCTGGCTGGTCTGGAACTCACTATGTAGACCAGGCTGGCCTCAGACTCCTAGAGATCAACCTGCCGCTGCCTCCTGAGTCCTAGAATTGAAGGTGTGCAGCAGTGGTGCCCAGCTGCAGTGGGAGTTTTGATTGGGAATAAGGATTAGTGAATTTTGGAGCCAGACTGTTTGGTGATGGAGCAGATACAGTGTCAGCTGCTGGTCTGAGGGTTCAGGATGGAGGCCATTGAGAACTGGGCCAGGCAATCCCAGGGCTAGAACAAGTAGGAAGATTTCCTTTAGAGCTCAGGGTCTTTAGTTCTTTTCGATTGTCTCATAACTCGGTGAGACCTCTAGAACTGATGGCTTCATTATGTTTATGTGGACAAACCTAAAGTTGTCGCACTATTTAAAATGCTGCTTCTCTGTGTGACCAGGAGTGTTTATAAAATTACCACTGGATTCCTGGCTGGACTTGATTGAGAGCAGAGGCAATGGCTAGAGTTTATGTCCTGTCTCTAAATGTGTCATCTAAGGCTGCCAGCTTTGGGTTGTGAACGTCACTTCTTTAGTGTCTTTGTCTGAGGGAATAGCAACCACACTCTGACTTAGGATCAAGGGGTAAAAATTTGATAAGATGGGTTGGAGGGTAAAGTGTTTGTAAGCCCAATGACCCATCTCCAGGGCCTGGGTAAAGGTGGAGGATAGAATGGACCCTAAAAAGTTGTCTTCTGATCTTATATGTGCGCGCGCGCGTGTGTGCGCGCGCGCGCGCGCGCACACACACACACAGTCACACAATAGTAATAGTTAAAAAAAATTAAAACAGTTTTTTTTTTTTTTTAATTTTTTCAACAACTCAGTGTGTCTTGCCTAACCAGTGTAGTTTCTGCTCCTGGCAGTAGTTAATGATCTACTTGGAGGATTATCTACAGGAAGATTTTGATCCCAGCCAGCCTTGCAGTATGTGTTTAGAAGTCATAAATAGTTTAGATTTTAGTTTATGGCCAAAATAACCCAAAACTTGAATTATTGCCCAAAGTGAGCTCACCTAATTTCAGTGGATTATCCACCTACCGAGACTTTATCTCTTGATAATTAAACAGGTGCATAAACAAATAAAACCTTTGAGGACAGGATTATCACTTAGGCTGCACCCTGCGGACAGGACAGATGCTTGTTAAGGGTGGAAGGGAGAAAGAAGGCAGGAAGGCAGCTGGGGACTTGAGGCAGGGAGAGGGGCCTGTGCGGTCCTCTTGTAGGTGAGCACTGCCCTCTTACTGAGTCACGCGTAGATAGATGTCTGCCAGGAACTTCAAACTAGCCTGCCACTTGTCTTCCATTTTCCTTTTCTTTCTTCTTCTTTTATTTTTAACCCTCGAGACAGAGACAGAGACAGAGACAGAGACAGAGACAGAGACAGGGTTTCTCTGTGTAATAGCTCTGACTATCCTGGAATTCATTTTGTAGACCAGGCTTGCCTCCATCTCAGAGATCCAAGGTGTACAACCACTACTGCCTGGCTAAATTAATCAAATCCAATGCTATTTATTTATT
>NC_022015.1:53620584-53630408 GCF_000317375.1 Microtus ochrogaster | reverse complement strand
GTTAAAATTTGAAATGGTCGTGTTTGAAACGCTCATCTGTTCCTTGGAGTAGCTTACACTCTGTGTCTGGCTTTCTCTGGTTTCAGTTACCTGAATCTGGTGTCTGAAAGATGTAATGGAAAATTCAGGAAAGAAATAAATCTTGAATAATCTTTATTGCAGTGTACTCTTGATTATATTTATATATATATACATATATATATATATATATTTTAAATAGTTCCATTTGATTATTAGGAGTTGTAATTTCTTGCTGTTCCTTAATTTGGAAATTATATCTTATCATGAATGTTCACTGGGGATGGAGAGGAAAAAGCATTATTTTTAGATTTTTGTGCTGTCGGGAGTTACAGGCATCCACCTGGAGTCTTGGAACTCGTACCGTAAGGATGAGGAAGGTCAGCTGCTCCAAGTCCTTTTCTGCCAGGACGGATGTGTCTCAATCTCAAGTACAAGCCATAGCGTAAGGGTAGAAGGGAGAGAGTTCAGGGCTCAGCTGCTGGAGTGATGGGTTTTGCTATCACTTCCTGATAGCCAGTTACACGCTCTTTTATCTCCTCCACACTGTGTCTGAATATCATGACAAGCCCCGGTTCCTGAACCCTAAGTTCTCACAGGCCATCAGTGCAATAGTCTGCTGGATGGTGGATGTTCTTGCTCACGCTGTTCTTGCAGTAGCCATGGTTCATCGTCTTATCGCTAGTGCGGCCAGACCCTGGGGACCAGCTGCGTTTGTGGGCATTTTCAACCATAGCGTTGACAGGAAGAGGCCAGGCAGCCACTCTCCACCAGGGAGTGCTTGCTTACAGCCCATAGCACAGCTTCAAGTCTGATCACCCCAGCGGGTCATTCAAGGATCTTGTATTCACGTTTCCTCCAATTTTGGAAGGTTGCACATCTGTACTGCTTCAGCAGCTGGATGTCTTGCATCTGCTCTGCCAGATGGCGCTTGTGTTCTGCTGATGCACGTCTATTGCTGCTGTACCGGGGACTGCAGGTACTTAATGCAATTGTGGTTTGGTAGCTCGTCCAGGCTTTCCTGGCTCCCCTAAGACTCCACTTCAAGTAGGGCAGATGAGGTTTCCATCAACATACCCCGTGCCCCCGGAAACGGGTTACATCATACCTCATGTCTCATGAGACCCAGGTCCTTCCAAGTGATGGGGGTAGGTTCCCTTTTACAAGGTTTCAACCCCCTGATGCCTCCACTCAGTGCCACTCAGGAGATGCTTCAAGTATCCTGTCTTGTTGGTTATTCCCCTACTGAGTCATTCTTCTTAGGGATGAATTTCACGACAAGGGATGGATATGATGTCCCAATCAGAAGCACTCGCCTAGTATGAAGTCTGGTTTCTCCTGGTCGAGCATCCTGACTGGAGCTGAGATTAGGCGGCCACAGGGTAGGGTGGGTGCTGGGTCTCAGTCTTGCCCTGTAGAGGAAGAGAAGGATGGGGCTGAAGAGCCTACCACTCCCGATTGTCTTGGATGGACCCTTGTAATGACTCTTATTCTATTGGTATATACTTTGCATGGATATGAATGGACAACTGTCAAGTGTAATGTTGTTCTCATTTCCCCCTTAGTATTTGTGAATCTGACCTTGGATCTTGTGAGATCTTTTCGTGTACTCTTTCTTCTAAATTAATTTTGAACTTCGTGTTTGGTACTGCATTACTGCGCCCCCTAGTGGATTTTACAGCAGTTACCAACCAGTGGCCCTTGCCAGGTTCCTGATAAAAAAGGAGAGGTGTCTTCTTAGGCTCTAAGGTCATGTGTTCTTTCTGTCTGATTTTTGTTGCCAGCCCTGAAGGGTCTCGATAATAAAATGTAGCTCAGAATTGGAAAACAAAAACGATGGCACCTGTCTGTAAAATCTCTCAGGCAAAGACTGCCTGGGTGATAAGATGCTAAACTTATTTTATTCTATATGTACGATTGTTTTGCCTGCATTATATGTGTGTCCCACATGTGTGGGGTATGGTGAGAAGCCGTCCACTCTAGGATGTGTTACATTTTCGCACAGGTTGGCTTTCTGTGTATGTGTACTTGACTGCATGTATGCGTGTGTACTTTGTGTCTGCTTGGTGCCTCTGGAGGCCCAAAGAAGGTGTCAGATGCCCTGGAACTGGAATTATAGATAGTTGTAAGTTCCTGGCAACTGAAACCGAGTCTTCTGGAGGAGCAGAAGACTGCTCCTTCTGAGTCTGAGTGCTTCTAAGTGTTGAGCCATCTTTCCAGCCCCCATAGGATATAGTTTAATACTAAAGCATGAGAAACTGCTTAAGCCACTACTAGCGGTATGGTTAACACTTTGCAGTAAGCATAGCTTTCTAACGTTTTTTTAACTAATTAAAATTAAATAAAATTAGACTTTCAGTCTCCTGGTCATAGTGGTCCCATGAGGTCAGTGGTCTCCATGGTGACAACACAACTCTGGAATGTTGACAAGGCAGAGAATTATTGGGTGCAAAGACTGTTGAGCACTGAGTTCCCCAGTGTTAGCATGCTGCACAGAGGCACTGATGGACCTCCATTAGCCCAGGGCAGGCGGGGGATTCTGCACGTCTGGCAGCTTCCAGCTGTTGGTGCTGCAGTCTAAGGATGGGCTCTCAAGGTTCCTGGCTCTCTTTCTCCAGGAAGGTATGTCTGTTGCAGCCCCAGCCTTGCAGCCTTAGCCAGGCTCACCGATAAGGGCAGAAGCACGCGGTGTCTCTTTTCTGCTTGAGCCATCCTCTGATGGTGCCGCCGATCTGGGAGGATCAGTTTACCTTGTGTGTGTCATACCAGGCCAGCCCTGCAAAGCAGTTCCCATGGGTAGTGTTTTTGAACCTGCCTTTTGACAAAGCAGTTTATAATTTTCTTTATCTTCATATCTATTATGGGGTGGCGGTTTGTATGCTTGTTTGCTGTTTTTAAAGCGAAGCTGTGTTTTGATAAATGGCCTGAGTCAGACTGAAAATCACAGGTTAGGCAGGGCTGTGTCTTTGTTGCCAAATTAGCACCTTCCTTTGGGGCTCATTAATGGCTTCTTTGTAATTACAAATAAAGGTGGTCTGTTTAAATTATGCCTTGCAGCTTCGTGTAGGAGAGCTGTGAACATAGAGGTCTTAAATGTAACTATCTGCTGGGGTGTGTGTGTGTGTTATTAGAACGGGATAGTTGCCGATTTGGATCCAGACTGTCACCAGTCTCCTATTATGGGGCTTCACCCTAAACCATCATGGGACTTCTCGGTCTGAAGGCCGGGAACTGGTCACCAGTAGAATTTTTAGGCCATGGTGGGCGTTTGGTAGAAGCGGTAGCTTCTTCAGGGGAAAACAGACAGGCCGTATGGCCCCATTGACCTGGGTTCAGTCCCTTCCATCTTTTATATACACGACTGCCACCAAGTCTCTTTACTTTTGTGTGTGCGTGTGTGTGCTTGCATGTGTGTACATGCTTGTTTGTGTTTGGGGAGGAGTGTGTATGTGCATACGCCAAAAGACAACTCTGACTGAGTATGGCTCATGAGGAGCTTTCTACCTTGTTTCTTGAGCCCCGGTCTCACCTGGAGCTCGTAGGCTAGATTGCCTGGTCTCCACTTGTTTGGTCCTGGGTTCCAGACCATGCCACCACACCTGACTTTCTTATATGGGTTCTGAGGATGGCACTCAGGTCCTCGCGCTTACAGGGCAAGCGCTTTACTGACTGAGCACAGGCTCCTGGATTCGGTCTCCTTACTGTACAACACATTGGATACACTGAATCCAGTCCATGCCCTGTCTAATGAGTTTCTCACGACAACCCTAGAGACAGGGGTTGGATGATGCCAAAACAGGCAAAGGAACAGCAAGAGCCTGGCTCAGGGCACATCAGGGCCTGGGTTGAGACCCAACTTTCCAATTGTGCAGCCTAGGAGACATAGTTGTTTTGCTTCGGGACAGAGTCTCATGTAGTTAAGACTGGCCTCAAATTTGCTGTGTGGCTGAGGCTGGCCTTGAACTCCCGATCTCTGACTCTAGTTCCCAAGCGCTAGAATTACAGGTGTGCACAACCAGACCTTCTGATTTCTTGTTGAATAAAAGCCATTTTTGTGATATAATTAATTCACCTGATAATCCAAATTACACAGTTAACAGCTTCTATTACATTGTTTAGCCATCACACACACACACACATACACACACACACACACACACGCCCATTAATAGTCACTCTTTAGGCAGCAGCTGCTCTTGATCTCTTATGCAAATGGAATCATATGGTTCATCCTTTTGCATGCTCTACTTATTATTGAAAGTTCCTTGCTGGGCGGTGGTGGTGCACACCTTTAATTCCAGCACTCAGGCAGGCGGATCTCTGAGTTTGAGGTCAGCCTGGTCTACAAGAGCTAGTTCCAGGACAGGCTCCAAAGCTACAAAGAAACCCCGTCTCGAAAAAAACTACAAAAAAAAAAAAGAGAAAGAAAAGAAAAAGAAAAAAAAGGAAGGTTCCTTTGCTTTGTAGCATGCAGACATGTCCTTCCTTCCTATGCCCAGGGAGCAGTATGTGATAAGAGTATAATACTTGTGTGTCTGGCCATCAGTTGTACACATTTGGGTAGTGTCCACTAGTTTGTTTTTAGATATATAATGCTTTTAGGAACATCATTTCTATATGTGTGCAATCAGTTCTTTTGTGTTCCTGGTTAATCGTAGTGCTCTTACGAGAAGAATCAGGCAGACCATCCTAGCCTGGTTGTAGCTGCCACACAGCTGTGTGTGATGGGGTTGTTAGGGAAGTCACTTCATTTGCAGTGGGCATCGAGCAAACTTTGCCCAGGCACCATCTCATCCAGTCTCAGCTGTGCAAGGGTCAGGCTCTTGAGCCTCATCTGAAAGTGGAATACCCGTGTGTGGGCTCTGGGTCAGTCACAGCCTAAAGACGGAGCAGCTAGGTGCGTGCGATGCCTGCAGAGTACACAGCACTGTCATGTGCGGGTGCCAAGTTTACAGGTGTCTGAAGGAGAAGTCTTGCTGGAAGTCTGGGGGTGGTTTGTTTGCTTTTGATGTTGTTTGGGGGACAGAGTCTCATGTGACACACATCCCAGTCACATCTTGGACTTCTGATCCTCTTGCCTTAGCTGCCCATGTGTTGGGAGTATAAGCCTGAACCATCATGGATGGCTTTAGAAGTCTGTTTTGGAATCTAAGTTAATAGCTCTCCCTCCATGTATCTAGTTTCATTTATTTTTGTGTTATGTGTCTGTGCGCGTGCACTCAGTGACCAGAAGAGGGCATTGGGTCCCCTGTAGCTGAAGTTGCTGGAGATTGTGAACCCTCCAGGAGGATTCTGGGAACTGAACTTGGCTCCTTTAAAGAAACAGAAGCATTCTTAACTGCCAAGCCCCTAACCTTTTAAAAAAGTGTGCTTATGTCACAAGTGAGGTATAAGGTAGCCTGTGATCTATTGTTGAGAAGGTCTGTTTGTCTTTTTGCACATAAGCTGTTTGAAAATCTTTTGGGGGTCTTTTAGCAAAGTTTTAACTTGGGGTTAAATGTACACAGATAAGTTTTGTAGCCAGTTCCTTCACTGTTGTTTACCAAATTGGGAGCTCAATTTTTTCGGATTTATTTGAAATACAGTTTATAATTTGACATGTTCTAAGGATTTGATGATGTTCATAAGATACTATGGAATTAGATAGAGAAAATGTTGTGTGAAATATGAAAGACAAATATTCAAGTGTGTTATATTTTTCAGTGAATATTTTATTTTAGTCTTTGTTTTCTTGGCATTGATATCAGGGATGTATACTGACTTTTGTTTCTGATATTAAAATATGTGTGAGAAATTAAAAAAAAAGTGTGCTTATATTAAAACTTAGTAATCGGACCCCAGTGTGTCCTCAAACCTTCTGTCATCTTGTCCTAATTCTTTATTACTTAAATGTACCCCAAAATGCTTACCTGAGGTAAATATATGTTTGGGTTAAAAACAAAAAGTTCAGCTGGGAGGTGGTGGTGCATGCCTTTAATCCCAGCTCTTGGGAGGAAGAGTCAGGCAGATCTCTGGCCAGCCTAGTCTACACAGTAAGTTTCAGGCCAGCTAAGGCTACACAAAGAAACCCTGTCTCAAAACAAACAAACAAACAAAAACCAAAAATACAAAAACCAAACACTTCCTAACTGGTATGTCTTAGCAGTTGGTTAGAGATGCCCATTCACGCTAGGAACCCATCAGAAACCCTTCTCTAACATTATTAGAAATAGGGCTTGCTGTCTTCTTCACACTGGCTTTGAAGACTTTGCCCCACTTGGCCAGCTGCCATCTTCCATGTGTCCCTTATAGACTCTCTGCTCCTCTATGAAAACATGGATTTGGTCCTTTGGCTGCACATGCAGTTCTCCAAGAAGGATTTTCCTGTGGACATGGAGGGAGTGGGCATTGTTCAGAGAGTGACACCCTACAGAGGTCACCGTGGCAAAATTAGAAGAGTCTACGGTGTCACTCATTCTGCTCTTGACGTTGTAAACAAACCAAGTTAAGGGCAAGATTCTGGCCAAGAACATTGAGATGCAGACTAAGCATAGGGAGCACTCAGAATTGCAATAGCTTCTAGAAATGGGTGAAGGAAAATGACAGGAAGAAGGAAGGAACGAGAAGGTTCCTGCAGCAGCAGCAGCTGCCTCACCCCAAGCCCGGAGAAGCTCATCCAAGGTGCAGTGGGAAGGCACCTGAGGGGGGAAGCCAATGTTCCCTGTGAACTGTGGTCTAAGAGATACAGAAGAAAAGAGTTATATACTGTGCCTGTGTTTTCCTTATTAAACGGAACTGGTTTGTTCTTCCCCTTCAGCCTCTCCTTCCCCCAAAAAAACTCCTCGTGGTAGGATGAAAAGTAGTTGAAGATTTTATCTTGTGTGTGTGTGTGTGTGTTGATTTATTTGACAAGTTTGAAATTGTATCTTGTCAGCAAAGGTTTTGTTTTCGAGACAGTCTCATTTTATAGGCCAGAGCCCTCAGAGGTCCTGCTACCCCAACCTCCTGAGTCCTGGGATAATGGTCTGTGAGGTGCCATGTGTGAGGTACATGTGAGCAGAACCTTAGCAATACTTGTCACTGAAACTGGTGTCCTTGGGTTATAGGAAGCCACAAGTGTCCCTGTTTGAGGACAGTGGACTGTGGCTGCTGACAATCTCCCCTCCTGGGATTGCAGTTGACTTCCTGATGATCCAGCATAAAAATGCCATAGGATGCTTCAGGCACAAAGCTATGGCCACCGCCACTTAATGGATGCTTCAGACTGACTGCCTGAGCTCCTGTGTCCTCCCACCTTATATTCCTCTCTCCACCCAGCCATATCGCCCGTCTCCATCTCCCTAGTGCCGGGATTAAAGGTGTGTGATACCAGGTGCTGGGATCGATCACCTTTGTGTGAGCTCTGTTTCTCTTTTAGACACACTCAATCTTAATGTAGACCAGGGAGGCCTTGAACTCACAGAGATCCTCCTGCCTCTGCCTCCTGAGTGCTGGCATTAAAAGGTGTGTGCCCCTACTGCCTGGCCTCTGTGGCTAGCTAGTTGGCTAGTTCTATGCTCTGATCCTCAGATTTAAACAAAACATCTGAGACATTTGTTTCATTTAAGCCCCAGCAATGCTTAACCACGCATGGGCAGCCCGTTTATGGCAGTTCTCCAGCTGTTCCTAACCTGGGCAGTCCTAGATGCTTGTGTTATTGTCATACCCAAGGTTCCACAGTCTTCCTTTATGTTGTCTATCCAGAGTTTTGGGGCCTTCCTCTTTGCCTTATCCCGTGCACTCCTCCAAGCAGTGCTATCTTCGGGTATCTGCCATCACTCATTCTTATAACATGGCCGAAGTATCTCAAGTGCCACTGTCGTATCCTATAGTTTACTTCCTTCTGTAGATGGAGATGTTTCTTAATGTCCTCATTGCACAGCCTGTCTCTTCATTGACGCCTAAAATCCTCCTGAGACACGCCATCTCAAACACATTCAGCCGCTGTCTGAGGAGCGTTTTATTGTCAGGTTCTGGAGTTATAAAGAAGGCAGCTCAAGACAAGTGTGTCATATACCTGTAATTTTGTTGTCGTTATGTCTCTTGCTGACCAAACCTTTCCTGGTGCCTGGAATGTAGCCCTCACTGTTCTATCCGCCTCTTGACGTCTGAAACGGATCCCTCCTTCGAACTGAGGTTTCCTCCCAGGTAGACAAAGTTGACTGTTTGTTTGAGGTTCTGATTGTTGACACTCCCCTCAAAGAAAAGGTGTACCATGAAAAGCCTTTGGCCTCAGCTTTCCTGACTATGGAAGGGGTACAGGTGCAGCTAACTCACGGGGCATGCCATTTGTCGAAGAGTCTGTGTAAAAGCCCTCAGGTGTGGGGCTTTGCTCAATACTGGTACCCGCCTTCCCTCCCAGCCTTTGTAACCACCTCCTGGCCTGTTCCCATGGGTAGATACATATTCTCGAGGCTCCCAAGCAGTGGACTAATTTCAGCATGCTCATGTGGAGAACATGTTATTAAACAGTGTGCTCCCCCGCATCTAGAACACATCCTCACAGGGTCATGCTCCTGGACCAGAACATGCTGTTCCCTCCACATAGAATGCTTTTCTGCTGGACTGGTTTGACCTCCTTCAGCCAGGAGATCCTGTCAACTTGGTCCCTCCTGTGCTTGGTGCATGCCTCCCTCTGCTCCAACTCCCTCCCATCACACGCAGCCTGCTTGTTTTCAGAGGTTTCTGTCCCGCCTGGTCCCGCAGTCGTTCAGTCCCAAAGAAACACACAGAGGCCTGCATTAATTACAAACGGGTTGTCCTATTAGCTCAGGATTCTTATTAATCAACTCTTACATCTTACATTAACCCCCTCTGAAAGGCCATTGACTGGAGGAGGTTTCCCCATCCCCTGCTTCCTGGTTCACTTATGTACCACTCTTAAGGCGGTCTACCTCCCACAGCTGATCACAGAGCTGATTCTCTACCTCAGAGTCTTTGTACCTGCCTGCTGGTCTTTCTGTGAACAGCTCTTCAGACCTCCTTATGATTAATTCTTCCCACTTCCATATCCGTAGCAGTCATGATACTTGGTGGCCATGCATATGATCCCAGCTTGTGGGAAAGAAGCAGACGCAGGAGCATAGTTCGAAACCAGCCTGGGATACATATTCAGATCCTGACTCAAAATAAAATACAGATGCCAGGAGAGAGCGAGAGAGAGTTGCACTGCTTCCTCTGCTAAAGCCTCCTCCCCTCTGAGGGAAGAACATTGGCTGCGTATCCCTCAGTGTTCTGGCAGGCCCTGCCATCTGGTTGGTACTGGGAGAGTGTATGTTGAATGAATGCGCATTGTGTTTTCCTCGTGTTTTTTTTTTGCACTTACACTGGGTTAGAATAATTTGCTCACACTTCCCACTGCCCCACTGACTGGGACTGCCTTAGGGGAATGACTCAAGAGTTGTTTATCTAGCGGTGTACGGCCGCTGTGTAGCAAGTGTTTCCTGACTATAAATGTGGACATTAGGAAGCTATGGAAGGTGCTTCTGAGACTCGGGATCTTTGCCTGGAGGCGACCTTCCTGCCAGTGTCCTTCTGGTGTCACCAGTGGAAGGGCCAGTGGGAGCAGGCTGTGGCTGTTCTGATGTTTCCAAAGCTGGTCTCTGCAGTTCTCCCTGGCTGCGGAACTTGCTTCATTTGTGACTGCTGCTAGCCCTTGGGGGTATAGGTGGGAAAGGGCATTGCACATCCAATCCTTACGAATTGTACTAGGGTTTATGACTTTAAAGCCTACCTCTTGGAGCCTGGAGAGGTGGCTCAGCTAATAAGAGCACTGGCTGCTCTTCCAT
>NC_022015.1:53615839-53619439 GCF_000317375.1 Microtus ochrogaster | reverse complement strand
AAACAAACAAAAAACCTAACTTTTTGGCATTCAAATCGTCTCCTGTATTGTAACCATGATGTGGTCCAAATTTAGATCTGTCCCAGTGTCAAACAACCCATGTGGCACATTCTTCTCTTGCAAACAGCTCAGCCTGTTGACAAGACCCTCAGCAGTGACGGCACACTTCTGAACATCTGCCTCGGGTTACAAGCCCGGGCACCCTTATGTTCAGAATCCAAAACTACACAAAGAAGCAAGGACAGAGAGCTCTTTGTCATCTCTTTATCTGAGTTTATGGTGAGTCTGGAAGAGAGGGAAAGAAAGAACTTTGCTGAGCAAGGTCTCTGTCCCTGAGGCAGTGCCAACCTGTACGAGCTGCCCTTGTACGCAAGAATGCACGCCATTTCTCTGGGTGCCTTTCCTTCAGTTAACACTAGCAGGGCAGTTTAGTTATTCATTTCCTGCTGGCTTACGTGTCCTGGATGGAGAGTGTCTGTGACAAGTTACTTCTCTGTTCCTTCCATAGCCCTGCTCTTCTCTGCAGCCGTTCCTGGGCTCCCTGACTCCAGGAGACCCTTACACACTGAAACACGGAGAATCTCAAGTCCCTTTGTATGAAGTGGGACAGTGCTCATGGGCTTGGGTAGAACTTCACGCATCTCCAGCCATCTCTAGGTTCCTCATAACACCTAATGTGACAGAATGCTACTTAAGTAGTTAGATTATTTAGGGAATAATTGCCCAAAAAGGCTGTATATGTTTAGCACAGACAAATTTGTTTTGTCTTGTCTTGCTTTTTTTGTGTGTGTGTGTGCTGAGACAGTATCTCACCATAGAGTACAAACTAGCCTTTGCAAGTACCCGTTCCCACTGTCTCAGCCTCCCCAGAGCCAGAAGGCAGGTTGTTTTTTTGTTTACTTTTTTGTGTGTGTGTGTGTGTGTCTTAAAATTTTAAAGATTATTTATATTTTTATTCATGTGTCTGTCTGTCTGTGAGTGTATACACGTATGCTATGTGTGTGCAGGAGCTCATGGAGGCCCTGGGTTCCCTGGACTAGAGTTTATAGGCAGTCGTGATCCACTTTGTATGAATTTCTGGAAATCAGACTCTGGTCTCTTAACCACTGAGCCATCTCTCTAGCTCCTAAAACTATTTTTGGCTCACCCTCCTTCATCCGTGGCTATGAAAGGCTAGCACTACTGAACAAGATACAAGTAACCCCCAATGATTTTCCATGGCTGGAAGAAGTACGTACCCTGTGCCGTCCTCCTTGTGTGGGAGAGAGGCAGGAAGAGAAAAGCGGCTGAAGTGGTCTGAGTCCAGACTGCTTTCTTTGTGCCCCACAAGTCATGCTTTCCAAAGCGCTTGGCGTCCCTGCTGTATGGATGTGTCACTGTGAGATGACAACAGGATTTGCTGAGAATGTGGGCCACTATTGTATCCGCCTTACGTAACCACGTGGAGTGGTGGGAATGGGTGAGCGGCCTGGGAGGTAGGCAGTGGCCAGCCCTGACTCTGCGGAGCCATGAAGGCTGCCCAGGTATTCCAGAGGATGTGGATCCAGGCAGTTAAAAGGTTGGAGAGGTGGAAAGGCCATGTGAGTCCTTGGGCTTGAGCCCTTCTTTCCCATGCTTTCTCTGCCGGAGGGGAGGGGGGGCAAGCCCTTCTTCACACAGTGGCACAGTGACTCCTTTATCCTCGGATTTATTTGTGTCTTGGCAGCTTTCAGGAACAAGTTGTGAGATTGCATGCAGAATGTGGCCCGCAGTCAGTGGTAGAATTTTAAATACTTGTCTTATTTTGAGCAGACCTAGGTGAAACTGATAGCCGCTCACTGGATTTGTGAGGCAGACTGCTGATTCCCATGTGTTGGCAATCTCCGTGAGCTTGGCTTCTTGGGTATAGATTAACATACTGCTTTGTGTGTGTGTGCTTCGAGAACTTTGTGTTTGGGATCAAGTATTTAACCTTCTTGTCCTGTAGAAGCCTGCATCCCAATGGCTGGGCATTCCAGGTTTCTGACAATGGTTTTAGTACCCAGGGCACTGTAACATGGATATTGGCTGTGGTTTGGACTGTGATTTAGTGTGTACTTAAAGCAGCTTGGGTGAAGTTTTGTTCTTAGTGGTCTCTCTCACTTCCTTTGGTGTGTTTTGGGAGGCGGAGTGCACACGTGTATAAAAGAAGCTTGTATGTGGAGTCCAGGGGTCAGTTTCTGGCGTTGTTCTTCAGGAAGGAGCTGGTTTTTGAGACCTGGTCTCGTTGAGGCTGGCGTTCGCAAAGTCTGCGAGACTGGGCTGGCCACCAGGTCCCCTCCTGTCGTCACCTCCCCAGCGCTGGGATCATTGGGTGGTTTTTGCCTCGGTTCTAGGGACTGAACTCGGGTCCTCCTGCTACTGCAGCAAGCTCTTTTACGAACCGAACTATTTTCCCAGCCTTAAAGGATAGTTATCTGTTTGATCAAGATTTTCCTGAGCTCTATAAAAGGCCCAAAAATAACAGATTAGATAACTCTTTCTTTAAATAACCTATACGCAGTGCTTCTTATTGCAATAGGCCTTGTACTCCTAAGTATCCATGGAATGGCTTCGAGGAATGACTTGTTCTAGTCTGGAGGATGCTACCGTTTGTGTTCCTTATATGGAAAGTAATCAGAGACACTCATGGAGACCATGTGGAAGCTGCTGGTAGCTGAAATCTCATCACCAAGGTTGAAAAGGTGCCCTGGGCCCATAGGTGGAGCCCTGATCTCCGAGGAGATTGGAGTTGCAGGTCCTTCTGTGACTTTACCTGCTCAGGATTCTATGCCACCTTCATTTTCCTAATAAAGTTATTTTTTGACCTTTAAAAGGGGAAAGCAAGGTGCTGAGGAGTCTGGAGCACCCTGGGCTCTCCCACACAGTGCCTGTCTCCGTCTGTACCCCCCCCCCCCCCCAGCAGAAGTTGCCATGCTCTCCTTTTTCCTTGCAAAATTGAAACTGGACTAAAACTTCCGGAACTAGATACTGCCTTGGGTATTAGGTCCTCAGCCAGAAGTCAAGCGCCCCTTTGACGGCCCCCTTGCCTCCCTGCTTTGATCTCACAAAGCGATTGGTGCCTACAAACTGCTTAAACATTGAAAGCCTGGTACTTAACAGATACCACGAGTTCATCACGTTTCCCCTTCCCCACCAAGGTGCAGAACTCAGCTCCCCTTGTGTCTCAACCTCTGCCTCCTTCCCAGGCTACTTCATCTTCAGTGCTATGTGCTTCTGCCTCCTTCCCAGGCTACTTCATCTTCAGTGCTATGTGCTTCGTTCCCTTGCTTTTCCTTTGCACTTTTGCCATATGTGACTTACATACACGTGCACATGGACCACTAACAAGAGATGAGTCTTGTTAGCATTTTTAAATAAGCTACTATCTGTTGGTGGGTGGGTGGGTGTGTGCGCACGCGCACACAAAAGCCAAAGGATAACTTGATGGAGTCTGTTTTCTCCTCCAACCTTTATGTCGGTTCAGGGATTGTGGCTCAGTGAGAGAATTTGCCGATAATAACCCTAGAATCCATGAACAGTGGCCGTATTAGTTACTGATAGACCCTAGAACCTGTGAACAGTGACTGTATTAGTTACTGA
>NC_022015.1:53614918-53615699 GCF_000317375.1 Microtus ochrogaster | reverse complement strand
ACAGTGACTGTATTAGTTACTGACAGTCCCTAGAACCTGTGAACAGTGACTGTGTATTAGTTATCTTTCTGCTGCTGTGATAAATACCACAAGGAGGGTAGCTTGTAGAAGAAAGAGTTTATTTGTGCTTATGGTTCCAGAGGGACAAGAGTCCATCGTGTCAGGCATGGCAGCTGGAGGAGCTGGCTGAGAGCTCACTTCTTGACTCTCAAGCACAAAGCAGAGACTGACCAGAAATGGCACTAATCCGAAATGATGAGAGTCTTCAAACCTTCAAAGTCTGCCTCCAGTGACGTACACCTCCTAGGCTTCATCAAAGAGTGTCCAAATACCAGAACCTATGCGGACAGTTCTCTTCAGACCGCCAGAGAACAAACAAGAGAACTGTTGCGTTTAATAGAAATTTCCTTTAAGAACACTTACAAGTAATACAAATTGTTGTTGTAGCCATATTTATAGAACAGAGAATTGATAGTGTGTCTATCTTGTGGTTTATTGGAAAGAAGAAAGCAACTGCATATTTTGGATGTATGGCATTGTGTTCTTGGAAACCATGGGACAAAGAGGGGTCAGATATCAAAATCTTACTTGGAAGTCTTTCATCGTCATTATATTATCATCATTATCATTATTATTGAGACAGACTCTCACTGTGCAGCCCTACCTGGCCGGGGGCTCACTGTCTACACCAGGCCGGTCTCGAACTTCACCTGCCCCTGTCTCCCAGGTGCTGGGATTTCACGTGTGCTCTCCATGCACAGATTTTTTTTTTAAAAAAAAA
>NC_022015.1:53599238-53614816 GCF_000317375.1 Microtus ochrogaster | reverse complement strand
TCCTCCCCTCTCCTTCCTCCTCCCCTCTCCTCTCCTCTTCACAGGGTCTCACTCTGTAGATATGGCTGGTCTGGAACTTACAGAGATCTGCCTGCCTCTGCCTCATGAGTGCTGTGATTAAAGGTATATGCCATCATGACTGACTAATAGTCATTTATTAAAGTAGAAAAACTGGACTAGGGATGTAACTCAGTGGTGGAATATCTGTCCCATGCATGTAAGACTCTGGGTTTGATCTCCAGCATGACAAAAGAAAAGAAGGACCCCCCCCCCCGAAGCCCCAAACAAAAACAAAAACAGTAGTCACGGTAAACAAACAATTGGGAGTGCCATAATTTCTTTTTCTTAATCCTTTCAGGATGTTTGTGTATTGTTTTGGATGGATGCGTGGACTTTTCTTCAGCACCCTGCCTCGCCACGGGCCGCCCAGCCCCCCACCCATAACCAAGACTTTGTCTACCCCTCCTATTCTTTTATATCTTTTTGACCTTGGATATAATAATGAATTGTAGTGTTTTAATCTTTGAGAATTCTGATCTCTTGGAGCCAGATGGCATTTGCTGTGGGAATGTCCCAGAATTGAGCACAGGAAGAGGGGGAGAGCAAGTCCCAAATGCCTCTCGATCTGCGTAGTCAATATTCAGTTAAGTCACAACAGGCAGCGATTTCATGTTTCTTCTGTGCAATCAGAACTGTGCTTTCCTAGCCCTCCAGAGGGAGTGTGTTATCTGGGCAAGTGTATCAGTTGGCATCGTCTTGAGCTCTGAGCGTCTTTCGCCCAATCTTAAGAGAGCTTGTGATCAGGGAGGAAATGCCACGTTATCTGAATATTTTTTCAGTATCTCCTAGTTGCTCTAATTATCAGTGCAGTATTAGCTCCCTGAAGCTTCTTGCTCTTACTTGGCCTTCTGTGTGGCAGACACCTCCTACCTTTCAGGCCTCGCGCTGTGTCCTGAGTTGTCCCTTTGTGTCTGCTTTAATTGTCTTCTTCAGCTGCATCTTGTATGAGACACTAGTCCATCTTTTGTTTTGCTTCAGTTCTTTTCATTTCTCAAAATCCTTTCAGATTTTTCGGCTTGGTCCTTTTGATGTCTGTTGTTCGTCGATAACTATAGTTTCAGTGAGGTGTTCTAATGTCTTAAAACATGAACTATGTTTTGTGTACTTTTTTGGTTTGGTATTGATGTTTCTAATACAGCCATTGATTCCCTCAGTTTGTTTCTTGAAACTGTCACTGTGTGTGTGTGTGTGTGTGTGTGTGTGTACACACGTATGACTGTGTATGTGTGGGTACCTGAGTATGCATTCAGGTTCCTTACATATTCGGGAATTCTGTGACACCTTCATTTAAACATGTCCCTTGGAGAGAGGAACGCTGCATTTCCTCTATGGTGTCATTACCAGTGCCCTTTGGTGTGCTTGGGGAGGATGTACAGTTACCTGCCGTAGTAGAACTGCATTCCAGACCCGAATGCACGCTCCTCGATAGGGATTCTCTGGAGTGGTGATTTCTAGCTACTCCACTGTCCTCATGAACTGGACAAGAGGGTCCTTCTGTGGCCACACCATTTCCCTCTCCTGTATCTACTCAGGGATCCTTCTGTGGAACCATCATTTCCCTCTCCTGTATCCACTCTGGTCCACTATCCCCATGAGCTGGACAAGAGGGGTCCTTCTGTTGAACCATCATTTCCCTCTCCTGTATCCTCTCTGGTCCACTGTCCCCATGAGCTGGACAAGAGGGGTCCTTCTGTTTAACCATCATTTCCCTCTCCTGTATCCACTCTGGTCTCCCGCTCTTTTAGATCTCGTGCTTTTTTCTGTGTGTCTTCCTGTTTTAGTGCCCGCCGAGGCCAGCCTGTCTGTAGCTGTGTGCGTTCTTGGCACTTTGTAGCCTTCTTAAAGGCAGCCTGCATTTAGCCGATCATTCGTCTTAAAGCAAAAGCACCGTATTAAAGGTCTCCCTAGACCTCTCTTAGAATTGTGTTAGCAGAGGATGTTAGTCTGTTTTTCACAAAGTACTACTGAGAAGAAGCCAGAAGGTCTTGTAGTTTACTTAGTTTGACACATCCTGCTGATTACAGGGCCAAGGATTTCTTTAGGTTTAAGATATGGAAAATTTGTCAAAAGGTCATTTTTTTTTTGACAGGCAAGAGAAATGGGAGAATATTTTTCAATTAAAAAATTAAAAATTTTATTGTATTTTCTTGAGAGAGAGAGAGAGAGAGAGAGAGAGCGAGAGAGTGTTCATGCGTCCGTGCTCACTATGTGCATGTATGAAGGCCAGAGAACAGCTTTTAGGGCTCGGCTGTCTTTTTTGCACTATCTGGGTCCTAGGGATTGAACCCGGGTTGTGCTTGACAACAAGCACCTTTACTGCTGCTGAGCCATTGCCCAAATAAGTTAAAGAAGCTCCTAAGAGTAGTGTTTCCTAACAATGGTTGTCAGAAGGCTCCAGCACTGTTCATTTCGTTCCTTTTTTCCAGTTTTAGGGCCTCTCACTATATCTTTCACCTAATGCCTTAGTATCAAGACTGTCATTTCCTAGAAGTTTTATCCGGATATAAGCACCGTAACGTTGTGAGCAAACGCCTGCTCTTTTTCATGTATGGGAAGTGTGAGCTGGGTTTGTGTCGAAGAGTGCAGAGTTACAGTTTTATTTCTGGCATTGGGGTATTTGGTGTGTAATCAAGTTGACTTTGTTTGTTGCCACACAGGGCCCAGGCATGGAGGAGTTGATCTGGGAGCAGTACACTGTGACCCTGCAGAAGGTGAGTTCTGCACGAACCGTTCCGTGTGTCCTCCTCTTGGCTCGCTGCTTCTCAGTTCATGGCTCTTACTTTTGCCCGTGCAGTTTGGTTGTTAATCTCGCTGAGGTGGGCAATGCATCATTGGAATTCGCTGGCAATAATGAACTTGTTGGCAGAAGTCACATGCTTTTGTGTTTTTGATTAGATTCTTTTTACTGTGTAGCATTTTAGGGGATGTTTAGTCTACTCTTCTCTCCAGACAGAACAGACTGTAAAAGGGAAGAGGGACTGGAAGTGTAGCCCATATTTGATTGAGGACATAGAAGTAACATTTCCCAACACGCACAGCCCAAGTACCCTCCTTACCGTCTCTATCCCACTTTCCCTTCTGATTTTTGAGCCAGAATTGAATTTATACCTCTCACACACTAAGATGCAAGAGGCCCTTGGTTTAGTCCACTGAGCTATACTCTCCCCACCTCTTCCATAATTATTTACCTTACAAAGTTGTAACTCCCAAATTAATTTGAAAAGGCTGCCTTAGAAATCAAGAAGTTCAGTTTTAAGTGTATATAGATATAGATAGATAGATAGATAGATAGATAGATAGATAGATAGATAGATAGATAGATAGTGTGTGGGGGTATCTGTTGATCTGTGTGTCCATCTATCGATCTCTGTGTTTGTCTGTTTGTTAGTGGAGATCAGAAGTCTTCCTTGGGTGTTTTTCCTAAGGTGTCTGTTATATTATTTTG
Source organism: Microtus ochrogaster (assembly GCF_000317375.1). Classification (NCBI taxonomy): domain Eukaryota; kingdom Metazoa; phylum Chordata; class Mammalia; order Rodentia; family Cricetidae; genus Microtus; species Microtus ochrogaster. Next base: position 53,611,311 of record NC_022015.1, on the reverse strand, counting down.
AAATGGAATCCCAAAATCATGGGGACCTGAATTTGGTCCCTGGCACCCCTGTAAAAAGCTGGCTTTGGAGGTACATGCTTACAGTTCCAGGGTTGAGAAGGAAGGCATAGAGAGACAGGCAGATCCCTGGGGCTTAAAGAACCAAGGTAGTTCTTGAAGGGTGATGCCCAGGACTTTCCCTTGACTTCCATGCACACATGCTCACCCCCCCCCCACACACACACACAATGTATACCCGCTCCTACCCACTCCACACAAAACGTTTCTGTTTACCCTTCCCTTGGGGTTGGAGGTAGAGCACTATATCAATGTTACCGTTCTTGCTTAAATGAGGAAATACGTACAGCTTCTAGTCATTTCATAGATGCAGACGCATAATTGATGCTTGATAAATACATGTTATTTGCAGTTCTTTCTACCCTGACGATAAAGGGGTGATGTGTTAGCTTACTCCATATGTCGTTTTTGGATTGGGCCGACTACTCTACAGCTGCACTTACTCTCCAGCCTCACGCTCCAGGCAAGCCTGCTACCACCTGGCCCCGTCTGCAGTCAGCTTATGGCCTACAGTTCTTATCCCAGCAGCCTGCCCTCCTGTCCACATCAGTGCACATTTTCTGGGCTCCACAGAGGCCACCCTGCTCCGAATCTCTCTAGGTTCTCCCACTTTCTAGAAAGATGGTCAGTTTCTCAAAGGGAAGATTTCCCCTTGACCCTCAGAACTCCATCACTGGGTCAGAGTCTAGGTGTCCTGACTTCCAGATCAGTCATTACGAATTCTTCAGTTGAGGCTTGCCCATTTAACTTCAGACATCTTTCTTTCTTTTCTTTTTTTTTTTTTTTTGTTTTTTCGAGACAGGGTTTCTCTGTGGTTTTGGAGCCTGTCCTGGAACTAGCTCTTGTAGACCAGGCTGGTCTCGAACTCACAGAGATCCGCCTGTCTCTGCCTCCCAAGTGCTGGGATTAAAGGCGTGCGCCACCACCGCCCGGCTTCAGACATCTTTCTGATTCCTGCCTGTACCCCTTTTACCAGCATATCATATATCCCTATAAGTATGGTCCTCAGATTGTAGAGTAAGGGGCCAAGGCTTGGTTTAGGAGATGGAGCCGCCTCTGTTTAAGACCCGGTGCTGGTGCTGGTGCTGGTGCCAACAAGAGCCATGTGGAGGCAGCATGGGCTGTTGGCGTTTGTAAGCTTTCCGGACCCTGGGCCCCCCACAAACTCTCCTTGGATAAAGATTTCTCTTATTCTGAGTGTAGTTTTGTATCATCAACCCTAATTTGGGATTATAACGTCAGTATCCCTATTGTGTGGTTTAGCCTTTTAAGCAAACTCTGAAGTAAGATAGTGTGTTAACAGGTCCACTGGTATGCATCGCTGAATCAGTGATGGAGAGAGAATAAACCTTTGTTTCCCATCTTGTATGCACATTGGGCAGGGAGGGTTTAATGCTTTGCTCTTTCAAAATCACAATACTAGCTTTTTAGTTATTTATCTTAGTAAATTTTTCCTTCATGTATGTGCATCCATGTGCACATACATACACTTTTGTGCTTGCATGCCACAGCACTGTGTGGGATCGGAGGACGTGTGTGGGTGGTTTATTTTCACCATGGCTGCAAGTTCCTTTATCCCCTGAGCCACCTCCCCAGCCCCATAATACCAGCTTTCTGTTTAGATTTTATTTTTAAAGGCCATGTAGTTCTTAAATTAAAACACAGCTACCATCTCTTCTAACTCGAATTCAAAGATATACCACAGTGCTGTTGTTTTTTGAGTAAGGGTCTCATGTAGTCCAGGCTAGCCTCCACTTTTCCCTGTAGTAATGGCTAGCCTTGGATTCCTGACTCTGTTGCCTCCACATCCCAAGTGCTGCAATTACAGGTATGAGCCATATTCAACTAAAAGTACATTTTAAAAATATATTTTTCACAAAGAATCAATTTTTATTCAAGTTGTTCCAGGTTGGGTCAAGCGATCCTGTGAACGGGTCTACCTGGCCTTAGGACAGCACAGTCCTGTTTACACAGAAGACAGCCTTCCTTCTCCTGCCTCTCGTGATAATGTTGGCCTGGGCTGTCAATCATTTCCGCCTCCCACAAGGCTGCTCCCTGTAGATAAGCAATTTCCCTTTAGGACCCTGTCAGCTGACCACGGTGTGACTTTATTTTGTTTTTCATTTGTCTCTGTAAGCCCATCTGTTCCCAGATTGTCTCTGGTTATTGATTTGACTTTTATTTTATTGAGTGCTTGTAATAAATCCCGAAAGCCACTTATGGAAGGATTTTTTTTCATTTTTTTTTTCTCTCTCTCCTAACTCTAATGAACAGGATTCCAAAAGAGGATTTGGAATTGCAGTGTCGGGAGGTAGAGACAACCCACACTTTGAAAACGGGGAAACGTCAATTGTCATTTCTGATGTGCTCCCGGGTGGACCTGCTGATGGCTTGCTCCAGTAAGTGTCCTCACTTCCCTCTGCAGTCCCTGCCAGCCCTGCAGGTTGGCACTAGACAGGGTGTTATGGTACCTGTGTGCCTTTTAATGTACGTTTATGTTACATCTGAAGTCTTTTAGAGAGAGTTAGGATCACAGCTAATACATTATGTTTTAACAGTCACCAAACTTTGGGGAACATCCAAACATAGAGGGAGAGGGAAATCCTGTGTGTGGGGCCCTCCTACCCCCATAGGAAGGTAGTGGAAATGATCAGTTGTCAGTTTAGGAACCTTCTAGCTTTTCTGTGACTCCCCTCCCCCCTTTACTTTGGTGACAGTGTCTGTAGCTTAGGTTGGTCTCCATTTCCCCCACACAGACGAGGATGACTTTGAATTCCAATTCCCTATTTCCCGTGTGCTGGGTTTATACACCCAGTTTATGTAGGGCTGGGGATCCGGCCCAGGGCTTCATGCATGCCAGAGAAGCAGAGCCCTGAGCTACATCCCCAGTCCTTGGGAACCGTTTCTGAACATGCAGCTCATGTCACTGTATCAAAATGGTTGAGAAAATAACTTAGGGGAAGCACTTATTTATTTTGGCTCACGTTTTTGGAGGTTTTCATCTGTTGTGGTGAGAAGAATGTGGTAGAACTGGGTAGCCAACAGCGCGTGTGCTAGGAAGCAGAGAGAGGAAGACGGAGACAGTACCTGCCCTTCCTGGCTTTCTCTTTTACTTCCTCAAGCACATGAGCTGCCTCCCCACCCCTTAATTCTCTTGAAAACATCCCCACAGATACACCTAAGAGTGAGCTTTACTGATCTTCTCAGTGCTTGTCAATCCAACCACGTTGACAGAACTGATCACTTCCAGTTTCCACGTTCCTTAGTGTCTACCAGGAGTTTTTCATAGTGTCTTGGAATTTAATGAAGATGGTTAGGAATGTGTCTCAGGACTAGAGCCCTTAGCACAGATTAGGCCTTGGGTTAAACTTTAGCTGTACCCCCTCACCCCATGTCAAAACCCAACCAACAACCCCCCAACAGAATTTAATAGTGGAAAAAGTCATGATAGGTAAACTCAAGTTCTCCAGTTCTGTTCTGCAAAGGGAACTCCACTTTAGGAGACAGATCCTGAATCATTTCAGGGAAGAATCTGAAGATCCCTATGTGGTTTCATTGGCCAGATCATTCAAAAGCTGAATTTGTGTGGGATTTAAAAATCTCTACGCTCCTATCCTGTTAGTTGGTAGTCTTATCAAAGTTAGTTTTATTTAGAGTAGTATAAAATTTTAAGATAACTTTGGATGAGCCTAAATGATAGGATTCTGTGTTCTTAAAGTTTCTCCAAGAATCAGGGAAGCTGGGTGGGTGGTGGTGGTGCTTGTCTTTAATCCCAGCACTTGGAAGGTAGAAGCAGGTGGATCTCTGAGTGTGAGGCCAGCCTGGTCTATAGAGCAAGTTCCAGGACAACCAGGGCTACATAGAGAAACGCTGTCTCCAAACAAACAAATGAAAAAGAAGCTGAGGCAAAGAAGCCAGGCCTGATTGGGCTCATTTATAATCTAAGCATTCAGGCAATGGAGCCAGACACAGAAGGACCAGCAGTTTAAGGCTTTGGTTGCCTAAACAGTGAATTCAAGGCCAGCTTGGGCTACAGGAGACCTTTCTCAAAACAAAAAAAGAATCCGAGGCAGGTTTTTGGCCTCTTTCCCTCCAGACATTGCACAAATGAGTGTGTACCTATTTCAGGGAAGTACATGTGGGCCTTTTGCAGCTCACTGTACTTTAGCACAAAGGACTGTCCTTGAATTCCTCTTGCCTTCCAGACTGCTCATTGCGGGGTGCCTTCTGGTGTGAGCCTGTGGTCTGGACAGGACTTTTACACATACACGGTGGTTCTTAGTAAACACCAGAAGTTGAATGTGTGGGTTCTGATTTCTTAACTCTGAAGAAGCTCAGACCAAGTTGGCCTGACTTTGAGGATTGCCACACACGGAGCCCCTTAATCAGCTCTTGGGGCTCATTTACCGCTTCTGTTCTCTCTTAAGTATTGACAATGACTCACCGTGCGTTTCTATGACTGATGTTTATTTCTTGTTTACAGAGAAAATGACAGGGTGGTCATGGTCAATGGCACCCCCATGGAGGACGTGCTCCATTCGTTCGCAGTTCAGCAGCTTAGGAAAAGTGGGAAGATCGCAGCCATTGTAAGTCCTGTGATGGCATAGGTACACGTACACACACACACACACACACACACACACACACACACACACACACAATCCAAACGTCCTTGTATATAAACTGTACATACCTTTTTAAATTTTTTTTTAAATTAGATTTTTTTTTCATTTATTAGAACATAAAGAAGGGCTAGAGAGATGGCTCTGTGGTTAAGAGCCCATATTGTTCTTGCAGAGAGCCTGATTTTAATTTAAGAACATGTTTTCTATGCCCAAAGAAAATGGCCAATTGTCAGAGTTATATGACCTAGGGCCAGCGTACTTCTTGGAGCCTTGATATTTTTCTAGGATGATGCCACAGATATGGTGGAGCTGTGTCCAAGTTAGCCTCCCGAGGAAGGTGGCAAGCATCCTGCTTAATACCTGCTGCACGTGCGCAGCTCCTAAGAATAGGGCCACCCTGTTAACAAAGCTGAGAAAACCAGTAACCTCAGAGCCGCCTAATTCCCAGTCAAGATGGCTCGGGATAAGTGTGTGTGTAATTGATTATCTCTTTAGTCCTTTTTTCTCTAGAAGAGGGGACCTCTTCCCCTGAACTTCCTGCAACATGTGCAGGAGTGTCAGCAATTATATACAAAGTGTCTCACTTCCTGGGTTTTCATTTGACTTTGACGAACTGCCGGAAGCCTTTGGGGCTCTTCCTACTTGGTCAGAAGCGTTCAAAAGCACTATACTTACAGCTGTAGTCGCCTTTCTAGCTTATTATTCTAACTTTATGAAGTTTTTTATTGTCCTCAGTTCGACGGGCCTTGCAGGGGTGGCAGGGATACGGATGTTTAAGGGATTTATGTGTGTGTATATATGACCCTCCAACTTAGAAGAGGGACGGTTTCACCGAATCTGGAACCGGGGCCATTGCTCTCTCAGTTCTCCCTGTTTGCCCCGTCTTACATCTGCTGTTTGTCTGGACAGGTGGTCAAGAGGCCCCGGAAGGTTCAGGTGGCCCCCCTGCAGGGCAGCCCTCCCCTCAGTCATGACGACCGGGGTTTTGAGGTGATAGATGAGTTTGATGGCAGAAGTTTCCGCAGCGGCTACAGTGAGAGGAGCCGGCACAGCAGCCACGATATGCTCAGCCAGAGCTGGGAGGACAGCAGGGAGAGGGGGCGCTCCCAGCAGCGTCCGCAGAGCCGGGAACGCGAGCGCAGCCGTGGCCGGAGCCTGGAACGTGGCCTGGACCACGAGGACTCTGGGCGCAGCCGGGAGCGCAGCCGCGGCAGGAGCCTGGAGCGCGGCCTGGACCGCGATTATGTGCCCCGGGACCGTAGCCGTGGCCGCAGCATCGACAGGGACTACGACCGAGACTATGAGCGCATCTATCACCAGTCCTATGAGCCTGACTATGAAGGAGGCTACAGCCCCTCATACGACCGCAGAGCCCAGCCTGAGTCCCGCTATGAGCGTAGCTACAGCCGCGAACACCTACGCTCCCGCAGCCCCAGCCCTGAGCCTAAGTCCCGGCAGGAGCACAAGCATGATCCCGACAGACCCATTGGGGTCCTTCTGACTAAAAGTAAAGCAAATGAAGGTAGGCACACAGGATGTGGGAATGCAGGCAGTGATGCCAGCATCACCTGGTGCTCACCCGGTGCTGGTGTTTAGCCTAGACCTGAAACTGCAGAGACCCGTGGGCTCATTTATTCCCCAGAGCCACGTTATTGAGACATTACTCTTGGGCCCTGGTTCTGTGATAAGGAGACGTAGATGCAGAAGGGTCTACTGATGTGGACGCGGGTGTCTCAATGGCTTTGCTTCAGAGAAGGGCCTCACGCACAGCTTGTTACAGTGAAGATTCTCAGTCTGTCACCTGCTCTGGGAACCAAAAATTGTGGGGTCTGTGTGTGAACAGGTTCTGCTGGTGAGCCCGGCGCGTCTCTGTGCGGGGAAAACAAAGCAGAAGGCGGTACCCAGCTCTTCTTGATGGAGTTCTATTCTAGGCCAGGGTTGGTGTTGATTAAATTGTCTTAGATAATCTCCCCAAAGACCTTGGTGGTAGGAGACCCCATAGGTCAGAGCATTCTGTACGTATATGGAAGCTGGCTCTGGCCTAGTCTGCTTGCCTCACACTGTGTTCCTGGAGATGTGGGCGCACTTCATCCGGCCAGGGTTCATTCACTTCTGCACAGGGAAGATGCTAGTAGTATTCGTAGGGGAGGACTCAGAAGCACAAGAAGAGAGGCAGCTGGAACTCACCCGTAGCTCATCTGAAGCGAGGAGATGAACAGGAGTTGAGCCATTTCCCATCTTGGGTTTTTTTCTTCCTACTTGTAAGTTTTCTTAGAGCTTTTGTCTTGTCTCGTTGGTTCTCGTACTGTTCTAAGAAGAGAACAGTGAGGAGCCTCTGACAATACAAGGTGAAAGGTTCGTTTTTCAGTAGCTTGAGGATTTCTATTTTTAAGGGGATTTCAGACAAAAGAGTCCATTTCCTAAGATTTGCCTACTTAGATAACTGGAGTGATGTGAGGTCAGGAAGCGGGTACCTGGAGCATGGGGTCTGTTTAAGCTGAAGTTGTACCATTCCTGAAGAGAGGGCTCTCCTCGTCAGCAACTTTGGAAGCACGGAGATTTCGCAGATTCCTTTTTGCTGTGTGGGAGGAGGTGGCCCTTCGCTGGTCCCCAAGTCACATCCATATGTGGAGGCCACAGATGTTTTGAGAGTGAGCCCCTGGCAGGGACCTCCTTCCGATAGGCCTGACCCATCCTGCGGGATATTGCTTTTCAATCTTTCCCTCCTCTTTCCCTGTTTCCACCCTTGCCTCTTCTTCTTTGTCCTCCTGCCAAAGGAACAACCATGTATGTCATGCAGTCCCGGGGGTACCTTGTATTAGTCAGGGCTCTCTAAAGGAATAGAACTGTTGGGTTATGCACGTGTGTCTGTGTGTGCATGTGTGTATGTGTGTCAGTGTATGTTGTCTGTGTAAGTATGTCTGTGTGTCACCACGTGTGTGCCACTGTATGTCGGTGTGTGTATATGCACACACATAGGTATAAAGAGGATTCCTTAGAGTAGCTACAGTCTGTGGTCCTGACAGTGTGACAGGACTGTGTACTTACAGAAAGGCCGAGAATCCGGTAGTTGTTCACCCCCATTAGACTGGATGTCTGTCTGAGCAGTCACTGTCTGGTGCTGGAGTCTGGGAGGTATTCAGTCTACCTTGGAGTCTGGCTGTAGCAGCAGGTGAAAATGAACTTGCCAGGGAGAGGGAGGGTAAGGAGGCACAAAGCAAGGGCTCGTTCTTTCATGTCCTTTTATGTGGGCTGCCTCTAAAGACGAAGCTCAGCTTTACGGTGGGTCTTCCCACCTCAAGCAAGCCGATGAACAAAACCCCTCACTGGTGTGCCTAGCAGCTTGGGTTTTGGTTGATTCCAGATGCAGTCAAGTTGACACGCAAGATTAGCTACCATGTAACTCCACATAAGAAACTTAAACAGAGGCTGGAGAGATGGCTCAGTGGTTAAGAGTACTGACTGTTCTTCCAGAGGTCCGGAGTTCAATTCCTAGCAACCCTGTGGTGACTCACAACTATTTGTAATGAGATCTGGTACCTTCTTCTGGCCTGCAGGTATAGATACAGACAGAACACTGTCTACATAATTAATAAATAAATAAATAAATCCGTATAAAGCAAAAACTTGAACAGAAATCTCATGGAATATTATTTATTCTGTGTGATGTACTGAGTTCCCATTGCATCAAAATTCTAAAACACTGTTAGAAATTCATTCACTCAATTTAAGACCTCTTAATGAATCGTGGTCCATAATTTAAGATCTGTTGGGCTAGAGAGGTGGTGACTCACTGCTTAAGAGTGCTCAATGTTCTTCTAGAGGACCAGAGTTTGGTTTCCAGCACCCATGTCAGGAAGCTACAGTTGTCTGTTAACTCTAGCTCCAAGGACTCTGATGCCCTCTTCTGACCTCCAGAGGCACCCACACATGTGACATGCATATATATACACATACATGCTCATGTGCACTGACACACACAGAGAAATGAATAAAAATAAATCTTAAAAAGCAAATCTTTCATTAAAACGAAGACATTGTCTGTAGTAGCAGGCTGCTGTTCATCCCGGCCACCCAGAACCAAAATAATGAGGTTGCCCAGCTCATACCTGGTCTTAATTAAGTGCAGAAATAAAATGATTGTGTTTTCCTTTTAACTATTTTGTTCCCCACATTTGAAAACGTTTAAACAACTTGGTGGCAATGAAGATCAGACCAGGGCCTCGTGTATGCCAGGCAACTGCTCTCACCTGATTCTACTTCAAAAAAATAACAAAAACCCCCACTTAAAAAATTTTATTTATTTGTATTTTATGTGCATGAGTGTTTGTTTTGTTTGTATGTATAAAAGTAGAACTGGTGTGCTGGACAGCTGTGAGCCACCGTGTAGGTGCTGGGCATTGAACCCGGGTCCTCTGGAAGAGCAGTCGGTGTTCTTATCCTCTGAGCCATCTCTCCAGCTCATCTCTCCACTTAAAAACTATTTTTATAACCTTATTGATGGGGTGGAGCATGCGTACCATGATGTTTGCATGGAGGTCAGAGGACAACCCCGTGAGAGCCTGTTCTCTCCTGCTGCTGTTGGGATTTCAAGGACTGAACAACTTTATCACGAAACCATCTCACTGGCCCCCAATTCTACATTTTTAAAAAAAAAAAAGATTTATTTACTTTTACTTTGTGTATGAATGTTTTACCTGCACGTGGCTGTGTGTACCACATGCATACTTGGTGCCTAAGCAGGTCAGAAGAGGCCAGGCCATCAGATCCCCTGGAACTGGAATTACAGATGGTTGTGAGCCACCATGTGGGTGCTAGAAACTGAACCAGCTAGAGTAGCAAGTACTCTTAACTGCTGGGCCTTCTCTCCAGCCCATGATTCCACTTTTTAAAAGAAGAAAAAATGCTAAGTGTATCCTATAACTTAGCTATTTCTGGCTAAAGTTACATGAAAATGAATCTTCTAAGAAACTGAGTAGTAGGCAGGAGTTGGTACTGATTAAGAAGGAATGCCATCAGCAGCTGTCGCCAGACACCTTGCTATGTATCAGGAGCTGGTTAACTGTTTTTTGGTTTTTTTTTTTTATAACTTAAGAGAAGTTCACACATATGCCTGTGAAACTATTTACACACACCCTTGTGTTACAATAGGAGCCTTAAGCTACAATAGGAGGCTAGGTAAAGTGTTCATGGGGTAGAAAAGTTAGACTTTTTCAGTCCTCTCTCTGTCCTGGGCTGTGTGATCTAGCCATAGGGGCTTTCCATCTATAGAAAGAGATGTGGTATCCCTAGGAGGATGTGGGGTGTACCCCGGTACTTATTTTTAGTTGTTGATGTGTGTGGTGCTAACGAGGAACCTACTATCTTACAAATATCAGAATACAGTCCTCACTGTTCCGCAGAGGACTATACCAACAAAGCACTTTGTAATAAGATCAGATGCTAATATGTTTACTGTAGCTTACTAAAACTGATTTTAAAACAGCTTCTTTTGTGATCCCAAGAAGGTATATAGTATTTTTTATTGAAGAAAGTCATTGTTTTCTAAGTATATAGTTTTCAGTCAGAACACTAGTTTTAACTTAACAAATTGAATGTGTTCGCTTTCAAGCTTGCTTGCGATGGCTTTCAAAGTCACTGTAATCACCTCTAAAATGTGCCTTTTTTATAGGCTTAGCAGATAACATCGGGATAGTCTGTAGAAGGCTTAAAATATTGAAAAATGTGCATCGCCCCTAGATGGGGTGTTGCTTTTCTCTTGAGAACAGTTCAAAGTGCTGCTGACTGCCAGTATGGTGTTTCAGGGATGGCTCTGCCCCAGCTCCCAGACCCTGGGCAGTGAATTGTTACAGATGGCATATGCTGTGTCCACAGCTTCCTGTGCGCAACCTCAGAGTCAGCACAATTTCCTATTAAGATGGATGGAGCAGGTTGTCCTGACAAATCTTTTAAAGTGTCCCTTTTACCTCCGCCATCCACAGCTGCTAACATTTTGCAACATTGTCTGCCTTTCCCTTCCTTTGTTTCCTTTTTTTCTATTTTTCTTTACCAACTTAATCCTCCACCTCCAATCCCCCCACTTAAAGATTCCAGGCCATGGCGTCTGAGTATTCTATACAAAAATTAAATTTTCGCGCTGGAGAGATGGCTCAGCGGTTAAGAGCATTACCTGCTCTTCCAAAGGTCCTGAGTTCAATTCCCAGCAACTGCATGGTGGCTCACCCATCTATAATGAGGTCTGGTACCCTCTTCTGGCATTTGTAGATACTTTCTACATTATTTAGACTCCTTGAGATAAAATGTTTAACAAAACTTTTGTTATATGTTTCTTGCTCAATATTGTTTGTTATATTTATTATTTGTTACTATTGTATATAGTTGTATTTGGTTTGGCTCTTATTTAGACAAAAAGGGGAGATGTAGGAGAGACCCAGCCAATCACCTTGCTAGCAGGGGGCGGGGTCCCCGAGGATATTTTTTACTTATAAAGATTGCAGATGTGCTCCCAACCACCCCTTCTGCTTTCCTGTTCTCCGCAGGAACCTGTGGTTCTGTAAGTCTATTTCCCCATTAAAGCTGTATATATTATTACAATCTGTCTGCATTCATTTTTGCCGATACAGGCATTCAGGCCACACAGACAGAATATTGTATACATAATAAATATTTAAAAAAAAATTAAATTTTCACGATTGTTCAAAGTAGTCTTCAAAGCTAGCTTTAAGTTTTCTGAACAGGTTGAGAATGTGTATGCTCCCGTGTTTGTCTTCTAGAGTATGGTCTCCGGCTGGGGAGTCAGATCTTCATCAAGGAAATGACCAGAACAGGACTGGCGACCAAAGATGGCAACCTTCACGAGGGGGATATAATTCTCAAGGTGAGAAGATGTGGACAGGGAGCGGTGTGTGCTGGCATGCATTCTTAGTCTGCGCGTTCACATCCACACACCACGACAGGGATATCTGAGTCCAGTGGCCAGGAGTGAGGTAGAGACAGGAAGAGCAGCTCAATGAGGTGATCTTTGCCCAAAGAACAAAATAAACTGAGACACTAGGGACTGGTGAGCCTTGCTCCCTCTCTAGCGTCCCCTCCCCCCAATATTTTAAAAAGGAAAAGTAAGATGTAGAGGCAGGACTGATTTAATAATAAAGGAAAAATCTCAAGGACTACTTTCCCCTTCTCCCTGTTGATGTAGAGTTTAGGCTCCTGTGTACCAAAGGAAGGTGAGTCTGAGAACTGTCAATCTGTGATTGCTGAATGCTTCATAGTGTTTATAAACCTCTCCGGTTAGGAAGCCTGTTCCGGCAGTAAACGAAACTGTAGTCTTGAACTTGGTTTTTTTTTTTTGTTGTTGTTGTTGTTTTTTTGTTTTTTCGAGACAGGGTTTCTCT
>NC_022015.1:53582750-53598828 GCF_000317375.1 Microtus ochrogaster | reverse complement strand
TATTAATTTAGCTCGTTTCTAGTAATCTGTGTATCGCCACATGGCTGCGGCTTACCGGGTAAAGTTCCTAGCATCTGTCTCTGGTAGCTCAATGGCTTCTCCCTGACTCCACCTTTTTTTCTCCCAGCACACAGCCTAGCTTTCCCTGCCTAGTTCTGTTCTTCCCTTGCCATAGGCTCAAAGCAGTTCTTTATTCATTAACCAATAAAAGCAACACACAGACAGAAGGACCTCCCACACCATCAAATTCTTTCCAGTTCTATAAAGGAGAATGGGAGGTTTTTTTTATGTAGCTGTGAATATTTTTCCTGCATGTGAATAACATTGCCATTCTTCCTATACACAGATCAATGGGACTGTTACTGAGAACATGTCTTTAACTGATGCTCGGAAGCTGATAGAAAAGTCTAGAGGGAAATTGCAGCTTGTGGTGCTGAGGGACAGCAGGCAGACCCTTATCAATGTCCCGTCCCTCAATGACAGCGACTCTGAAGTAGAAGGTAAGAAGGGGAGCTGTGTGCTTTCTGGGGTGTCAGGGGGGGCCATGCCTCAACTTTGATTGAAAAAGAGAAGTATTCTTGATTTTTGTTTTTGATTGTTTGTTTATTTAAGTGTCTTTTCAAAGTAGATTTCTAGTAGGGAATTCTGGCACACTGGGAAGGACTCTCAATTAAGCCACTGAGAGCAGAACTCATTAGTAATATGCACACACCAATCAAGTATAGACTTTAGTGCTTTAAGAATGGCGGAAGCCAGACATGGTCGTGCCTTGAATCCCTCTCTCAGAAGACAAAGCCAAGGTCAGACCAGCCTGAAAGAAAGAAAGAAAGAAAGAAAGAAAGAAAGAAAGAAAGAAAGAAAGAAAGAAAGGGAAACCAAACAATAACCAAAAACATGTACTTCTTCTTTTCTTCTTGAGGCATTATCTTTATCTTAAATTAACTCTAGTGCTTACAAATATGTATTAAAAATCTCAAGGAGAAAAAGGCTGTTAGTATTTTCACCTTTAGAAGGTGGTGTGGAACAGAAAGCCACACTAAACGGTAAACTAAACTAAAACAGTTTAGTGTTATGGTACATGTTGCTTCCTAATATATGTCCCAGTTCCTGCTTGCTGTTACTGTTTGTTTTGCTTAAAACTTGGATAAATGCATTTATTCCAGTTTCACAGGCTACTTGGAAGGGAAGGAATCAAGTCCACTAAGTGCCCTTTTAATACTCGTAAGCACTTACATTGGGCTCTAAGGACCAGCTCTAAGTGTTTGTTCCTGGTCAGGGTAGGTGTGGTGTCTTTGAATTGCAGAGTGCAGCTGGCTGGCTGCCTTAGCTTCTGAGGATGTTTTAGAAAGCGGATGGGCTAAGAAGTACAGTAAAGTGGTCCTCCCTCCTATGCATATGCTAAAAGCTGTGTCAGTAAGGAGATGGGCTCTTGTCTTGTACAGCTTCCAGCCTGGGGATATGGCTCAGGAGAGGGCCTCCATCGTGTGTGCATGCTCCCGGAGGTGTGATGCCATCCCAGACCCACAGTTGGCTTTTCCACTGGCCCCTTCTTCAGACCACTGGGTGAAAACAGCATTGTGGGCTGGCAAGATGACTCAGAAGTTCCGGGAAGGCGCTTCCCTGAGATGCCTGGTGTGGACCAGCATGCCTGGTTTTGAAAGTTAGTTTCCGGTCCAGTGTGTCAGAAGTCTGACCAGTTCTTCTGGACTGTGAGTGTAGGACAGGAAAGCAGAGAGATCATGAAAACCGATTGTAGTTGACAGTTTCTTTCCTCCCCGACCCTCTGTATAATATCAGTATCGGAGAGCCTGGTTCCAACAAGATCCCTAAATGGTTTGAATATACGTTAAAATTTAAGGTGCACTGGTCTGTTTGGGAAGAGCATTTTCTCTATCTAGCCTCAGGTCCAGGCAATCACGGCTTGAAAATATGTGAGGAAAAGAGTCCAAAAGTCAAGGTTTCTTTTTCTTGTTATTCTATCAAGAATATGGCATAACCACCGTTGATACGGCATTGACAGGATGTTCTGTATTGTAGATAAAATGTGCAGGAGAGTATGGATAGGCTGCATGCTAACGTTTAGTGTCTTATACAAAGTACTTAATCATCTGTTGAGTTTGGTTGGGGAAATGGTTCTGGAACCAACTTCTACAGCAGACTTAGAAGGACTCTATGCTGTAGCTGGATCGCGGCCCCCTGAAAACAGCTTTGAAAACATTTGGGAAAAGAGAAGTGTTCTGTCTCCAGTAGACGGTCTCCTCATTAAATAATGTCTCTCTCTGAAAATTAGCAAGTTTCCTTTTTTTTTTTTCCCTTAGTAAAAATCAAAAGCCATCTAAACTGATGGTCTTTCCTCATGCTTCCCGCTCAGAGAATAGTGTAATTTTGGGTATGTATGTATTTTACTGAAAAGGACTTCTTTTATTTTTGAAACCAGATATCTCAGAAATAGAGTCCAACCGATCTTTTTCTCCAGAGGAGAAGCGCCAGCAATATTCTGACCAGGATTACCATTCCTCCAATGAGAAGCTGAAGGAGAGGCCGAGGTAAGGCCGGGTGGGCCTTCGTTTTAAGTGTGAATTGTGAATGTGTTATCTGCCGAGACATGATCATGGTGTGTGCTTCAGTTCAAGAGAGGAAACCTCAGGCAGACTGTCCAGGATGGGCGCCACACCCACGCCATTCAAGTCCACTGGGGACATCACAGCTGCAAGTGTCACAGAAACCAACAAAGAGCCCAGGTACCAGGAAGAAACTCCAGGTAAGCCTTTAAAATCATTTGCATGTGTGTGTCTGTGTGTGTTATACACAAGCCAGGTCATGCTAACCATGCACTACCAGCCCAGTACACTGATTTGAAGAATTGAGTTCAGAAATATGTGCTTGATAAAAAGCAAAATTACTTTTAAAATTTGTGAAGTATAAGAGGCCCTCTTTATTTTTCCCTTTTATTTTTTATTTTATTTTATTTTTTGGTTTTTCAAGACAGGGTTTCTCTGTATAGCTTTGGTGCCTGTCCTGGCACTAGCTCTTGTGGAGCAGGCTGGCCTCGAACTCACAGAGATCTGCCTGCCTCTGCCTCCCAAGTGTTGAGATTAAATGCGTGTGCCACCACCGCCTGACTGTTTTTCCCTTTTAATGTGGGAGGTAACCTTTTTAATATGTCATCAGAATCGGTCACCGTTTTGACATATTTGAGTCATAGTCCTCTTGCCCTCTGTCCGCAAACCCAACATCATCTCCCTGATCTTTCCTGCCAGTCTAAAATTATCATCATAACTCTCGGTACGTAACTATTCTGTATGGGCAAACCTGGCCTTGTTCTCAGGCTGTAGAGAGCACTGCCTTGTGCATCTGGACCTTGCGTTTTGGATGTTTCTTTTCTCTGACTTTCAGAAACCATGGTGACTGCTAATGTCTTAACAGTTAAACTTCATCTTTAAGTCTTTTTTTTTAAATAAGAAATAAACATGGGAGTGGGGCCTGGTGAGCAGGGAAAGGTGTGTGCTGTTGTTTGGGATGGTGCAAGTGCAACACAAGACACACTTGAAGCCTGTGGATTTTGCTATCTATATAAAGAAACAAGCTCCTGCTGGTCCGGATGATAAGGAAGAAGACTTTTGTCTTGTTTCGTTGTGATGTAGTTTCACAGTATGGGGCTTGAATCCACAGTCTCCTGCATGTGAGAGGCAAAGCTACACACAAGCTCACACCCTCAATCCACACTAAACTTTTTTTTTTTTTTTTTTAATTCACAATGCCTGAGGACCAGAGAGATTGCTCAAGGGCTAAGAGTTTCCATTCATCCTTATGGTAGCTCATAACCCTCTGTAGCTCTAATTCCAGGGCATCTGATGCCCTCTTCTGGCCTCAGCAACCATTAGGCTCTCATATGGTACATATATGTACGTGAAGAAAAGTCTCATATGCATAAAATAAAATCTCTAAATCCACAGTTCCTCAACCCAGAGCAGCCCCGAGAACTTTTCTTCGTCCTAGTCCCGAGGATGAAGCGATATATGGGTATGTATTTCCATTACTCTCTCCCCCTCCCATTCCTCTTCCACTCAGCAAATCTGCTTAGCTAAAATCCACAGCAGTGGCTTCTTCCTGCCCTGCCCCAGATGGTGAGTTTGCCATCTTTTTATACACTCTTATTCCTAACGTTCGTAAGAAAGAGAAGGAAAATCGGGGATTGGGTGAGCTCTGTGGCTCTGCAATCTGTTTACCCTTCCGTCTACTTCTCCGGAATGCTTTCCTGAATATTTGCTTTGGATGGATGCCACACTCCCAGCTAGGTGAAGCATCTCCAGACTGCAATGCTTCAGTAGAGACTGCAGGGGTGTGGTGGGGAATGTTGAGTGGTGTCTAGACTAAAGTCGTTGGGTTAGGACCAGCTTCGTTGGGTCTGAACTGTCTGATTTGACCAAACTTGTGGTGGGGTAACTCGGGAGGACATCCTCCTGTCGGATAGCTAGAGTGAACCCCTAATTCCATACTCTCATCTGAGGTGAGCTAATGTGTAAATTCTGTATTTTTGTTCCTTCGTGGGCTGACAGACATTCCTTTCACTATCCCAGGGAGATATAATTATAGGACACGAGAAAACTGAGAGGGAACGTTTGTAAACCAGGATGTCCCTTCCGAGCTAGAAACAGTTAAGTCTTGAGGATCTTGACGTGCACCCTTCACTTTAAACAGTCTCTCTCATCTTTCCTTTCTGAAACCGGACCTACGGCAGCCCTAACACCAAAATGGTGAGGTTTAAGAAGGGAGACAGTGTGGGCCTCCGGTTGGCTGGTGGAAATGACGTTGGGATATTTGTCGCTGGCATTCAGGAGGGCACCTCTGCAGAGCAGGAGGGCCTACAAGAAGGAGACCAGATTCTGAAGGTAGGTAAGGAAGCCTGCCTTCTAGCAGTCTCTTGGGAAGGTGCCTTTCTAGATGTTTTTCAGTGAAGGCGGTCTGAGAACAGCGGGTTCCTGGTTGCTGTAACAGTGGGTTCCTGTTTCCTGGTTGGCATGCTGGGAGCTGTCATTGGATTCTCCCTCTTTCTCCCCCATTGTTTGTTTTGTTTTACTTTTTGCTTTTTGTTGGGTTTCTCAGTGTAGTCTTGACTGTCCTGGAACTGGCTCTATAGACCAAACTGGTTTCAAACTCTCATTTCTTTCTATTTGTTTGTGCACACACACACCAACTTTGGTAGAAAATCCACATGCCATTAACTAGGGATCTGGTGAGCACTTCTAGGTCTAAAGGAGAGGGGAGAAGTGACTCTGATTCAATCAGAGTCAGGCTTCAGGACACAGGGCATGCCCTCTCTCTGCACTGATCTTCAGATTGCTCCTCTGGCGTGGGGGTTGCCAGACCCTGCATGTGCGCAAGCTTTCCAGCAAGAGTCCAGGCGACTGTCAAGGCAACACACGGTCCTAGGACATCCCTTTACCCCCAGCCTATGATGAAAGTCTTTTGAATGCCAGCCATGTTGATTTGCACTTGGTAAATATGCTGATGAAGAGGAAGCTTGTTTCCTGCTAGTGGGAAGCTAGAGGTTTAGAGCTTTGCTTATTAAAGTTGAAGAATAAAATCGATTCATCTTGTGGACTGTCCATGTGAATTTTATGAAGAGAAGTAGAGAATTCACATAGGGCTTCAGGCTCCCAATTTCTCTATAAAACTTGTTTAAAGACAAGAAGAATCGCTTCCATGCTGAGAACTTTTCTAGAAAGGTTTTTGGTTCCTGGCATCACCATGGTGACCAGGGAGATACTGGTGGGTTCTGACTTCTCTTGCCTTGTCCTTGGTGGAGGCCAGATAGCAGGTGACTACAAGATCTCTTTTCTTGTAAAAGGCTGAGACAGAGTGAGTTCCCTGAGCTAAGCAGAGAGGCAGCCACAGCACAGTTGGAGCTGATACCTAATCCTCCCCAGGCTCCCAGCACACCCAGCCAGGCCCTACACTGCACACAGATAATGAAAGATGATATTGGTCTGTTGGAAAGAACCGCACAGTGCGACCTTGAAGTACAGAAGGCTGCCTAACTCTTTTCACTGTAGTGTGCTCCACATTTCGTGGTCAGCCTGAAGATTGAAGGGATCTGTGTGCATAGCCTGTCCCTTTGTTGTTGTTGGAATTGTTGGTAGGTTTTTAAGAATGATTCTGTCTTTGGTAGGTAAGGCTTGCCATGTGCAGCGTGCTGTGCTTTAGCTGAACACAGGTCTTACAGACAATAGAAATATAGCTGCTTTCATTCATTCATTCATTCATTCATTTTCCTACTTGGTTTAACTGTCCCTTTGTTGTTTATTTGGTGTGACCGGTGTTTCTCTTTCAAATACTCTTATGGAATGGAAAAGACAAAAAGAAAACCAAAGATATTTGCAGGAGGGGGAGTGCTGGTGTTGGTGATGGTGGTGGTGGTGGTTGTTAATCACATGGATTTCGAAAGGCCACATCGTATTTGCGTGTGTCTTGTGGGGGGACACACGATATGCTTGTGCCTGTCATGCATGTGGAGATCAGAGGACACCTTTTGGGAGTCATTTCTCCCCTTCCTCGGGCAGCAGGCACACATACAGTGCAGAGTTATAGACAAAGCATTCTTACGACATAAAATAAACTTTATACATTGGGTCATGGAACTAGATAGAACCTTCAAATGAAGAAATACAAGTGGACAAGAAATTTTTTTCAGATGTTCAACATCCATAGGCATCAGGGAAGGGCGAATTAAAATGACTCACTGGCCTTCTATGTTACCTTGCAGACTCTTTCTGTAGTGTCCCCCTTAGGGACGTATAGTCCAGCAGCTTAATGGTACGGGGCCAGTGGTCTTCCGTGTAAGACTCATGCATCCTGTCTCATGAACACATCTTAAACGTGTTTCTTTTGCTTTGCTTTTGAGACAGAATTCCACTGACCCTGAACTCGTAGTCCTCCTGCCTCGGCCAGAAGCACCGGGATGGCAGCTATATCTAGTGTTAGATCGCTGTCAGAGACTGCAGGAATAAGGGAACGGTTGAGACGATCTGTGGCTGTGGATTTAAGATTTTACTTGAGTTAATTTTTAAAAAGTGTAGTGCCAGATCTGTTTATCACAGACCCCTTCACTCAGTATTGATTATGGTTATCTGTTTATTACCCTAATAGTGAACCTTTCTGGTTGCCTCTTTGGGAGACTCGAAGAAAGGGAGACAGACAGAATGACAAGAATTGACAAGAAATCCTAATCAGTTCAGAGATAAAATCTTTTTTTTCCTTTTCTGTTTTTTTTTTGTTTTTTTTTTGTTTTAAGACAGGATTTCTCTGTTTAACAGTCCTAGCTGTCTTGGAACTCACTTTCTAGACCAGGCTGTCCTTGAACTCGCAGAAATCTTCCTGCCTCTGTTTCTCAAGTGCTTGGATTAAGGGCATGCGCCACCACTGACCAGCTCAGTGACAGCATCTTAATTTGTAGACTTGGCAGATGTGGTGGTATGCAGAGCAGCGAGGAAGGGAGGTAGAACAGTACTCCAATAGTCCAGGCCAATAGGAAGGTGCCGGGCAGGTGACTGTACGAACTTATTACGCACATCCTGCTTTTGCCCTGGGCAGGCCCTAGTGGAAGCAGAAACTTGGGAGTCACCATTTTAAGTTTTCAGTCCTGTTAGGGATTAATCCTGGAGCTTTCCACATGCCAAGCATGTACTTGACCACTGAGGCATTTCCCCAGCCCCATCAGAACCTTACTATAACCCCCATGACACACGCGCGCGCGCGCGCACACACACACACACACACACACACACACTCATTTGTTATATCTGGTCTTTGCTTCCTTCCAGGTGAACACACAGGACTTCAGAGGGCTGGTTCGGGAAGATGCGGTTCTCTACCTGTTAGAAATTCCCAAAGGTGAAACTGTGACCATTTTGGCTCAGAGCCGAGCAGACGGTGAGCAAGTTTGACCATCTGTTTTCTTTGAGGGAAGTGGGAAGGAAGAATGAGGTGTCTTGGGACCAGAAGAGGCAACATTGGGTCACAAGGGTATGGAGAAAATTTGGGGTGCTGTTCATTTTGTATGAAAATGTTTTCCCTCCGTCTACCGAAACAATTTTGCCAGTTGTGCGTCATTTGGAGTTAAAAACTGCTTTTCTGAACAGTGACGCATCCTCACCTATGATGGGCGGCATTGGCTCCTCTTAGCTCTCGCCAGGCTCCTACCTTGATTCACTTCTCCAGATCCTCCCCTGTGCAGTGGGGGACAAGAATAGTCCCCTCCTGTTTGGGTCAAGAGATTGATGAGCAACTCTGTTAGTTAGGGGTCCTCAGAGAAACAGAACCACTGCATTGAATTTTAATTTCACACCCCCCTCTCAGTGTGTGGCCACTGTGGCCTCTCAGAAAAGCCTAGGATAATGTTTAATTAATTGTCTAGGCACCCCCATACACCATCAGGTCGACATAAAATCTACCCGCAGGGCACGTTAGGAAGTTGATAATTCTTGCTTCCTCCTGTTGGAGTCTGATTCCCGTAGGCCCATGTGCTGGGAGCGGAGGGATCAGGAAGGGGTGACCAGGAAAGATCTTCTGTGAGACCCAGCCCAGCCACCTGTGCTTTCGTTTCCCAGTGTACAGAGACATCCTGGCATGTGGCAGAGGAGATTCGTTTTTCATAAGAAGTCACTTTGAATGTGAGAAGGAAACCCCGCAGAGCCTGGCCTTCACCAGGGGTGAGGTCTTCCGAGTGGTGGACACGCTGTACGATGGCAAGCTGGGCCACTGGCTGGCTGTGAGGATTGGGAATGAGCTGGAAAAAGGCTTAATCCCTAACAAAAGCAGGTAACTCAGACAGTGCTTCCCTGAACGCACCTTCTAATCCCGTTCCCATGCCTCTGAGGAAATCCCGTGTGACATCATCATCTGCCATCACCAGGGGTTACGGGTATAGAGCTGGAACCTCTAGAGTCGGAGCACCTCAGGCTTGGTTGTTGCCATGGGTAGGATTGCCTGCTACCTTGCCTATGGGACACACCGTATGGCCTTAGCGCCCCCAGCACGCCTGGTCTCCCACCTTAGGGGAGGCTTGCATACCCTAGGAAACACTCGCTGGTGTGTGGCTGTGTAGAAACATAAGAAAGGTGATCTGTTTACTACATGCATTCCTGCTACCTATGAGCCACACATGGCATGTTCTGTACCCAGCTCCTTCTTGTGTGGTTCAGAGACCTGTTGGGCTCCTCTCATTGCTGTGACAAAATGTGTGTTGTGTGTATGTGTGTGAGAGAGAGAGAGGGGCGGGTGGAGGAGGGAATCCTCAGCTTGCTTTCTCCCTTGTGTTCAGTCTGGACCCCAGCCCGTGGGAAGGTGCAGTCTATTCAGGGTGGATTTTCCCTTTCTGGAAACACCTTCATAGACTGACCTACAGGTTGTGACTCTAAATCTAGTCAGGTTGACAGTGAAGCTACATACCACACTGCCTTTTCTGCCTCCACGGCCCCCTTCATTGTCTTCATTGTCAGGCAGAGTCAGCCATGGGTTCTTCCAGGGTACTGACTAGGTCTTCATAATAACCTGATCCCATGCTGTGGAGAATGACTTCTGGCTTCTTCTCTCAGAGCTGAGCAAATGGCTAGCGTCCAGAACGCCCAGAAAGAGACCGCTGGGGACAGAGCAGACTTCTGGAGGACGCGTGGCCAGAGATCTGGGGTCAAGAAGAATGTCCGCAAGAGCCGGGAAGACCTGACGGCGGCCGTGTCAGTTAGCACCAAGTTCCCGGCCTACGAGAAGGTTCTGCTGAGGGAAGGTGAGGCAGCTCCACGGCCGTGGAAGAGATCTGCTGAGCTCTGAGCCCCTTCCTCCATTGTGGCTGTAACCGTCAAGTTCCAACTTTGTCTGTCACTTACACCAAGATACGTGGTGAGGGAATAGTATTCAGCAAGGAGCCTGAGTGGTTTGGGTTCCTCAGTGGAGGCGAATTCTCGAGATACAGAACATACTTTTAATCCTGACTCTCAAGTGTTTGTATACTAACCACTGAGTGGGGGTGCGAAGCAACAGAGCATCAGAGAAAGACAAGTGAAGTTTCTATTGAACTCGACTCTGCGGGGAGGGCAGTGAAGGCTTCTCGTTCAGGAAAGACTGGAGTCCAGCTGGAGGGGCAGAGTTCAGTTCCTTTTGCTGAGTTTGCAGAAGTGTAGATGGCATTTTTGCCTCCCATCGGGACACTATGATCGCAGGTACATGTCTGATAGCCTTTCTCGTTTCCTTTCAGCTGGCTTCAAGAGGCCTGTGGTCTTATTTGGCCCCATAGCAGATATAGCAATGGAAAAGTTGGCCAACGAGTTGCCTGATTGGTTTCAAACTGCAAGTAAGTCAGCCCATGGGGTTTTGCTCCCAAAGTGTTTATCTTTTTTAAATTTATTTATTATATATACAGTGGTCTGCAGCATATATGTTTGTATTCCAGAAGAGGGTACCAGATATTACTACCAATGGTTATGAGCCACCATGTGGTTGCTGGGAATTGAACTCAGGACCTCTGGAAGAGTAGCCAGTGCTCTTAACTGCTGAGCCATCTTGCCAGCCTCCAAAATGTTTATTTTGAAAGTTTTCTGGCATGCAAAGGTTGGAAGACCCTCTGCCTGGAGTCACTGCGTCATGTTGCTGGATATGTTTTCTTTCCTCCACCTGCACCAAGACAGACACACACACTTCCTTTTGAAATTGTCTGTTGAGCCAGTTCAGTGTTTAAGTTGCCAAGTTATGATGCTTTATCCTTGAGTATACGTGTGTGTCTCCTTATAACAGGATTATTCTTTTACATAAAGACAATATCATTGTCCCCTCAGTAACAAAGAGGTTTAATGTTGTGGTTTGAACATTGCTAATCTTTTTTTTTTAACATTGCTAATCTTAAATATTCTACAAATTGAAACTTTCTGAGTGTCAACATGGTAGCACAAGTGGGAAATTCCACACTTGCTCTCACGTGAGTGATCAGCATCTAAATCCAGGTGCACTAAAGATGCTCCATAACATTACCCTCAGTCTATGTGTATGAAACAGGGATGACAGAAATGATTTTTTTTTTAAATCAAGGTTTTTCAGATAGCCCAGGTTGACCCTAAAATTACTGTGTAGCTGGGGATGACCTTGCATGTCTAATCTTCCTGTCTCTATCTCCCAAGTCCTGGTATAACAGGAATATACCTCTGTGCTTGGTTAAGCCGTGAATGAGTCTACTATGTAGATATGGGTCTCCTTTTTTTACAGATATTTTAATTCTGCATATGTTAATATTTAAAAAAACAGATAAGCATTTCTGGTCCCAAACATTTTCTTTCTTTCTTTTTTTTTTTTTTTTTTTTTAAATTCAGGATCATCCATTTCAGTGGATATTTAGGACTTTTTTATATCTGGATCTATCCCAAGAGTTTCTTGGGATATTGATACTTGGAGAATACACCCCAATTGGAGCATAAGTACTTCCTATTAGGTTAACCTAGCAATTCCCTCATGGTTAGATTTCCATCTAATAATTCTGGGTTGCAGCTCAGTGGTATGACGCTTGCCTCATATGAGTGAAACTCTGGTGTTTGATATATAAAACACATGTACACAAGCACTTACACACATGCGTGTACACTTAGGTGTGCACACACACACAAGAACATGCCCACGGTTTCAGTTCAGCTAGAGGTGTGATCCCATCTCACTGCCTGCCACGAGGTGATGGCTTGTGCCAGGTGTCCCACTGTGCTGGTGTTAAGTTGGGGCATTTGGTCATCACTGTTTTTTTTTTATCAGTGTTACTTAGCCCTCTTTTTCTTTTGCAGAAACTGAACCCAAAGATGCCGGATCTGAGCGGTCCAGTGGAGTAGTCCGGTTGAACACTGTGAGACAAATTATTGAGCAGGTGAGAAAATCATCAGAAGCCCCCATTGTCAGAGAACTGGATCCTGGTTTGGAATAGAATGTGTGTTTTAATAAAATGCAAAGGAGGGGTTGGAGAGATGGTTCAAAGGGTAAGGGCACTAGCTGCTCTTCAAGAGGACTCGAGTTCAATTTCCAGTACCCACATGACAGCTCACAACTGTCTGTAACTCCAGTTCCAGGGTATCCAACACCCTCACATAGACATACATACAATCAAAACATCAGTGCACATAAAGATAAAAAGAAAGCATAAATTTTTTTTAAAAAATACTAATGATAAAAGCTTAATGTAAATTGAAGACATTTCACTATATAAGCCAGATGCTATTCAGCAGCAGAGTTCCTCTAATTAAACCAAGTAGCATTTATTAGTAATCCCTCTTTATTAGAGAGGAATATATCTCAGGACCCCTGTTGGGTGTCTGAAACCATGGAGAGAGTACCAACACTCTGTGTACATGTATGTATGTATACACACAAACACACACAAACACACAACACACACAAACAACACAGGTACTTTTTAGTCACATGTATATCTGTGATAATTTAATTTATAAGTTGGCATGGTGGGAGATAAACAGCAGTAACCAAAAACAAAATAGACCAATCATAAAAATACACTCTAATAACACTTTTACAAATATGGCCTGTCCCCTCCTTCCCTCTTAGAACTTTATACTATCCTCCCCTTCTCACCCACTGTTGACCCCAGGGGACACTGGAGGATGAAGCATGGACTAAGACGGTTCTACAGTCATTCTATAAGAGATTGTTATCTCATTCAGGAAGTGGTGGTGCACACCTTTAATACCTTCACTTGGGAGGCAGAGGCAGGCAGATCTCTGTGAGTTTGATGCCAGCCTGGTTTACAGAGCCGAGTTCTAGGACAGCCAAGGCTACACGGAGAAACCTTGTCTCAAAAAACTGGGGGAGGGGGAGTTTTATCTGATAATATGGAAGTGGATGTGATATGGAAAGAAATATTTTTAGCTTTTTAATTTAAATATACAGGACAGGACATGGCAGTACATGCCTTTAATCTTAATATCAGGAGGCAGAAGGAAGCAGATCTCTGAGATCAAGGCCAGCCTGGTATACATAGTGGCTTCTAGCTAAAGCTACACAGTTAGACTCTGTGTGTCCCCCGCATCCACCCAAAATGAACACACATTTCATCTGATACAGTGTTTACCTGGGAAGACAAAGCCCTTGATGATATTGCGTCATGTCACCATGTACCGTCCTTTCTCCACTTGTAACAGGACAAACACGCCCTCCTTGATGTGACCCCCAAAGCTGTGGACCTGCTCAATTATACTCAGTGGTTCCCAATCGTGATTTTTTTCAACCTGGATTCGAGACAAGCTGTTAAAACCATAAGACAGAGGCTGAGTCCAACATCCAATAAAAGTTCCCGGAAGTTATTTGATCAAGCCAACAAGCTCAAAAAGAACTGTTCTCATCTCTTTACAGGTAAGTGAAACGTAAAAGGTGGTCCATGCTCCAAATGAGAAATAAAATAGTCTGAGTATGGGATATGGAGTCCTGCTCTGGACTCATTCAAGAATAGTTAATAATAATTGGGCCGGGCGATGGTGGCGCACGCCTTTAATCCCAGCACTCGGGAGGCAGAGGCAGGCGGATCTCTGTGAGTTCGAGACCAGCCTGGTCTACAGAGCTAGTTCCAGGACAGGCTCCAAAGCCACAGAGAAACCCTGTCTCGAAAAACAAAACAAAAAAAAAAGAATAGTTAATACGGTGGGGTGGATATTTAGCCCGATGGCGTTTGTATTTTAAGCCTTGTGATTTTGACCTCCAGAAATGACTGTAAAGATCTAAGAAATGCTAATAACCTGTCATTTTAATGACATTAGATTTTTGTGGTAGACTCAAGGCTAATGATTGACCCTAGCTTATGACCAAGCTCCCATGTGTGTGGTAACTGCGTGTTACTGTTCTTGACTTACTGTCAGTGATTCGTTAACTGACTGTGTGATAGCAGCTTATTGTAGTGACGGATCGTATCTCCCAAGTAGAAACCTGAGCACTCTGAATGGGGAAGACCTAAGCGTTTGTTCCCTCTACATTTCAGGTGTGCTAATGCTGTGGGTGGACTTTCTTTTCTTAAAGGTTACCTTTATGATTTAGAGATGCTTGCTAAATAAAATCTTTATACATTATCTAGTAGGCACAGTAGAATCTGCAGTGAGAGAAGATAGAGTGTGGCTAGACTGGCCAGGTACCGTGACACGGATGTCGGTGCTGCACACATGCGAGTTTATAGCCTGGCCACTACTTTATCTGTATATAAAACCTTCCATAATTAGGTATTTTTAAAATGCCAAAAATAGACCCATTGCCGCTGTTACTCATGATGGTTAGATGGTCTAAAAATATGGCATAGTTAATGTCCTGTCTTTATAAATAAGTGGCATGGGTATGCTGTGATCAAGCATTTAAGAGTTACAGTTTTTGTTTGTTTGTGCACTGCTTTCCTTTGTGGGGACACCATAAGGATACCACATAGATGCTACCTTTTTACTCCAGTGACTTTAGAGGTCCGTGACAGTTGTTATCAGCCATGGATATTTTGGGAAGAGCAAGATGAATGGAGGATTTGTATCCACATTTGACCACTGTTTACTGTAGTTGAGCTCTTCATGTTAGAGATGTAGGTCTTAACACTGTTGTGAAGGCTGTAACTAAGACAGTGTAACCAGAGTGTTCTATTATTGGCTAAAGCCTTATCCGTTGGGCCACTGGGATTTTTAGTAAACCTCTAAACTGAATGCTGTAAATGTATCATTGCAGCTTATGGTTGTTTCTGTTTTTTGTTTTTTTGCATACTTATTCTTGTATCTTCCTTAATTGTTACCACTAGCAGTACTATCTTGCTTTGTAGTGGCACGGACAGTAATGCTAGTCTGGCCTATCTGCCACCTAGTCAGTCCCATAGGAGCTTGTACAGGTCACAGATCCTAGTGCAGCTGAGCCCAGACAAAAGCTGCCTTTCCTGACTACATCTCATGTCCTTACAACCCAGCTAGATGAGTCAGACGCCAGAAAGGGTGATGTGTTGGTTGGTTGGTTATCCTTTGTCTGAAGTGCTTATGACCAGAAGTGTTTCATATTTGGATTTTGCAGTGCTTTTATAAACATAGTTAAACATTTGAGTTTAATATACTCATTAATTAAGACACTTTAGTCAGAGACTTGTTAAAAAAGCAAGTTGGCTTGTCAGAAAATAATTTCAAAGCCAGGCAGTGGTAGCACATGCCTTTAATTTCAGCACTCAAGAGGCAGAAGCAGATGGGTCTCTGTGAGTTTGAGGCCAGCCTGCTCTACAAGAGCTAGTTCCAGGACAGCTAGGACTGTTACACAGAGAAACACTGTATCAACCCTCCCCCTTTCTCAATGAAAATATTTAATATATGATACATTTATGCATGTATATCATAAAAATGAAATTTGAATTGCATGTATTCTTAGGACCTTCAAAGTGCTTGGTTCATGGTTTATAGGCTGCTGTGATGTCCTTATCAGCTTAGAGACCCAAACTAGCCCACCTTTATGATAAATTGTGGCATGGTAAAGCACCATGGGACAGTGTGGCTATTTTATCTGCGTTCCAGGTTTCATTAAAATGAAGTTTTTGGTGTTCAACCCTGGAATTTGGGAGTAGTTTTCAAGCGCTGTTTCTGTAATTATTATCTTTCAACGTCACATTACAGAAAAATGTTTTCTTCTGTGTGGCGTTTGTTTGTTTTGGTCATTATTTCGTCTTTGGAAGAGCACAACGGGGGGGAAAACACAAATTGCTGTAGATAATACTAAGATTAGGGGAGTTTAGGGATGTGGACCACAGGAAGGAAATGGGCTGCGGGGTGGCTTGCCTATTTAGCTTGTGTCTGGTACTTGAGTGTTAAGGTAGCCCCAGGACAGCCCTTTCCGAGATGTAGTTTGTGTACTATACCATTGACCCATTTGAAGGGCCTGTCTCAGTTCCTTCAGGGTTGTGTGACCTGTATACGGAATTTTCCTATGCCGGTGGTTGCTCCCACATAATCACTTAGAAACTTAATATTAATTGTAAATGCTCGGCCAGTAGCTCAGGCTTGTTACTAGCTACTCTTACATTTATTTTTTTTTAAATAAACTT
>NC_022015.1:53576928-53582415 GCF_000317375.1 Microtus ochrogaster | reverse complement strand
ATGTTCAGAGAGACCAGATATATCCCATGCTTTTTCCGTCACAGTCCAGCTGGCCTTGGTGAGCTCCCAATAGATCAGCTCCACTGTCTCTTACATTTAAATTAACCCCTATTTCTTACCTCTTCTTTGTCACGTGGCTTGGTACCTTCTCTCAGAAAGCATGTCCATCTTGCTTCTCTAGGTGTCTGCTGGTGACACTTGACTTTACCCTTCTTCTTCCCAGCATTCTTAGTTTGGCTCTCCTACCTAACCTTGCTTATTCAGCTGTTGGCCAATCGACTTCTTTATTAACCAGTGACAGTAATACGTATTCACAGCGCACAGAAGGATTAACCCATAGCAATACCCATCGTTACGGTAACTTTTAGACAGAAACCCCATCCTTTAGCAAGGATTTCGATTTTTTTTTCCCAACCCTTCCAGCTCACACGTTGCTGTTTGGCGCCCCTGCCACTAGAGGTGGGAAGGTACTGCCCACACATGCCAGGGCTTGGGTGTGGCTGCTAGCAGGGACATTTGGCAGCAGGAGGAGCCTCTGAGTGGGCCTGGGAAATTAGCTTCTATGCAGCTTTTATATCAGTGTTCCAGCACTTGGTTCTCACGGAAATGCAGGGGAGCATTCATACTCGGGGGGGGGGTGTGTGCACAAATGTGTTTTCTGCATTTCTTAGAGAGCACTCTTAACTTTAGGCTTTCATTGTGGTGAATTCATGCTGTGTCAGGCAGCTCCTAATAGAAACATGTAAAGGGCCACTTAACATTCTTTGTGCATCTATTACAGGTCACTTGTTTTGTTCCCCAGGCGTGCAGTCTCGCTTCTATATTTACATCTTGGGTCATATTTTAGCTATGATTACAGTAATCTCTGTGAAGGACCATGATAAGGACACAAAAAAAATCCATGGCATCAAGGTTGATTTCCTTGGGCTGCCCAATGTATCTGTTTAGTCTGATGCTGTAAATAATTAATAAGTAAGGAAATCGTAAGCTCATTCACGATTTCCCAAGGTCAGAGGTGAAACTTTTTAAATTTTTCAAGCCAGGGTCTCATGTGTCCCCAGGCTGGCCTCAGACTTACTTTGTTGCCGGTGATGATCTTGAACTTTGGATTCCCCTGCCTCTACCTCCAAAGTAGGTCCAGATGTACGTCTGATTATAGATGTACATCACCGTACCTGGTTTCAAGATTAGAATTTCTTAAATGAAAGAAAGTCAAATTTAATTAAAGGAAAACTTGAAACATAGTTACTTAGAAAATTTGTGTAACCATTAGTGGTTTGTTTGGCTTTAGAAATTATCTATATCACCATACCATCTACTAAAGAGCATGGAACCATCATTTAAAAAAGCAGTTTGTAGTGGAGTGGTGGTGGCACACACCTTTAATCCCAGCACTCAGGAAGCAGAGGCAGGTAGATCTCTCTGAGTTCTAGGCCAGCCTGGTCTACAGAGCGAGTTTCAGATCAGCTAAGTCTATGCAGAGAACCCTGTCTTGAACCATCCCCCCACCCCCAAAGAATCAGTTGTAAGTTATCTGCAACCTGATCAGTTGCATTTTAGGTCATTTTTATATTAATATAATGGTTGTGTTACACCCATCAGGCTAGCTGACTGTTGAGTGCCTAGGATCCACATGTCTCCCCTTCCAGGGCTGGGGTTATAGGCACACACAGCCACGCCCAGCTTTTTATACAGGGGATTTGGATCCGTGTCCTCCAGCCTTCACAGAAGGTCCTCTTATCCGATGGACTCTCTCTCCAGCCATGTTTCGATCATTTGGATCCAGCTTACCATTTCGGAGCAGTCTTGCTTGCCCAGTTTACCCTCACCACGTCTGTAGATACAGATCCTGAGGAACAGATGCATGCCGTGTGTCCATTAGCATCTGCGGTCTGTGCTGCAAGTTGGTGTCTTTACATGGGCTCTACAGAGCAACAGCCCAGGCTGCAGACTCAAAATAATTTCCCAAGTTTGCACTCGGGTTTCTTTATTTGCTTGGGGTGAGGTGTATGGCTTGTTCATCTCACCACTTAACTTGGGTTTTTTTTCTCCCTTTTTCTCTGATAAAAATACCTTAACAAAAGCAGCTCCAGGGAAGAATAGGCTTATTTTTGCCCGCAGTTTAAAGTACAGTCCAATTTACTTGTGCTCCTGAAAATGTATTTTTTTAGGGCTTGCGGCTCAGTGGTAGAATGCATATGTGGCATGTGAGATGACCTGAATCCCGTTCCTAGCATTGAAAAATAAAACACACACACACACACACACTGAGTAGCTCTTCTGAAGACATATTTATACATGTAATGTATAAATATATATAATGAAAAAATATATATCATGAAAATCAGCCTGTACAAGTTTTACAACATGTGTCTGTAATGTAAAGTAAAGCAGCTTTAGTTGCACTCAGCTAAAAAGATTTTGTGTTTAAATGACACACACTGAATTTGGCAAGTCTTTCTTCAGATATGGTATAAAGAGAAATAATGTGAATAGCTGCTAGAATAAAGGATGCTCCGGAAATTGATGCTGACCTTTTTGTTCATATTCCCACAGCTACGATCAACGTGAATTCAGCCAATGATAGCTGGTTTGGCAGCTTGAAGGACAGCATTCAGCAGCAGCAGGGCGAAGCAGTCTGGGTCTCTGAAGGAAAGGTATGTGGCCTAGATTTGCTGCTGTGAGGTGAGAGTCTGTGCTCCCTGATGCTTCCTCCAGAGGGCAGTGAATGTAGTGAACCATGGGACGAGAGGGATTCAATGTGTTCTTCCAGTCGGAAGCTTTCTAATTCTCCAACAAAGCAATAAAACCAAGGGACTTTGCAAGGCAGAGCGTGATGAGTGCTGACCTACATTCACTTCCCCTCTGCTTTTAATGTAGCGACTAGAACTGCCTTCCAAGTCTCTAATCAGAGCTTACAAGTTCTCATTCCTAATGCCACACCGCACTAAGGACACGGGAAACTCGGAGTGGAGATGAGAGGCAGGGTTGAGAACCATGGGGAAGACAGTTTCGAAGGATACCAAGAGAAACAGCTGGAATTATGGGCTTAGTAAAGAGGTCGCTGGAGAATCCATTCTGACTCTGAGTTCGAAAACAATAGTGCTCTTTCCTAGCCCTCTCAGGTTGGATAGCATCTAAATCTATAGAGATACTGAAGACACAGGTGTGCTGTGGGAATGAAAGTCGAGAACCTGGGGTCCCTTTCATTCTAGGAACCTTTATTCCAGCTAGATTGAAGGAGCTGGTGAGCCTTATGATGATTCTTTTGGTGAAATGGACTGTCTCACTCCTTGAGACCCAGATGTTTACTTGACAAATCTAGCATCTGCCAAATGCTTGTCGTCTTTACAACTCTCTGGAGATGACAAGTTGAGAAGGATATAGTTTTTTGTCCGTAAGGTTCTGAGAATATTTTTTCTCTGGTCCTGGGAATTGAACCCAGCTACCCCTGAGAAACATCCGACCCTGGATGGGGAGAGTCTTGGAAATGAGTAGAAACGTGTATATCATGAGGTGGAGACAGGAACCAGCAGGAAAGCTGGAAAGAGGCTGATCCTGGAAGATCAGCCAAACAAGCTTGGCTCACCTGGCTTACAGGATGGACCGCAGTAAGGATAGACCCGGAAGGGTCTTCAGTGTATGTGTCCCTGTGCAGAAATTAACCCAGCATCAGCATCTCAAAGCCAAGCGATAGCAGGAAACGCAAGGTCCCTTCCCCTGCTAGCACATGTCAAGGTTTCCAGCACTTGGCTCAGCACTCGGGACTTTTCTCGAGTCCCCACTCCCAGGATCCATGCCAGCTCCCACTCACCCTTCAAAACAAATTCCTCTAGATGGAAGGGATGGATGATGACCCTGAAGACCGCATGTCCTACTTAACCGCCATGGGCGCGGACTATCTGAGTTGTGACAGCCGTCTCATCAGTGACTTTGAAGATACCGACGGCGAGGGCGGCGCCTACACTGACAATGAGCTGGATGAGCCAGCTGAGGAGCCGCTGGTGTCTTCCATCACCCGCTCCTCGGAGCCGGTGCAGCACGAGGAGGTGAGGCGAGGCACGGCTTGCTGCAGGCCGTGCGGCCACGCGCAGGAACAGTCTTAACTGAGGGTGCTGGAGAACACATCCTCCAGGATCATAGCAGAGGGTTGCTAGGAAGACCCACTGCGAGCCAGGGCCTCCATGGTTGTAGCTGTGGTCCACGGAAAGTGGAGCCAAAACGTGGCATTGGAAAAGGTTGAGCGGTGTCATTCGCCACTCTGTTGCCCCTCGGGGGGCGATGCTTAAGTATCGGCTTTATGTGCCAACTGTCCAAATTACAGATGGAACTGGATGAATACATTATTGCTGTATTTGCTTGTAACCTTTGATTAGGCCTCTCACCGTACTCTTAGGAGCCCTGCTTTTCTTCTCCCCTTGACCTTTAACCTCCTAATGTTATCAGAATTCCTAAGTGTTTCCCCATCAGTTTCCTTATCTCTGTATTTCAGTTTTTAAATGGACTTTATATATCTGATCAGATGCACTGTGTATCCGCTAGTTTAGCTTACACAGTCCTACAAACTATCAGTGGGCACTAATTTAGGGTGGAGCGATTATTAATTGAACTTCAGAGAATTGGAATGATGATCTTTGTGGACAAGATTGTCAAAGTGCATTTGTAGGATAATTGTTATGGGTTACCCTTTAGCAGGTTAACTCATTCCAATAAATGATTAGTGAGATAGTAGTGCCCCCCAAATAAATAAATAGCTTAACACACAGAGAAAGACTATTAAGATAACAGTAGACAAATAGGAGAGAGAGGCTATTAATATACAATAGACAAGTGATAAAGAGTGAGTTACTGCCTATAGATACAGAAAGAGCTAATGCTTAGGAATACTGGTAGTGACCCAGACAAAATACTTGAAGAGTATTTTGTTTTGTTTTTCTTTCTTCCTTTGTACTTAGCCAGTTTACGGAAGTGTGTCCTGAGCTTTCTCTAGCGAAGGATGGCGGTTGGCATCTCTTTGCAGTGGGAGAGCGCTGCATTGCCTAGACAGGGTCTCCGTTTCCTCAAGTGTTCAAAAATCCAGCAGAGCGGAGTGCTGCCTTCTCTCTGCGCGGATGCTCTTGGTGTGAATGAACCTTTATGTTTTGTAGAGCGTGAGGAAATCCAGCCCAGAGCCACGAGCTCAGATGAGGCGGGCTGCTAGCAGAGACCAACTTAGGGATGGTAGTCCGCCCCCAGCATTCAAGCCAGAGCCACCCAAGGTATGTGGCTGGGAAGCCCAGGATGGGAAGGAGGGGGACACAGGTGCCAGGGGACACGCACAATGAGACGATGTTGAAGTTACCATGTACTCTGTGAAAACCTGTCCTTCAGGCCATTGACTGATCCTGAAAACCAGGGCTGTGTGAGAGACAGGCCCGAAAAACAACATTAGGAAAGTGTGTGATTTTAGGGGTCACAGAGAATAAGAGTGATTTCATTTATTTACTT
>NC_022015.1:53571305-53576828 GCF_000317375.1 Microtus ochrogaster | reverse complement strand
TTTGATTTTTGGGTTTTGGTTTTTTTTTTTTTTTTGTAACAAAGTGAACTGTGGTCAAGGGCCACATGCTACAATCAGGATGTTTTCCATTTTCTATCCAGCGAAAGTTTCCGACCCACGCTCTAATGTGGATGCCCCAGAGGAGCCTAACTGGTGGTCTGCTGAGCAGAACAGGCATTGCAGTTGTGCAGAACGCCTCTCACTACAAACAAAAGCATCTTAATTTGTTGAATTAATAAAGTATTATCTAGAATAGAATCAACCTAAGGGCCCCATTGTGTGTGGTTTATTGCCCCAGATCACAATCTTTCAATGGACTTTTCCGTATTGCTCAGTGAATTTTTTTGTAACCCAGTCATTTAGATGAGAAGAAAATGGTGGCTGTGTAAGCTGTCAGCCGTAATTAGTGACCTTACATAACTCCACGCCGCAGACCTGCAGCAGGGCTAGGATTGACCCTGAAGGAGCAGTGGCCCTTCATGTGATGCTCTGCCTAGCTCACCCCACCCGAGCTCAGGGTCACTGCCCCACAGCCAAGCACAGGTCTCACTTTTTGGCCCAGGCTCCTACCCTCCATGTAGCTTGACCTCAGAAAAACTGACTTTTGATTTCTTCTGAGGTCTTCTGTGAGATTCCGATCATCTCTGCTATGAAATTAGGTGGGCCTGTTCTACCTCTAGCTCTCACTGGCTGTCCACCTCTGCCAGCACCTCTGTCATCCTCAGGCAGGGCTCACGGTGCCTAATCGGTGGCTGTTGTTGACCCTGTCATATTTGGTTCTTTGTAAAGATGGTTATGTTGCCCACCTTTGGAAACTGATCAGGAAACACGACATATTAAATCACTAATGTAGTTATGAGAATAAGCTGAAAGCCCACGGTCGTAAGGCGTGATACTGCTCTATTCCAGGCCAGAAGCCAGAACAGAGAAGAACCGTACAACTACTCCAAGGCGAACCCCGTGGCTGGCAGTGAAATCTCGGGGGGATCGACCAAAGGGTGCCCTCCGCCTGTTGCAGTGAAACCTACTTTTGGGCGATCCATCCTGAAGCCTTCCACTCCCGTCCCTGCGCCCGAGAGCGAAGAGGTGGGGGAGAGCACCGAGGAGCAGGAAGATGCTCCCAGGTCAGTCCTGGGCAGAGTGA
This sequence comes from Microtus ochrogaster, assembly GCF_000317375.1. NCBI lineage: Eukaryota > Metazoa > Chordata > Mammalia > Rodentia > Cricetidae > Microtus > Microtus ochrogaster. Next base: position 53,575,684 of record NC_022015.1, on the reverse strand, counting down.
AAATATTCGAGAAGATGGACCACAAGGCAAAATTACAGAGGATGCAGGAGCTCCAAGAAGCGCAGAACGCGAGGGTAAGTGTTCTAAACAACCCGAGCATCTTAGCGTCCCCCAGGAGAGTTTTCAAGACATCTGCGCTCAGTGTAGCGGCACATAGCCCTTTTCCCAGCGCCGGAATCACGCCAGGAAGTCATCTGCACAGTTCTGTGTGCCGTTTTCAGATGGCCTGCCGACAGCATTTCCTTTTTGCTTCCAATCAAGAAAGCCTAACAGAGCCAGGTGTGGTGGCGCACACCTTTAATCCCAGCACTTGGGAGGCAGAAGCAGGTGGATCTCTGTGAGCTTGAGGCCAACATGAGTATAGTCTACAAAGTGAGTTCTAGGACAGTCAGGGTTATACAGAGATACCCTGTCTTAGAAAACAAACACAAGCCAATAAAAGAAAGGAAGGAAGGAAGGAAGGAAGGAAGGAAGGAAGGAAGGAAGGAAGGAAGGAAGGAAGAAAAAAGAAAGAAAAGGAAACCCCAACAGTCCTTGTTTGCAAGCTTCAGTTCTCCGTGGTTCAGATCTGTGTGTCCTGGTCCGGGATAGAGAGTGAGAGTCAGTGTCCCTCAGGAGTTATTTTAGCTGGACCGTGGCTGTGGGGTCCACAAGTCTCTCATAATGTTCCCAGATTTGCCATAGGATATTAGCGGCCATTGGGCCTGTAGGCTGTAGTTTCTTTTAAGCCGTTTGAAGATTTGAAGTGCACATGAAACATTTCAGTATCGAAGAAATCGAGTGATGCCAGACGTGGAAGCCCCACTGTGATCCATCAGCGTGGGGACTAGGTGGCATAGTGAGGCCTTCCTTCAAAACGGGGGGACAAGGCACGCGTTTCCTCACCTACCCACCCCTCCGTTTCTTGAGACCTTGTTGATGTCGCCCAGGGTGACAGGCACAGGACATGCTCCAACTTCAGTCTCCTGAGTAGCTGGACTAAAAGTCCTACTGTACATAAAAGTTATCATTTTGGCCTTCTTTAAGCGGGTGGCTCAGTGGCGTAAAGTAACGTTTGCATCACTGTGCACCCCACCACCACCGTGTACTCTCGGGAACTTTCTCAGTTCCCAAGGGAACTGCACTAAGGTGACAGGGATTCCCCATTCCCCCCTCCAGCCACTACCACACCATTCTCTGTCTGCTCTCTGAATCTGATGGTTTAGGGGCCTCACATACGCGGAGTCAGGTGGTATTGGTTCCTTTCGTCAAATCACTTACCTGAGTGTACTACTCAGGGCTCCTGCCCATGCTTCGGTCCTCACCATTTGTCACGTCCCATGGGACCCCACCCAGCCACAGAAACAGGCTCCCATCTCTTTTTCTTTGTCTGGAAATGGACTGGGTGAAAAGGTGGTAGGAGGTGGGGCTAGGTAGGGTCTGCAGGTGACCAGCGAGAGAACCGTACGGTCACCCATTCTCTCCTTCTGTGTCCTAACTACCACAGATTGAAATCGCTCAGAAGCACCCTGACATCTATGCGGTTCCTATCAAACCCCCCAAGCCAGATGCCGGCCTGCCCCCGCATCACCTGAGGTAAGGGCTGTTCCGCGGCTGGAGGCCAGAGGAGGAGGCTTCTTCAGCATTTGGATTGGAGGAGTTTGCCCTACCCTGATGACAGAGCCCTGAGAGAGTTCCCTCTCCAGGCCGTCAGTTAAAACTTAACCATTAAGATTACAGAAACCAAACGCCAGGCAGAGGCAGGTGGATCTCTCTGAGTGCCAGGACAGCCTGCAGGGCTATGTAGAGATCCTGTGTCAAAGAATCAGAAGTGCCTGGTCACTTGCCTTGTGTGCCCAAAGCTTTCTGGCACACTGGAGCCTTATATTGTGTTAGGAGGGCACACGAGTGTAATTTTTAGGACTTAGTATTCTTTTGTCACTAGTGTTTACTCTTTGTCACTAATGTTTACTGGCTTTTAGCCAAACTCCTTAATTCCTTAGTATCACCGTACATAATCAGGCCACTTGTGCCCAACTAGGTCTGAAGGGCTGTGACGGGCAGTATCCTTCTCTGTTGTTTCCCACTTCTGGAAGCTGGAGTCCTGTTTGAAAGCCCTGAAAAGTGGAGGGCACGAAGATCACTGTTGGAATGCCAACACAGTTGACCAAGTTGATCTTGACAGGAAACTTGGTGTAATTGGTTTGACGCTGGCAGAGAACTCTACTGAGTGAGGCTGGAGTGGGGAACGCAACGGGTACAGCCTTCTATGTTAGTTCAGACAATGTATAGCTGGCCAAATAGGCCTCGGCCTTGACCCATACCGTGAACCTGAAGAGACTGGCAGTGCCCTGGCTGGTGGTAGAATGTGCTCAGGAAGTCAGCCTGCTGGGCTTATAGCTTCAGTGGCCCGGTGGGCAGCTGGATGATGCGGGCTGTATGTGATACCCCCATTTTGTTAGTTCTAGACCTCCAGAGCCACAGAAAGCTTCGTCTAGACTTTACCAGGACACCAGCTATGGCAGTGACCAGGAGGAAGAGGAATACCGCCAGCAGTTGGCAGCGCACTCAAAGCGGGGTTACTACAGCCAGCCCTCCCGGTACCGAGACACGGAATTGTAGACGGCTGCGCAGGGACTCCTGGGAGGCCAGCCTGGAGATCTCCACCTAAAGTGCACTGCAGAGATATGGTGGGGACCCAGGCAACAGACAGCACGGATGATCAACCGGAGGCTCTGTGTGTGGGACTGGGGTAGAGCCGATTATGACTTTTTCCTCAGAATGAAGAGAAACACTACAGTCTTGACACTGTTACTTGCTTTGGTGTGGACCAAAATCTGTATTAATCTCTCTGTATTTTTAATATGTATATTAAGGAGCAATAACTATTTTTCCTCATTCATAGATGCCTTCCAACATTGCTTCAGTGTGAGGCAGGTATGAAAAAGGAGTTCAAAAAAAAGTACTCTGCCTCAAACAAAATTCAGAAGTATTTTATTACAACTCTCGAAGTGCCTTTGACAAGATGTGTCTTAAGTTTTCTTTCCTGAAGCTTACGCAAAGCTAAAACTTTATTTTGACTAAATTTTTATACCAGTTTTGCAGCTATAACTGTCCCTCTGCATCATGCCATCTTTTCAGGGTGTTGTCTTTATAGTATTTCCCAGAAATTCTGACTGTACATAGGATGGCTGCACTTGGGAGTTTGTCAGCTATCATAGCTCGGAGGCCAGGAAGTTAGTCTAGAGTTTTTTCCTGTTGTTTGTTTGTTTGTTTAAAACCATGTGCTCCACAGGCAGATACTTGAGAAAAGGGTATTTTATTTCCTTTATATCAGTGTATGTACTGACATCAAGCGATTTTATAATTTAATAAAAAGGAGTACATGATAGTCAAGAATGAGATTTGTGGTAAATTTCTATACGCCTTCCTTTTGGGGCAGTGTTCAGATGGAGCTCAGGGTCCTTGTGTGTGCAGAGGGGTGCTCCACCACTGAACCCCTGGCCTTGTTGATTTATTTTAGTTAAAATGTTTTTAAAATACTTTAAAAAAATGTGTGTGAATGTTTTTCCTGTGTGCATCTATGTGCATTGCATGTGTGCCTGGTGCCTACAGAGGTCAGAGACCACCGAATCCCCCTGGAACTGGAGTTAGGGATGGGTTGTGAGCCGCCATGTGCGTGCTGGGACTTCGCACTGGGTTCTATACAAGAACAAGTGCTCCAAGGCACTGAACTAACTGTAGAACTTGCTCATCTTTGAACGTTGGGAAATGGAGTCACATGAAGAATAAAATAAGGTACTCCATCACAGCCCTGATCATTTTAGGGGTGTTTCCTCCGGTTACTTATTCGTACGTGTCTGTTGCGTGTCTGTGAGATGTTGGAGACCAGCCTTGAATTCATACGTTCCAGGGTAGAAGCGTGAGGATTAGAATTATTAAACAAAAGGAACAGAGATGTGAGAAATAAGAGACAGAAACAGAACAGCACTGAGAGGGAAATTCAGCGAATGCCGAATGCCACTGCGTTTATTTTCCACACGCTTATATGCTTCGCTCCAAAAGGGGTGGGGAGGCAACAGGCCTCGTTAACATGAGGAATAAACTTGAAATCGCCCACCTTTGGTCCAGCTGGAGCCCACCCGCCTCTATATCCAAAATACTGATTAACTACACCCTAGGTCAGAAGCTCTTGGTTGTAGCCACATCTGTTGTCAGAAACTTTGAAAGAGCAAAAATCAGCTCACCCTCTCTGACTGCCAGTCAGGGTGGGACAGGACTCAGCATCTCTGTGGGACCCACAGGTAGAGATCCCTGAAGCCGTGCTGGCTTTGCACTCTGTCCTCTAGTCTCTCTGCTTCCCGTTTTATCAAGAGTGGTCCTCCCACACAGGGAAGCAC
>NC_022015.1:53563142-53571205 GCF_000317375.1 Microtus ochrogaster | reverse complement strand
CCGTGCGTTCTGCTTCCCGTTTTATCAAGAGTGGTCCTCCCACACAGGGAAGCACGCCACATGCCCATCGTGACCAACCACGGCAGCCTAATCTTGCCCGTGCGTCATAAGTGAACCCTTGCCCACTGACTGTTTTGATGATGTCCGTTCTTTCTCCTCTTACATTAGCTGACCCTCTTTTATCTCAGCCGTGCCCTGTGCGCCAGCCGCCATCACCTCGGCCCTCTCCTGCGGGTAGATTCTCGGAAGTGGAGTTGGAAAGAGGAAGGAGTGGGGCATTTTTAGGCTTATCTTGACTACTAAGTTGCTTCCTAGAAAAGCTCATCTGGGTTCGCATTCACTCTTGAAAGAATCAAATAGGTGTGAAATATAAATGCAGCAGTTTAGGAACTTGAGCTCAGATGAATCAAAGGCACACTGGGTTTGGGAGAGGAAGACTGGAGAGGGCAGGCTCTGTCAAGCATCCTTTGTGTTGTGATAGACGTGTCAATGGTGAGCTTAAGTATCAGTGGAGTTACAACTGGGGCTTAGCGGGTTATGCTCTAAACGTGGCCTTTTTCATGCCTGTCAGCCCCCGCGACTCCAAGCCGTTGATTGTTGCAGCTTGAATTTCTGAGCAGCCTCAAGTCCTCGGCACTGACTAAAAGCTGCTCATTCCATTAGTAAAAGCCACCGTCTGTGAACAGTTGAAAATGTACACTGCGTAAATCCGGGATGACTCACTGTTCCTTCCTCCTTTAAATACAGGAACAAGCTGTTCGGGAAACCCATTTTGAGGTGAGGAGGTTCCCCTGTAGGCACTGGCACAGGCTAGCATCAGATGCGTTAGGTAGTGTAGATAGTGTGTCTGGTCCCTGCAATGGCCATCAGTGCCCAGTGACCACCAGTGTGACTACTTCCTATCCATCTCATGCTTTGTTCTGGGGTGGACACAAAGCTCCCTTCAGTCTCCTGGAGTCGTGAAAAAATCAGTGCTAGGCAGATGTAGAAAGGAGAGAGGAAAATGAGAGATTGGGGAATTACACGGAGGTCCAGGATTCCTAGGGTTGCATAGTGAAACCATCTTGAGGATGGCGGTCACCCTGCTGTAGCTCTATAGGTCTCAGGGACAGAGATGGGGATGGGGGGAGCAGGTGAAGAATTTTCTTCACTGTTTCTATTCTGTGAGTTCCCATGTGTCCACTATATACAAGGGTGGGTAGGTGAATGGGGCTTTTTCTTTTTTTTTTTTTTAAGTCATTTTGTCTTTTGAAACTAATATTACTATGTAGTCCAAGCTGTTTTAAAATGTCAACCCTCCTGCCTCAGCCTCCTGAGTGCTGGGGTTCAAGGCATGTACCACTGTGGCTGGCTTGGGAGGTCAGTTTCTCACTGTGTTCTTTTATGGGGAACAGTAGCACAATTCCCAAAGACCACTCAGAAGTTCTTGGAGAAGGGACCTTAAATGGGTGAAAGAGCACTCTTGTAGTCTGGCTCTGGCCTGAGCTTGCGTCTGTCTGGGATGCGGGGCTGGGAAGGAAGATCTCTACTGGGATAAGTGATCCTAGAAGATAGGGGTTGAGTTCTGAGAGCAGATGTCTCTCTGAGAAGAGAGTGGGGGTGATTCTGTTCTGGAGGAAACTTGCTGAGGGCTGGTTCTTGGCAGGCAATTCCTGTAATCCTTCCTTAATTCATGTCAGGCTGTTCCTTCCTGCCTTAATTGCCTGCTCTCTGTGTCCCTGCCATTCTAAACAGTTCCATTAGGGACCGCAAGATGGGTAGAAGGGCTTTGCTAAAGATCTGTGGGAAACACTGACACATGGCCCACCCCCATTAGCAGCTGGGGAGAAAAGAATTACTGCAGGTCAGAGTGGTCGGCTGTAAATGGGAGATGCTGGGCTCAGAATGCTTTCCGGAGGACAGCCAGTGTGTCTTTAAGTCCAACTGAAGCGTATGAGTCTCTGAGCAACTCTAGCTTGTAGGTGATTCTACCTAAGGGTATTTAAAAATAGCAGGGGGCTGGTTATAGTAGGTGTGGTGGTTAGCGTGGGCAGCTTGACAGAATCTAGAGTCACTGGGGAGATGGGCTGCCGGTGTTCCTGTGGGGCTCGTTGGGGAGATGGGCTGCTTTTGTTCCTGTGAGGGCCATTGGGGAGATGGGCTACTGGGTGTTCCTGTGGGGACCGTATCTTGATTGTGTTAATCAAGGTAGGAATATCTGCCCACTGTGGGTGGTCCCATTACCTGGCTCGGATCCTGGGCTGTGTGGAGGCCAGGTGAATGCTCTCAGGATTTCTGTTTCCTGGTTGTGGGTGTCATGTGACCAGCTGCTTCAAGCTCCCTTTGCCTTGAAGTCACCTCCGCGATGGACCTGTGAGCCAGAATAAACCTTTCTCCCTAAGGTGCGTTTGTCCGAACATTTTACCACAATGACTGGCTAAGAAGCTGAAGTGGAGGCATAGGCTTAGTGATCCTGAGCACAGGAGACAGAGGCAGAAGGATGACCCGAGACTGAGGTCAGTGTGAATTACACAGAGGCCCAGGATTCCTAGGGTTGCATAGTGAAACCATCTTGAAACAGAAGGAAAAGAAGTTTCTTTTACACCAACACATATATGGGTGTTTTATTCTGTGTAAGGTGGCAGATTCGAAGTTCACATTCTCTTCAAGTGATGACCTACTTTATTGACTTAGGTGACTGGATTAAATTTGTCCATCTGTCCCTTCTCCACAGCCACAGTTTCAGTTGTGGAGCAGGCAGAGTCATCTGACGTGGACAGAGATCATCTTTGCTGGGAAGATACTGGGACCTAGAGCCATGGCAGTCAGGTTTCATGCTATAATCAGTGGACCCTTGCTCTTGGGACAGTGCTAAGGCCTTGCATCGTGCAGGGAGAGAACACAAAGGCAAAACAATGCTGCTGTCCTCAAGTTCAGGGAGCAAGAGTGAGGTGGGGGCAGGAATTGCATAGTCTCCTTTGAGGTCATGACTCCTGTGATTTAAAGCCTTCCTACTGTAAGGACCCACCTTTTAAAGGATCCACTGTTGGCTGAGGCTGCTCATTGGTTTCCCAGCTGTCCAGACCGAAATAACCACACAGAAACTGTTATTATTACAACACTGTTTGGCCTATTAGCTCACGCTTCTTATTGGCTAGCTCTTATATCTTTTTTTTTTTTTTTTTTGGTTTTTCGAGACAGGGTTTCTCTGTGGCTTTGGAGCCTGTCCTGGAACTAGCTCTGTAGACCAGGCTGGTCTCGAACTCACAGAGATCCGCCTGTCTCTGCCTCCCGAGTGCTGGGATTAAAGGCGTGCGCCACCATCGCCCGGCTAGCTCTTATATCTTAAATTAACCCATTTCTATTAATCTGTGTATTACCACATGGTTGTGGCCTACCAATAAGGTTCTGTCAGGTATCAGGTGTCTGTCTCCTGAGGCGTCTACATGGCTTTTCTCTGACCCCGTCTACTCTCTTGCTATGTCTCTTCCAGTCTGACTATATTCTGCCCTGTCATAGGCCCAAACTGCTTCTTTCTTCACCAGTGGCAGTCACAGTATACAGAGAGGAATCCTACATCAATCCACCAACTCCCAACAGTTGGAATGGAACTGTCTCAGGTCATCGATGCAGCTGACTCAATCCAGATCAGTACCCCGGTGTGTATGGAAAATAACAAGCTGTTTTAAAGCGTCTGAGTTCTGTGGTGTTATGCAACAATAGCCCACAAGATTCCCCAGATTTTTTTTTTTCCTACAAAACTCCTTTATGTTCAGATGCATAAGAATGCTGAAACCCAACACACTTCTGGCTTTCTGTTTTTCTATCTTCTGTGAAAATCTTCTAATCTTGGTCATCAACTTGACACACTTGGGAAGAGGGAATCTCAATTAACGATTTGCCTCTACCAGGTTTGCCTGTGCACCGTGTTCTTGATTGATGAGTCATGTGGGAGGGTCCAGCCTGCTGTGGGCGTGGCTACTCCTGGGCAGGTGGTCCTGGGTTGTAGGAGCAAGCTGGCTTATACACAAGGAAGCACAAAGGAAGTAGATCCTTCATGAACTCAGTCTCAATTCCTGCTTCAAGGTTCCTGCCTTGAGCTCCTGCCCTGGCTTCCTGCAGAGATGGCCTGTGACAGGTAAGCTGAAATTAACCCTTTCCTCCCCAAGGTGCTTTTGGTTAGTGTGTTCATCACAGTAATAGAAAGCAAAGTAGGACATCACTGTTTACCCTTCTAGGTTAGGCTTAGCACATTCTAGCACAGCTTCTCTGATTTCCCCAATCAAACTTACCGTCAGCCCTTCCAGAAATCTCCACGGCTCTTCATCTCTGCCCATCTATGCACACTAGAATACTACGTATATGTGGCATTCACTCCAACAGACATACTGTATATATATCTGGAGAGATGGTTCAGTAGTTAAGAACATGTACTGCCTTTAGAGGACCTGAGTTCAGGTCCCGGAACCTACGTTGGGTGGCTCACAACTGCCTGTAACTCCAGCTCCAGTGGTTATGGACATCCATACAATTTAGCATTTATTTGCACAGACACACACATAAATAAATATAATAAAGATTAGTCAAAATGAAATTCTCTTCTCATCAATCACAGATCCATTCCCTACCTGTTTCTGTTTCCACTGAGGCCAGTGCCCCTGTATTTGCTTTCATGATTGATCCGTTTGAGGGGAAAGACGCGTGAGTAATTAGGAAGTGTCCCTCGTGGTTTGAACACTTGTTCCCTTGTCAGTGGCAGTATTCAGGGAGGTGGAAATTTTAGGAGGTAAGATCCAGCTGGAGTGAGTTAGTAGGTCACTGTGGATACTCTTAGGAGTTGCATCCTCCTGACCTCTTTCTGCATCCTACCTTATCTCCTTCTGCCCTGGAGAAGTTCCTCCAACACAGAAGGCGAAGAGCTGAGCCCACTGAAATCATGAGTCAAAATATATAATTCTTCCATTATGTGATTTCTGTCCAGTATTTGGTCAGAATTATGAAAAAAACCTAAATAATCCAGAGGAAAGCAAATACTGCACCAAGCTTGCAACATTGTGTTCACGTCAACCTCATCAGTGACACTATAGTGATCCATGCAAGCCAGTAATTGACAGCCATGCTGATTAAGTCAATTCAAAGTTTTAAGTCCTTTTCATTGATAGCCAGACCTAGACTGGATGTATGCCTATGAAGTCTCTTGGTTCCCAAGCTCAGAGACATAGTTTTAGAAGGCAAAAGCCACAAAGACCACAATTTACATCAAAGTTAGATGTGGGTCAGAGTAACCTTGACATGTTCATTCCTGGCAGAGAATCATAATTATTTTAGACATAAGATGCCAACAGTTTTTTTACTTGTATTTTTTCTAGTTAGTTTAATTATTTTGGTTGATACATCTGGTCCACGGTCAAGGCCATGAAAATGTCAAATGTGCCGTGAAGGCAGATGCGACCATTGCGGGGAGGTTAGAGGCCTGAGAACTGTCTAATCAGACACAAAATTGAGTCACAATAGGACCCTGTTACCATAGTCATTTCAATGCCAGTGAACGAACTGGAACAGTTTGCTGAAGATGTGGAGGAAAACTCTCGTGTTCTGGGAGAGGTGGCGTGTGCCAGAATCCCGGTCCTGGGGAGGCTGCCAGGAGGACTGCTTGTTTTAGACCAGCCTGGGCTATAAAATGACCTTATAGAAAATAAATAACAGCCATAAAGTTAGTATGACCAAGGAAAGACTGGCTAGTGTGTAGGGTTAGAATTCTCTTTCAGCAATAAACTGGGCACATCTAAGATTTTTTTTACTCGGTTTATTATGAGGAGAACTGTGATATGTTAAGATAGTAGAAAGAGGGGGCTGGAGAGATGGCTCAGAGGTTAAGAGCATTGCCTGCTCTTCCAAAGGTCTTGAGTTCAATTCCCAGCAACCACATGGTGGCTCACAACCATCTGTAATGAGGTCTGGTGCCCTCTTCTGGCCTGCAAGCATACACACAGACAGAGTATTGTATACATAATAAATAAATAAATAAATAAATAAACAAATAAACAAATAAATAAATAAATATTTTAAAAGAAAAGATAGTAGAAAGAACACAGAAGAGCTAAATAAGATAAGCCATTTAGTTAGGATTATTGGCATTTGGGTGTGGGAGAGATGGCTCAGCAATAAAGAAGACTTGCTGTTCATGTGGAGAACCCAGGTTCCATTCCCAGCACCCACGTGGCAGCTCATAAATACCCATAATGCAGTTCCTGGGGATTTATCTGACTTCTTCTGACCTCTGTCAACATCAGGCACTCTTGAGTTAGTGCACATACATACATGTAGGCAAAACACTGATACACAGGGTAAATCTTTAAAAAGAGAACAGAAAAATATTGGCATATGAACTCTGAGGTACATACAACGTTGCTTGATGTCCTGTGGTGCAGCGAATGAAGACCTTTGTAAGTATCTTTTCCACCAGATAGAAATCTGAACAAAAGAACTCAGACAAGTCTGCACATGGGTGTGTAGGTGTAGGAACGTGGATCAATATGTTTAGTATCAGTCGATCATTATGGGGTCATTATACGGAATAATCTCCCACACTCTCCTGTGGCCATTAAAAAATCAATTCTTTACATTTGGATTGTAGTAGGAAGTAATGCCAATTAAACATACTTACTGGCTGTTTCTGTAGATAGACCCAGACATTGTGGACTGACGATGACGTATTCTCCGCTTTGGAGAAGTTCACATTGGAGATGCTCTTGTTTGCCTGATTCTTTAGAGTCTGAGATTTCCTCAATGAAGAATGGTCTTGTTCTTAGAGCAGCCGTGCATCCTAGGATTCAGTCTCCGGCTTCTGAGTCCAATTTCCTTTCTTTCCATCTAGAGTGTTTTCTAGAGGGTTTCTTAAGATAGTTAGGAACCTATTGTATAGTTTCATTTAAAAAAAAACAAAACTGTAAAGCATCAATATGCTTTAAACAACCTAGTTTACAAAATGGCAAGAAGTAATTTTTAACAGTCATGGAACAAATCCAGTTCATGAACATGTATTTCTCGGCCTACATGAACCAATGAAGTTTATAATGAAGGCTGGTGAGATGTCTCAATATTTAACAATGCCTGTTGCTGAATCTGATCATCCAGGTTCTATCCCTGGATCCCATATGGTGGAAGAAAAGAGAACCAGCTCTCACACAAATTGTCTTCTGACCTCCACATCTACACTATAGCTTACACGCATGCTCGCATATATACACTAAATAAATACAAAATTTTTTTTAAAGATTTATTTTGATTTTTTTTTTTTTTAGCATATGGGTGTTTTGCCTGTACTTGTCTGTGCACCACAGGCATACAGTATCTGAAGAGACTAGAAGAGGATGTCAAACCTTTGAAATTAGAGTTACAGATAGTGTTGGTTCTGGGACTTGAACCTGGGTCCTCTGAAAGAGCAACAAGTGCTCTTGGCCACAGAGCCATCTCTTCAGCCCTTACACAACATTTTTTACTGGAAAATCAGATTTTAGATAATAGCACAGACTTTTTTCTTTTTAAAATGGTAGATAGATTAGGTACAGCTGGACATGTGCCTTTTCATAATAAGAGCAGACTTGAGCTGTGTGGGAACTGTTACAAACCAGGGCCCTGCCAGCCTCCTTTACAAAGCTGTGTAGATGGATGAGGAGAGGCTTGCTCACACTTGTTCACCTCTTCCTGCCTCCTTGCATTGTCTTCCGGTGGCAAGCAGTGTATAGCATCCGTACAGTCTCAGGGAAGCCAGCATTATGAACGCACACATAAGCAACTGTACACCTCCCTGGGAAAGTCCCCAGCTCACTCACTCACTACACAAGCCAATATCTTTAAAGGCTCTGATTCCTGTGAGCAGTGTGGTTTAGATGGGTGAGCATGAGAAACTGAGCTAGCGTGGAAGAAGCAGTTGGTCCTCTGTAGCTATGGGTTCAACACCTTGGGATTCAACAAACCACAGCTTAAAAATACTTGGGGATTTTTTTTTCAAATTTTGGGGACTAAAAAGATGGCTCCGTGATTACGAGTAATTATCGCTCTTTCGTGGGACCTGAGTTCAG
>NC_022015.1:53560332-53562834 GCF_000317375.1 Microtus ochrogaster | reverse complement strand
AAAAAAAAGAAAAGAAAAGTAAATAACTAAAAAATAATAACACAAAATTTTAAAACAGCACAAGTTTAACAGTATTTGCCTGAAATACAAGCACTTGGGAGGTGAAAACAGAAAGATTGCAAAGGTTCAGGCCAACCTGGGCTACATAGTGAAATCTACTTCCAAAAACTGAAACTGAAAACAAAGCCAAACAAAACAAAGATAGCACTTCCATGCAGCAAATACTTACATAGCAATATTATGTTATGTAGGAATTTTAAGTCCCCTAGAGATAGCTTAGCGAAGAGAGAAGGTGGTACATAGGTATGACAAATGCTGTGTCTATTTCCTATAAGGGACTTTAGGATTTTCAGCTTCAGGTATCCGGGGAAGTCATGAAGCCATTCTCCCAGAGAAATTGGGGCATACTGAACACAGCTGTGGACTGTTGTGTGTGTATTAGTTTCTTTTTTTATGATTCAACACCATGACCAAAGGCAACTTAAGCAAGAGAGAGTTTATTTTGTTTTATAGACAGTTATGGCCAAGGCGTGGTGGAAATTGGAAGGCATGGCAGTGGGAACCAGAAGCTGAGAGTTTACATCCTTAAAGGCAAGATCAAAGCAGAGGAAGCAAACTGGAGGTAGGTCAAGGATGTTTTACTAGTTACTTTGCTGTTGCTGTGACAAAACACCTTGACCAAGGCAAGGCACTGTAGATGGAAATGTTTATTTAAGACTTACAGTTCCAGAGGGATAGGAGTCCATCACCATGGCATCATCACCGTCCTGAAGGAGAGCATGACAGCAGGCAAGCAGTCATGGCTCTGGAGCAGCAAATCAGAGCTCACACCCAGATTCACATAGAGGAAGGAAAGAGTGCACTAGGGATCTTAGGAGGGTCTGAAGCCTCAAAGCCCACCCCCGTGCCTCCTCCCAAAAGACCACACCTCCTAATCCTTCCCAAACAGTTCTACCAACTGGGGACCAAGTATTTAAACATATGAGCCTATTGGGGCCATTCTCCTCTAAACCACAGCAGTGATAGAATCTCAAAGCCCGCAGTGATATGTTTTCTTCAGCAAGACTGTGCTTCTGAACTGTTCCATCAACAGTGCAAACAACTGAGAACCAACTGTTCAAATACCAGAGTCTGTGGGGGACATTTCTCATCCAAGCTACCACAGCAGTTTTGAAAATTATTTCTCAATTATTCTTCAATAATAAGAAAATTATTTCTTATTTAAATAATAACGACTTAGTCTTTAGTCTGTGATGCCTAAAGACTGAATGAGATTTTCATTTTTTGAAAGTATGTGGGTCATTGGGATGTGAACCCAGGATGTCACTAGACAGATTTCCTGAAGGCTTGTGGTCCACTCTCAGTAGCAAAGTTGTTGCAAGGAGGGCTACTTGTTAGTCCTGGCTGCCCAGCCACAAAATAATCACACTGAAACTGTATTAATTAAATCACTGTTTGGCCCATTAGCTCTAGCTTCTTATTGGCTAACTCTTACATCTTAATTTGACCCATTTCCATTAATCTGTGTATCACCACGAGGTCATGGCCTACCAGCAAAGTTTCAGCATGTTTATCTCCAGCGGTGGATCTATGGCATCTCTCTGACTCCACCCTTCTTCCTCCCAGCATTCAACCTAGCTTTCCCTGCCTACCTAAGTTCTGCCTTGCTATAGGTCCAAAGCAGTGTTTTTATTCATTAATGGTAGTCACAGCACACAGAGGGGACTCCCCTATCACCTCCCCTTTTCTGTTTAAATGAAAAGGAAGGTTTTAACATTAACATAGTAAAATTGCATATAATAAAACAGGTATCAAGCAAGAATTACAGCTACAATATTTATATCCACTTTATCTTTTATCATAACTAAGGAAAACTATAACTATAAATTCTTCAGCTCCATCAAAGACTTCAGAAGGATATAATATTACCTAAGTAAACAGGAAGTGCATTGTAATCAACTTCCAAAAGTCTGGAAATGAGAGAGACATCTCACTGCCTGGACAGTCACCCAAAGTTCTTCTGTACCATTATGGCATCCATCTTCAGCCAGATGTATCCAGCAGACTATTTTACGAAGTTGGAGATTTCAAAGACAGTTCTACCTATACTGGTAGTTTGTTTGTCACATTTTTTGTGTCCTGCAGAATGTCTAGCAGACTCTCATGAAGCAGGAACTCCGAAGGATCATTTCACCTTTATGCAAGTTTAGAAGTCATTTCTCTGTGGGTCCTGCATGTCCAGTTAAGCAGTCCAGACAAGAGCAGTTTCTTGCCCAAATGGCTAACCAGCTCCATAAAGAGCCTCTTCGATGCCCATCTTCCTCTTGAAGTAAATGGTGCTGTCAGGAGCAGATATGTCTCTGTCATGAAAAGTTCTAATTTCTTAAAATATTTTAAACATATTCTGTAGCACTCAGGAGGCAGAGGCAGGTGGATCTCTGTGAGTTCGAGACCAGCCTGGTCTACAGAGCTAGTTCCAGGACAGGCTCCAAAGCCACAGAG
>NC_022015.1:53554947-53559252 GCF_000317375.1 Microtus ochrogaster | reverse complement strand
AGAATGAGCATGCATCACATAAACCCTTTTTATCTGAGGAACAGTCAAATCTGCCAGGCAGAGCACTGGAAACATCTCTGTGTATAGCGGCGGGAATCTGCCATGCTCTCCTGCCTGTGCAAGCCTGGTAGACCTGATCCCCCCCCCCCTTTCTTTCTCTGGAAATCCCACCTACACCTCCTGCCTAGCTATTGGCCATTCAACTTTTTGTTACACTAGTCACATCAAATACACCTTCACACAGTGCACAAATATCCCGCAAAAGAGTCAGATTGAATTTTCTGGATAATGTTATAAAAGCGTGGCTCAGACCCTCAGTCTATTCTTGTGTATGTGTTTGCGTGTGTGTGAGAAGGGGCATGTGTGTCTGTGGGGTGTGCATCTGTGTATACACATGGAGAGGCCAGAGGACAACCTCGACTTATTCCTTGGGTATCATCTCTTCCTTCCTTTCTTTTTTCTTTTCTTGTTGCTGGGACTCAGCACTTAGACTAACCTGACTTGCTCTATGCCATAGAGACCGTGGTTTCCTCCTGTTTCTTTCATCTGCATCCTATGAGCTGCTTTCTTACTCATGACCTCAGGTTCCATCATGTTAAAAACTGTTCCTGGGATTGTTCTTCCACATCACTGTCCCAGAAAAATGAGATAAATGACACTATGACTCAATTGGCTGGGATCATATCATTGCCTGGATCAATATTTTCATTCAGGCAGTGGTCAGTACTGGTTAGCACATGTCGCTGAGGTCCCGATGTCTCCCTCACCCATTGGCTGAGAACTAGAGGGGTGAAGGGTACATGTTACTCAGGAAGTTTGGGGAGCTTCACCTAGCGGAAGAGGAAAGTCGTAGAAAATACCAGCGCCGAGTTAGAAAAACACCAGTATTGTGGAATTAGTGGAGATTCCTGCTTTGCTTTTCTGTATGTTGCCAGATCTTGAATGTTTAGCATGGAGAAATATATCACTTTATAGCTGCAAGACTCCATAGCTGCCTCTGCTTGTTAAATTCAGTGACTAGGACATACAGTATATAGATCAAGGATTTTTTTTTTTTTTTTTTTTGCTTTGAGCCCTGTTTTTCCTCTAAAGCATTTTCCACAGAGCTGTTCTGGCATCTTCTTGGAGTGAAAAAGAAGGCCCTGTTGCAGGCAGGCTGGCGGGATCCGCGGTACTGTAGACTCCCTGCTGCCCACCCTGGCTCAGCCGGGCTTGTCTGGCTTGTCCTTCCCTGTTTCAAATGTCTATTCTGGGCCATGGTAATTATTCAGCCAGGGAGCATGCTCTTTGGTGACAACTGAGATACCTCAAACTAAGAATAGGATTCTGACTGATGGGGGAAGGTGACAAGCAAGGCTGGGAGACACTCTGCTCTCTGCCAGAGCTTCTGGAAAAGAACTGAGACTTCGATTTCCTCCTTGCTGATGAACTGGCCGCGGCTCTGTGCTTTTTCTATCCCAATTTTTTTGTGAGCTCTTATCAGCTGTATAATTATTAAAATATTGGCCCCGGGCTGGAAGCTTCTCAGGAGTCCTAGGGAATTTCCCCAGCAACTTTCGCTGGGTCCCCTGGGCTAACTATTGCCAGACCTTGCTCAGTGACACACTTGGGGCTCTTGCCTCAGCAGAGACATTCTACTTTGGAGTCAAATGGATAACTTCTTGCAATTTGTAAGCACTTGTAAGGGAAATCAGGGCAACTCTATCCCCTTCCAGGTATAAAATGACCAAAGATTTGAAAGTGAGAGGGTGGGCACACACCCGTTTAAAATGCTCGGGTCTCTGATTTCTCATCTATCTAGCACAGAGGAAACTGAGGGCAAAGCTCAGTGTGTTAGTGCCTAGCATGTAGAAGAGCCTGGGTTCAACACCAACACTATAAAATAAAACGGGGGAGCTAGTTAAGCTCAGCTCTCCGTGTCACTGTGAACTGAATTTGGAAAGTACCCGGCACAATAAGTACTTGACAGACGTCAGCCCTTATTTTCCTCAGGAAGTCCCACGGAGTCAAGTTCCAAGACCCTGAATAGTAACAGAAAGTATACACTGACATTGGAGTTTTCCTTCTTCTGGCCCCACTTCCCGAGTCGCCTCACACAGAGATCACCTTGCATAGAGGTCACTGTGTTGGCCTCTGCCTTGGGGAACCCAGGATAAAATGTCTACACATGAGCAACACCAGGAGTGCCTCAAGCTGATTCTAATCAGGCTTTCACGATCTTAGAACCCTATGCTTCTGTGAGATTGTGACCACAGCAGTGTTCATAAGGTTTGGGATTATTGGGGGGCAGGGTTGGTCATGGTGCTGCTACTATGAGTGTTCTGTTTGTTGGTTGCTACAGATTTTTTTTTTTTAACAATTAGTGAAGATTGGATGTCTATACACTGGAGGGACAGCTCAAAGAAAGGCAGAAAACTGGAGGCGGTGTTAAGGTAGAGGGGTCTGGACTGATTCAAATCACCATTCTCTGTGCACCTTTTCTTCTTTTGTAAGAAGCAGGGAGGGAGCTTTGAAATGCCAGTGATAGCAGAGCGGGAGAGATGCCTCAGAAATCAAGAACACTTGCCGCTCTTGGAGAAGACCGGAGTGCAGCTCCCAGCACCCACATGGTAGATCTCAATCACTTGAAACCCAAATTCCAGGGAATTCTGTCTTTTATGGCCTTCAGGAAAATATGTAGTGCACATACACTCATGAGGCCAAAACACTTATATAAATACAATAATAATAAGTAAATATTTTTAAAGGCTCTAACAAATACATTTAGGGCTAGAGATGACAAGCTTTGGGCAGATTTATATTTCTACCATTGGACACTCAACACTCATCTTTGGCTCACCTGCCCATTTCCTGTCTCCCTGTCCTTAGTCAGGACGACTATCACAGCAGAGCCATCTACGAGGAAGAAGGCCATGGAAAGCTGGCACACATATATTGCCTGTATAGTGGTGCTAATATAATTTTCCCAGTGTGCTTACTAAAATTCTGGAGGACAAGGTGGGCATTTGGGGGAAAGAGAAGAGAATCAGATACCCAGGGCCTTTGTCCTTTATGGCTTCTATTAAACAGATGCAGAACTGCCCTCCCCTCATGATGATCCAAGCATTGGGTACAGAAGCAGTGCTCCACCCTTTTAGGTCAAGCAAGGGGGAACCCTGATATTATTTAGTCTAGTCTCAAAGGAGGCTAAGGGTTGGTCTAGGTGGCCTAGAATGTGGGAAACATGGAAGAAAAAGAGAAATCGTGACTAGCTGCCTTCTGGCTGCATTAGCTGTGGTCTAGGAAGAAGAAAACAACTCAACTCACTGATGTCAGTTGACCACTGTAGAGTCCCTGTCATTGGCTCATCCTTAACACTACAGTTTGTTACAAACAAGTGTAGATCTGTACCATTTACTAAAGAGCAGGCTAGCTTGCTTTTAATGTAGCATAGAAGACCAGTGTTTGAAAATGACTTATAAGCAGCTTGGGGATTTTTATTTCATGATAATGTTTAAAATTTGCCTTCTTTAAAAACTCTTAATTTCCTGTAAGGGCATTACTGAGCCCTGATCATTATTTGTTTCAGGGGGAAATGACATGTCAAGAGTCGTGCATCTCAAATGGTGCCAGTCAGGAGATGGTTACTGGGTATCACCCTGGTGACACCCCCACCAGGTTCTCTGTCAAGGTTGGACTGGGCTTCTTTCAGAACCGTGACTGGGTTCTTAAACATCCAAGACAGGGGCCAGGAGAGCACTCTCTCCTTTTGTGATTCAATGTGCTAAGTAGCTTTATTTTTATTTTTTTAAATTTATTTATTTAACATTTCCACCTCCTCCCATCCTCCCTTTTCCCTCCCACTCACCCTCTTCCCCCCCTTCACTCTCCAGTCCTAAGAGAAGTCAGGGTGCCCTGCCTTGTGGGAAGTCCAAGGCCCCCCCTCCATCCAGGTCGAGGAAGGTGTACATTCAAACAGACTAGGCTCACCAAAAAAACAGTACATGCAGTAGAATCAAAATCCAGTGTCATTATCATTGGCTTCTCAGTCCACCCTCATTGTCAGCCACATTCAGAGAGTCCGGTTTGATCACATGCTCATTCAGACACAGTCCAGCTGGCCTTGGTGAGCTCCCATTAGATCAGTCCCATGGTATCTGTGGGTGGACACAAGAGATGCCCAATCATACTACAAAAGCATTTGTTCAACTATGTTCATAGCTGCACTATTTGTAATAGCCAGAACCTGGAAACAACCTAGGTGCCCCTCAATAGAAGAATGGATAAAGAAGGTGTGGCACATATATACTTTAGAGTTCTACTCAG
>NC_022015.1:53552532-53554142 GCF_000317375.1 Microtus ochrogaster | reverse complement strand
AGCCTCAGTTGAGAAATTGTCTACATCAGGTTGGCCCATAAGGTACCTCTGTGGAGGGTGTCTTGATTGCTAATTGCCGTCGGAAGGTAAAGCTCACTGTAGGTGGCACCATTCCCAGGCAGGTGTACCTGAACTGTATAAGAAAGCTAGAGGAGCATAAGCCAGTTTGCAAGCCAGTTGACAACATTCCCCTCCATGGTTCCTCTTGTGCTTGGTCAGAGGTAACGCTATGTGGAAAAGCATCAAGTTTCTGTGTGAGTTCCATTGCCTTTGACATTACCTTGAAGTATTTTCCCCCACGTTTCAAAGTTTTATGGCTGACACAAAGGTCTTTGGTTCTCTTTGGGGTCACCCTTTTGGTGGGGGCGTGTAGGATATGAGCTATTGATGCCATTTCAATCTTCATAGACATCCAATTTTCCCAGCACCATTTGTTGAAGAGCTGTCTCTTCTTCAACTTACGTTTTTGAAACAATTCGTTGATTCTTAGATACCTGCAACAATGTGTGTTTGTTTCTAGATCTTCTATTCTGTTCCACTGATCTACATGTCAGTTTTGTACCAGGTTTTCGATTGTTGCTATGGCTCAGTAGTGGAGTTTGGATTGAGCATTGTTAGATGCCCAGTGGTTTTCGGATTGCCAGGACTGTTTTGGCTATCCGGGATCTTTTCTGATTGCACGTGAGCTTTAGTTTGCCTCCTCCCCTTCCCCACTTTTGTGAGGGACATCATTGGGATTTTGATTGAGATTGTATTGAATCTGTAGATTGCTTTTGATAGGGAGACAACTTCAGCAGTATTATTAATTCCATCAATCCAGAAACATATATGGTCTTCTTTGACTTCCTCAGTGTTTTGTGATTTTCACTGTAGAGAGTGATACTGCCTTTGTCAAGTTTATTTGTAGGTTTTTCATTTAATTATTTTTGAGGCTATTGTTAATAGGGTTATTTTCCTGCTTTTCTTCTCAGAATGTTCATAACTGATTTTTGTAAGTTGATTTTGCATCCTACCACTTTGCTGAAGTTGATCAGATCTAGGAATTTTATGCTAGAATCTTTAGGATTTTTTATACATAGGAATGTTTCATCTGATAATAGAGAAAATTATCCTTTTAAACAATTTGTATCCTTTATTTATTTATTTATTGCTATGTTTGCTTATTGCTATAGCTAATTCAAGCATTATATTACATAAGGATAGAGAAATAGACACTTTTGTGCTTTTCCTTATTATAGAAAAACTATCTTAAGCCTTTTTCCTTTTGGTATAACTTTGACTATTTGTTATATATAGTCTTTATTATTCTAAAGTGTGACCCTTCAAATTTCTTCGAGATTTTTTATCATGAAGGGATGTTGATGTTGTGGAATAATCTTTTTGTGCATGGAATAGTATTACTTGGATTGGTTTAATAAAAAGCTGAACACTTAATAGCTAGACAGGATTTTCAGGGCAGAGAGGACACTGGGAAGAAGAAGGGAGGAGGCACAAGGACTCAGAGGTAGCAGTATGGGCAGCTCAGAGTAAAGGTAATATAGCCCCATGGCACCTAACTTAATGGAAATAGGTTAATATACAAGAGCTAATTAGAAACAAGCCAAAGATAT
>NC_022015.1:53551662-53552288 GCF_000317375.1 Microtus ochrogaster | reverse complement strand
TTTTTATTTAAGGAACTAGGTTGAGGAACATTAGTGTTCATTTTTATTTAAAGATCTTCAGAGTTTGTCAGTGAATCCATTTGTTACTGTGCTTTTCTTTATTGGAAAATAATTACTGCCTCCCTCTTACTGTTCCCTATAGAATTATGTTTTATTGATCCCTTAGGTTCTTATTTTAGTCTCTATTTTATTATTTTCTGATCCGATTATTACTATTTCTGTCTGTTAATTTAGGTTTAATTTTTACTGTTTTTCTTTTTTTTTTTTTTTTTTTTTTTTCGAGACAGGGTTTCTCTGTGGCTTTGGGGCCTGTCCTGGAACTAGCTCTGTAGACCAGGCTGGCCTCAAACTCACAGAGACCTTCCTGCCTCTGCCTCCCAAGTACTGAGATTAAAAGCAGGCATCACCATTGTCTAGCTATTATGGACTTTTTAAATCCTTGTTTTTTAATCCTTGATTCTATTTATGTCATTTTTACTTATTTGCATATGTAATGCCATCTTTGCATTCCTTTAATAAAACCAAATTGATCATGATGTATGATCTGTATCAGAGGATTTTATTGAGGATTTTTTTTAATTTGTTTTCATGAAGTGAATTGTTATTTAGTTTCTTTTGGTTGAATC
>NC_022015.1:53541358-53549056 GCF_000317375.1 Microtus ochrogaster | reverse complement strand
TCCAAGACACAGCTTCATTTCAGTAATTTTTGTTTACATTTCTTATCACGTTTGTTCTCCTTGTCTGGAAGTCTGTATGGGACTGTCACTCCAGTTCAGACCCCAAACTCTTCCGATGAAAAGCTTTGGGGCTGGATCTCGAGATGTTCAAGGTGGGAATGGGCTCTATCTACCCCCCCAGTACCAACTCTCAGGGCAGGAGAGGAGGGAATGTTAGATATCTAAACTATTAGGCTTGGACACCACTGAGGTTGGACCCCATCCCTTAGGGAGATTGCTTAGCTGCCATTTTCAAAGGAGGTCTCCACGCGTTTTTAAGATCTAGTATTTCAGTGTGTGTGTGGAAACTAGGGAGATATTTTAAACACCACACAAGGATCATAAGATTTAAAAGCAATCTCCTAGGGTTGGGGGTAGAGCTCACTTGGTGGAACATTTGCCTTAGAAGCCTGATTCCCTAAACAACATAAGTCAGGCGTGGTGGCACATGCTTGCCATCCCAGCATGAAGGAGGTAGAGGCAGAAGGATTAAGAATTTAGTGTCAGGGGCTGGAGAGATGGCTCAGTGGGTAAGAGCACTGACTGCTCTTCCAGAGGTCCTGAGTTCAGTTCCCAGCGTCCACATGGTGGCTCACAGCCATCTATAATGAGACCTGGCGCCCCTTTCTGGCTTGCGGGCACACATGGAAGGAATGCTGTACACATGATAAATAAATAAATAAATATTTTTTAAAAAAAGAATTTAGTGTCAAAACAAATGAGTAGACAGACAAACAAACAAATCTTTCTCTTGAAAGCCTAAATTTAAGAGGAACTCACTGGGAATTATATAGTATTGAGAACTTCTAAATGACTATAAGAATAGTATACATAAGATGGCCATGGTGCCACATGTCTTTAATCCCAGCACTCGGGAAGTAGATTTAGGTGGCTCTCTGTGAGTTTGAGGCCAGCCTGATCTACAAAGTGAGTTCCAGGACAGCCAGAGCGATTGCACAGAGAAATCCTGTCTCAAAAAAACAGAAACTAAAAGCCAAAAACAAGAAGAATATTATTATACATAAACCCTACTTTCTCAAAAAGCAGTATATATTGTTTGTTTGTTGTTTTTTTTTTTTTTTTTTTGAGACGGGGTGGCACTATGTAGACCAGGATGATCTTGAACTCACAGAGGCTCTGCCTCCTGAGCACTAGGATTAAAGATTTTTGTCACCATGCTTGGTTATATTGTTTGAGACAGGAAAAATGACCCCTTGTTCTCCCTCTCCAGATAACAGTACAGACTTCTCTCTCTCCTTTTATGTATATTCTGCCTTTCTGTCATATTCCTGGATTCTTCACCAATGTTACATGAGGGGAAAAAAAAAACAAAAGCAAAACAAATGAAAAACTGAAATCAGAATCACAAATGTTATCAAGGAGGGAAGCAAATAAACCTAAACACTAGCAGCCATCAGCAAGAGGAGAGCAAGAATGCTGTGAGCCGAAACAAGGTTGCTAGAAAACTGCTCAGACTCTCAAAACGCCAGCAAAAGCCTCTCCTGCGCAGCACAGACATCTTTTCATTTGGTCTTCCCGGTGAGTACCAAATGCACGGCACAAGGTTCAGAAGCCCGCTTCAGGACTCAGTCCAACATGGCTGCCAACACTCGAGTCAGCGAAGAGTTAAAGGAACTAACTGTGGCGAATTGGGCTTTCCCATGATTCCCCCGACTTGGGTTCCATTAATTTGATTAGAGAAACACATGACTTCTATCACTCACTTAGGTAAAGCCCGTGACAAAGGCTAATGATGAACAGGTAGGTTGAAGATTTGCAGGAGGCAATGCATGTACAGAGAGATGAGGAGCAGCCCTGCCGGCACTTCCGTGTGTTTTGGATACCACTCCCTCAGGGATCCTTTGGCTGACTTTAGGATGTTGGTACAATAGCAAGCCAGCCCTGTCCTCCATCGGCTCCTCTTCCTGGAGGATGAAGAGTAGGACCAAGAGATCTTCCTCACCCTTCCTGGTGAACAGCCTCCATCTGGGAGCTCACCATGACCCACTGCAGCAGAGCAAATGAGGCTCCTGTCTACCAGGGTATGACCAATAGGTTAGGGGCTCAGTGCTGGGGGATGGGGAGGGGATGGACATTTCATCATGTTATTATAACAGTAAAATTCATTATTCCTCTTGAAACCAAACCAAGTTTTTAAAAAGTGAGCTGTGTTTAGAACCCACAAAGCTAGGAAAGGAGCAAGAGTAGCCTAAAGTAAGTAAATGACATGAAATAAGAAAGAAAATACATTTTTTAAAAATCAGAAAAAAGATAGACAGAAATGAGTGTCATTATTATTAACTTATTTTATTTATTTATTTTTTTGCTTTTTTGAGACAGGGTTTCTCTCTGTAGCCTTGGCTATTCTAGAACTAGCTCAGTAGACCAGACTGGTTTCAAACTCACAGAGATCTGCCTGCCTCTTCCTTCTGAGTACTGGGATTAAAGGTGTGTGCCACTACTGCCTGGTTTTAGTGTACTATTTTTTAAAAAGAAAAGAAGCAAAACTCTTGCCTGACTTATCAAGAAAAAAGAGTAGTAAAAGACAAAAGTGAAATGTTAAGACAATTGCAGTAAAAATGTTTTATACAATTGAGAGAGTTTTGTTATTATTATCCTGGGAATTGAACTCAGCATCTACACATGCAAGGCAAGCTGTGCCATTGAACTATAGTCCCAGCCCTGCAATTGAGTTTTTTTAAAATAAGGGAATCTGGGGGTAGAGAAATGATTTAGCAGTTAAGAATATATATTGCTCTTCCAGAGAACCCAAATTCAATTGTAACTCCAGCTCTAAGGGATGCAACAGCCTCTCTGGCCTCTGTGGCTGTGGACACATGCGGTATACACTCACATACACAGATGCACATAAATAATAACGCCTTTTAAATCTTAAAAATTAAGAAATTAAGAAAAAATTAAGATAGTTTCACACCAATAAATTTGACAACCTTGATTTAGTCAAGACTGTCATTTCCCCCAAATCCAGTCTTTTCCTTTTTCTCAGCGGTGGAACCTCTGGATTTTAGTTGACTGCTTGAATCAAGAAGGCATTATTGGGGCTCAGTGGTTCAGAACACTGGCTGCTCTTCCAGAAGACCTGGGTTTGATTCTCCGTACTCACACGACAATCTATGTAACAGTACTCTTCTGTCCTCTTTAGGCACTGCACACACATGAGACGTAGACATTCAGGCAGACAACACACCCATACACATAAATAAACTGAAAGAAAAACGTTTTAACAAGACATCAGCATTTCTTGCACGTGTCAATGCCTCCATGACTATGCTGGAACCGGTTTGCTTTTCCTCTCCCTTTCTTCAATCAGATAGACAGAGTATGGCTATGACGTCTGCATCTGAAGCACATATGTGTGTGTGCGCACGCACACACGCGTGTGCATATACATACATAAATAAATATGTACACACACATATATGTATATAGTGTGTATAGGTGTGTATGTAATATATATGTATATATATACATATATATATTAGGTTTGAGGTAGGCATCATGTATGGAGCAGCAAGGAAAAAGAAATCACATTTCTGACACCTTTTGAAGCTATCTCGCAGTCCTGTGTAAACTGCCTTCAGCTCTACTTTGCATGTCAGAGAAGCAAGCAGAGCGCTTTAGGGCGATGTTATTTTGGGTGTCCTCAGGGGAGTACTCGGCTATTGCTGTGTGTTGTTTAGTCATGCTTCTGACATTCGCGTTGAGAAATTTCTTGGCATGTGACGAGCAATTCTTTTGCATGCATCTGAGTGGCAAAGTGGTGTCATTTAATCCTTTCTTGGACAGTTCTGCAAGGACATCTGTATTCAAATAAAGCCATTTTCCCAACAGTTAAAATTGGTTTTACTAACGCTTTCTACACAATCTGTTTTTAGCACCTTTGGAGATACCCCAATAACATCTTTCCGTGGCAAGTATGGAGTAAGCTTTGTGAGAGCCACTCAGCATACACATCTGTCCATACAGATGTGTATGAAATGTACTGAAATAGTGATATGAACACACATGGCCAAGTTCAGCTTGTGAAGGCAGCAACAGCTATGTCATGACCGCCGTGGAAGATCAAAGTGTACAGTGTCAGAGGCTGTTAGATTTCTAATTTCACAGGTAATAAAATGCTAAGGCTCAATGAAAGAGAGAACATTCAAGCTACTACATTTTGGGGGATATGAGCAGGAACAATGAACTCATTTATAAAAATCACTGGGAAATCTCCTGTCTCCAAAATTTAACCAGTCCCTTAGTAAACATCTGCTGGACCCCTGCACGAGATCACCGCATGACTCTGCATATTGTCTGTACTTACGGCCGAGGGAGAAGCAGTGTCTGAGCCACTGCCTTTAATATTACATGGCCCGACCCTTCTGTAAATAGCTACGTAGGCTGGGGAAGCTCAAAGTCACCCAGACAGTGGCCAGACACTGAAGACAAGGGAGCTAGAAAAACCACAGTCGCATTTGTGGCTGAGGTTTCAGGCTGGGAATCATGAACACTTACGGTGAGGACTCAGCCATCTGGAAAGGTGTGCACTCACTGATGGGTCAGAGCCTTTCCGGAAAGGACAGGCTTCCCCTTGTCCCACTCCACTGTCCGTCTTCTCTAGAGCACTGGGAGTATCAGAATGTCACCAGAGTCATCTGTCCACACATTTTTTAAAGTTTTTTGTATGTATATATGTGTATGTATTTGTGTGTATGTATGTGTAGATGCTGGCCTTGGGTGCCTTTCTCAGTTCTCCACTGTAATTTTTGAGTCAGGGTTTCTCAATGGGCTTGGAGTCACCAGTTTCTCTGGGCAGGATGGCAAGTGTGCTTCCGGGATCCTCCTGTTTGTGTCTCCCTAAGGTTGGGATTACAGGTGTGTGCCACCATGCTTTCCACATTGCGTCTGGGGCTCAAGCCCAGGGCTTCATGTTTGCGTAGCAAATACTTCACTAACTGATCCGTCTGCCTACCTCCACGGTCCCTATTTTTATAAGTACAAAACCGTTTGCTTACTCACCGTCAGTGAAGTTAGATGTAGGCACATGTTAATTCTCCAGCCTGTAGTGTGCTTCAGTGTTTTGTACTTAGCATGTTGTTTTGAAAGGCTGCCACATTAACTATTGGTTACCTAGCGAGTAATAACCCACGCTAGTATTTGGTAGTTAGGCTTCACAATGTAAGCTATTCCCTAAGAGATCGTTTTTTAACAGACGCTGAAATACACAGAAACGTGGCCATGCTGCTTGCTCCAGTGAGGAAAGAAGCGGAGTCTAGATGTAACAAGCTTGCTTGCCAAGGCCAGACACGTACAGATGTGGGTCCTTAGGTAACTATTCTCTCTGCTTTTGTGGATGTAAAGCATTCTTGCATAAAAGAATTTTAAACGTTTTATTTAAAAAATTGAGTTATTTTTAATGTGTATGAGTGTTTTTGCCTGCTTGGCTGTGCAGTGCATGCATGCAGTGCCTGTGGAAGCCAGAAGAGGGCACTGGATCTCTTGGCACTGCAGTTACAGACAGGTGCGAGCCTCCATGTGGTGCTGGGAACCAAAACTGGATCCTCTGCAAGAGGCGTTTCTGAAACCTCAGAAGGGGCTTTATTATTATTTTATTATTTAAAGCTAAGGGAGCTGGGTGTGATGGTGCATACCTTTAGTCCCAGCACTGGGGAGACAGAGGCAGGTGGAGCTTTGTGACTCTGAGGCCAGCCTGGTCTACAGAATGACAGTAGGGTTACATACTGAGACCTTGTCAAAACAAAACAAAACCCAAAAGATTTGTCTAAGGTCTAGAAAGTCTGTGTTTTGATACACATCTCTGGGAACGGAAACTAGGACTTCAGATATTTGTGCACTTTCATTTTTTTTAAAGATTTTTTTTATTTGTATGTGTATGAGTGTTTTCCTACCTGTGTGTGTGCACCCTGTGTGTGCCTGGTGCCTGCAGGGCTCAGAAGACAGTGTCGGATCCCTTGGGACTGCAGAGAACTGAACCCTGGCTTTTTGTAAGAGCAAGTGCTTAACCTTCTGAGCCATCTCTCCAGGTCCTGCACGTATCTTCTAAAATCCATAATTTACAATACCGTAAAGATCAAAACAACCCAAATGTTCACCGGTACATCAAAGACATAGACTTTATGATATTGCTAGTTTACTATAATAAAAAATGCTTTATAGATCTAACTTTAAAAAAATGATACGGGTGGAACAAGAAGAGGAGGAAGCTGAGCATGTGGGTGAGAGCAACCGTCACGAGAAACCACAGTCTGTGTACAGATCTTCACTGTGACTGCCATTCCCTGACCTGGGTCTCTGCTCCAAGCTCCTGTCTACTCTCCTTACCTAAAGGCCCTGGGTTTCTGATGTAGTAGCTGAGGCCACACAATCAAGAAACAGGGTACACTAGTCAGCTTTCTGTCTCTGAGACAAACGCCTGAGAGGAAGAATTTAAAAGGGGGAAAGATTTACTGTGCCTCTGGTTCTGTATGCTTCAGGTCATAGTCCAATGGTGAGGGAGAAAGTGAACAGAGCTGCTCCCTCTAGGCAGCCAGAAGGCAAAGAGGCAGGAAATCCTCCATCTGTGCGTCTTTGCGTGTGTGTGAGTGTTTGTGTGTGTGTGTGTGTGTGTATGTGCGTGTGTGCGTGTGTATCCTTGTCATAGCTTTGACACAAGCTAGAGTCTCTTGGGAAGAGGGAGCCAGATCAGACTGGCCTTGGAGATGTCTATGGGGCATTTTCTTGATTGCCAATTGATGTAGGTGGGCCCAGCCCACTGTGGGCGGCCCCATTCCTAGGCAAGTGGGCCTGGGATCTGTAAGAAACTTAGCTAAATGTGAGCCTGGGAGCAAGCAAGTAAGCAGCATTCCTCTGTGGTTTCTGTTTCAGTTCTT
This sequence comes from Microtus ochrogaster, assembly GCF_000317375.1. NCBI lineage: Eukaryota > Metazoa > Chordata > Mammalia > Rodentia > Cricetidae > Microtus > Microtus ochrogaster. The sequence continues at coordinate 53,542,124 of NC_022015.1, read as the reverse complement.
GTATCCGTCCAGGTTCCTGCTTGAACTCTTGCCCTGGTTTCTCTCAATGATAATGTGTAGCCTGTCAGCTGAAACAAACGCTGTCCTTCCCAAGCTGCTTTTGGTCATGGTATTTATCACAACACCAGAAAGCAAACGAGGACAGAGGGCAACACTTCGTATCAAACCATAACACACAGACGGTCCCTTCTCCATCTCTCTGTGTGGGCCCGTGATTCCTCAGGGAGTTACCATACTTCCCGAGATCCTCCACCTCACCATTCTGAACATGAGGCCCTCCCTCTGAGGAGAAACCTCGGGCCCAGAAGCAGTAGCCCGCTCCTTATGACCGGGTGAAGGAGGAAGGAAGAAGGGACAGATGACCCTAACACACTTTCCTTCGGGCCTCTGGCATCTTCCACTGGGTCACTGACCGTCACAGATTTCCCAGGACACCCAGAGCCACCCAGAAGTTCATTTTTTTTCCCCTGGGAAACTCTCTGAGCATGCTCTCACAGAACTCAGGAGAAGTTCTTCATGAGACATCATTTGGAAGAAGTCCCTGAGTGGGAATAAATGCCTCAGAGGCTAAAAATATCCCCAGTCATTTAGAAACGCATTCTCCACTCAGCATGGCAGATGTTAGTTTGCAAACACAGCCATTTAAAGACGAGGGGAGGCAAGAGTCGAAACAAAAAAAGCGGGGTAAAAGTTTTCCAAAGCAAGCTGTTCCTGCCGGTTCCCCATCTGAGTTGTTTGTCGAGTTTTTTTTTTTTTTTTTTTTTTT
>NC_022015.1:53538988-53541258 GCF_000317375.1 Microtus ochrogaster | reverse complement strand
TTCAAAGGGCAGACGTGGGGAGAGGTACAAAGAACACAATGCCATCAGAATAAAGAAAGCTCAGTGTAGGTGAATGCGATATATCAAGGGTGACTTGGACATGCACAGAAAATGACATGGGGCCCTGTATTCTTTGCTGGTGGTATAGCTCCTTCTGAGCGTCTAGGCCATCAAACAGAGTGGAGACAGCATTGATAGCCATCATTCAAGTCTAAGCAAGTTCAGGGAAGTGGAAGTCCTGGGGTTTCCTATTACTCCAGGAGGCCTTTGAGTGACAGGAGAGACAAAACCCTCAACATCATTTCCTCAATGACACGGTGGACAGTTTGAAGGCTCCTCCCACGTGTTGAGTGTTGCGCTCAGAGTGGGCAGGGCGTAACCCGGTTGCCTGGGACTCTGGAAATGGGTGGAAGAAAGCAGACCAGAATCATAGCTTTCAGAAGACCAGACCCAATTTTAGGACAGGGTCGTAGACCGTCCAGCAAGTGGCAAGGCATGTGCTCTTCCTTTTATTGAAAATAGATTTTTTTTTCCTCACATAATCGATCCTAATTACAATATCCTCTTCCTCTTCCCCTCTCAGTTCCTCCCCCACCTCCTCTCCCATCTGGATCCACTCCCTTTTTGTCTCTCATTAGAAAACAAACAGGCTTTTAAAGGGATAATAATAAAATACAGTAAGATAAAATAAACATTAACACATTGGAGGTGGACAGGACAAACAGGAGGAGAAGAGAGCCCAAGGGCAGGCACAAGAACCAGAGCCACACTCGTTCACACTCTCAGGAGTCCCATAAAAACACCAAACTGGGAGCTATAATGTATACACAGAGGACCTAATGCAGCCCCGTGCAGCCCCTGTTTGTGCCGCTCTAGTCTGTGTGAGTTATATGTGCGTAGCTCATGTTGGTTCAGAGGGCCTTGTTTTCTTGGTGTTCTCCATCCCCTCCAACTCTAACACTGCTTCTGCCTCCTCTTTCTCTGGCTTCCCTGAGCTCTGAGGGGTGGGGTTGGATGGAGACATCCCATTCAGAACAGTGTGTTACAAGATCTCCCACTCTCTGTGTAATGTTCAGCTGTGGGTCTCTGTGTTTGGTCCCATCTGTGGTGGTAGTTGAGTGATGATCTGTTTCCCTGGTCGGAATGCAGGAGTGGATGCTGGGAGCCGATTTGAGTAGCTGCCATTACAAGATGGCATTTGGCCCCAGCCTCGCTTGAAAGATAACTCCATATTAGGGTTGCAGTTCTTCCACCGGAAAACAGGGTGAGTTGTTGTGATCTAGCTGCCCACACTTCCCCTGACCGGCAGGGGAACATCCTGGTCTGTAACTGACAGGGATGTTCCCCTGCTTTCTTTCCTGCCGGTGGGTCTCCAGAAAAGCAGTTAAAGTATCAAAGTATCAAAAGTTGCTAGGCAGACTCCCTATATAAGCAGTTATAGTTCAGGACTCCCAGCCCCTTGCTTTCTGCTCTCCCTACAACCAAGAGGCTCAAATAAAGTGATTTGAGAAGAATCCTCGTCTGGTGGCTGTTCCTTCCTGCTGGTCAGAAAGTTCACCGCAAGTGGAGTCTTATCTAATTTGACAAAAAAGGACACCAGGGATTGCCCTGAGTTTATCTCCATCAGGGGCCCTCCTGAGTCACCTCGGAGGCTTGTTGGTGAAACTATGCCTCGTTTTTGATGTTCCCTTTCCTCTGGGTTACAGAAGCCTTCAGTTCAGCTTCTGTGCCCCAGACCACTCCCCTGCATCCTTAGGGATGAGTCTTCCTGAATTTCTGTTCTTGAGCCCGTGGTTACCCTAGAGCTGGCTGCTGCGGGGCTGCAGGACTGCTATCATCCAAGCTCCACCTCTGCAGCTTTTGGCAAAAAAGATTTGCATTGGGCTCAGATCTACTTCTGCTACGAGGCTCCAAATCCCTTCTTGTCTTCTCTGCAGCAGAAATAGGAAAGGAAAGCATTCTGATCAGGAACCGGGGTAGACAGGTTTACAACTGTGAGACACAGTTTGGCTCTCGTATGGTAGATGCTGGGCTCCCAACCAGCCCCTCCCAGGCCAGTGGCAACCAAACTGTTTGTGCTGTGTCTGGCTGTACTTCAGGTGGGAATCCACCCTGTGTGCTTTGGCTGGTCAGCCAGGAGAGCTTTGTATAAATGAGTCTACGGGTGATTTTCTCCAGCTCTATTCATGAACTCTTCATATAGACATTTTACTGTGGTGGCCTCTCTCACAAATCACTGATTAACAAACAGTTGCTTAAGTTAATTGGAC
>NC_022015.1:53529835-53538295 GCF_000317375.1 Microtus ochrogaster | reverse complement strand
TAATTACACAGAAACTGTATTCTTTTAAACACTGCCTGGCCCATTAGTTCCAGCCTCTTATTGGCTAGCTCTTACATATTGATCTAACCCATTTCTAATAATCTGTGTACCACCACAAGGTGGTAGCTTACCGGTAAGATCTTAACCTGCGTCTGTGTAGGGTGGGAGAATCATGGCGACTGCCTGACTCGGCTTCTTTCTCCCAGCATTCTGTTCTGTCTACTCTGCCTACCTAATTTTCTGTCCCATTAAAGGGCCAAGGCAGTCTCTTTATTTAACCAATGAAATGAACACAAAACAGAAGACTCTTCCCCCAACATGTAGCTCTGGCTGGATGTAGATCAAGTTGGCCTCAAACTCATATAGAGCTGCCTAACTCTGCTACCTGAGTAGCATGAATGGCTCCTTTCCCCTTCTTGAGTCTGGTACCATTCTGAGCAGGGAGAACACCTATAGTAGGAAAGAGAATGACGATAAACAACCATATCCTGTCCACTAGATGAAGTAGCTGGATTGGCTGCACTTTATCCTACCGACCATGGCAAGAAGCAAAACAAGATGGTGTCTAGGGGGTTGTACTCTGCTGCGGGAGTGCCTTCCACTCCTATCCAGTTAATAGCCACTGAGACGCCAGCCCACTGGGGTGTGGTCTCGCCCTCCACTCACTCTCTTGCTCCCGAGACTAGATTCCTTTAGTGGCTGTCGTGTAGGACGGTGTTCTGTAAGTTTTTCCTCTTAAATAAATAACCCTTTGAATCCAAACTGGTGTGGGGTTGTTTCACGCATTAGTACTCTGCTGAGAATTAGAACTTGGAACAGGCTCAGATTCCCCCCTAGATGTCAGAGGTGGCCAACCCTCCTACAGGGCACACTAACTTTCCAGGGTCTGACCATCTCAGATTGCCCGTTTGTACCTCTTCAGCGGCCCCTGGCTCTGGAATGCAGCTACTTAAGCGCTCAAGAGCCTGCCACAAGAAACACGAGGGCTTTGCGTTCCACATCCTGGTTCCCCGCCATACAACTGTCTCCCAAAATGAGTGTGGTATTTTTGGAATGGAAAAAACAAACACAGAATGGCTTCTTGAAAAGACAAGGTGGTTGGCTCTCCGATATGCTTTCAGAGAATAGGCACTCGACTGCTTCCCTTTGATAGGCATTCCATACTCAAGAAGAGCGGGGGCACAGAAAAGATTCTTTTTTTTTTTTTATTAAACAGAAGTAAGCTTTTATTTCCACGTTTCTTGGATTAAGTTGTCTGAATTGGTTGCTTTGAGAGGATTAGTCAAAGAGACCAAATCCCATATCTTCATCTGATTCCTCCGACTCTTCCTTAGCTTCAGCCTTTGCTGGGGCTGCAGCGGCAGCAGCAGGAGCAGCAGTGGTGGCAGCAGCCACAGGGGCAGCAGCCACAAATGCAGATGGATCAGCCAAGAAGGCCTTGACCTTTTCAGCACGTGGGAAGGTGTACTCAGTCTCCACAGACAGAGCCAGAACCCGCTTGTACCCATTGATGATCGAGTGTGGCACTGAGGCAGCAGTCGGGTAGCCGATCTGCAGACAAACACTGGCAACATTCCGGACACCCTCTAGGAAGCGAGACTGCAGAGCCTGCTCTGTGATGTCAAGCACTTCTGGGTTGTAAATGCTGCCATTATCAAACACCTGCTGGATGATCAGCCCAAAGGAGAAGGGGGAGACGTTCAGCATGTTCAGCAGCCTGGCTTCACTGGCTCCTACTTTGTCTCCAGTTTTTATCAGCTGCACATCACTCAGAATTTCAATGGTGCCCCTGGAGATTTTAGTGGTGATGCCTAAAGCCTGGAAAAAAGAGGTCTTCTCGGGCCCCAGACCAGTGTTCTGGGCTGGCACAGTGACCTCACATGGGGCGATAGCACCAGCACGGGCAGCAGCTGGCACCTTATTGGCCAGCAACATGTCCCTAATCTCAGTGAGGTCCTCCTTGGTGAACACAAAGCCCACATTGTCCCGGATATGAGGCAGCAGTTTCTCCAGAGCTGGGTTGTTCTCCAGGTGCCCCCGGATGGCCTTCCGCATCATGGTGTTCTTGCCCATCAGCACCACAGCCTTCCCTCGCAGGGACATGCGGATCTGCTGCATCTGCTTGGAGCCCACATTGTCTGCTCCCACAATGAAGCATTTTGGATAATCATCCAAAAGTTGGATGACCTTAAGGAAGTAGTTGGACTTCCAGGTCGCCCTGTCTTCCCTGGGCATCATGGCGGTGCGTCAGGGATTGCCACGCAGGGTTTAAAGACGATGTCACTGGGGAAGAGAAGATCAGCGTGAGCCCGGCCACCCCGACCCCAGTCTCTGGCCTGAGGCCTAGGCCGAGCAGGCCAAGCGGGAACTGGGCCCCGGGAGGGTGGGGGTCCGCTGCCAACAGCGCAGGCGCAGGCGGGACAGGGCAGCCCAGTCCCGTGCCTCCCTAGCCGCACCCTGAGGCCACCGCTCCCGAACCCAGAGTCCCCGTGCTCCTCACAGAAAAGATTCTATATGCACATCTTGTTACCAGGACAGCGGAAGTGGGAACAAACATAATCAAGCACATTAGCACATATACATAAGGAGCCATCAGTGGGATGAACTGCATGACTCACTTTCAGACCTATTGTTTAAAAAAAAAAAAAGAGTCCCTGCTTAATTCCTTAGCTCTGAGAGTCTTTCCAGTTGATAGATTAACATTACAGCTGGTGATGGAAGGCATTTCCTCTCTTCCTTATGTACCATATCAGTGGAACGTGTAACAAATACCCAAGCCATATGCTGCTTTTGTAGGTTTTCTTAATAATTTTCACTCATAATATAGTGTGTTGAGTGGTGGTCCCCCAAATATGTACCTGTACCGTGATGCCTAGAACTGGGAATGTGACCTTACTGGGAGAGGGTCTGTGAAGGTTTGATTAGTTAAAGATAAGATGGATCAACCCCAGGTTTCTGGGTAGACCAGAAATCTAACTACAAGTTTCCTTTGAAGATCTAGAAGGGGAACCAATCACAGGTACATGGAGAAGACTAGGGAACCCAGACCTAGAGATCAAAGTGGTATAGCCACAGCTATACCTAAATCTACCTTTAATACCTAAAGCTACCGGAAGCTACAGGGCTTCCCTAGAGCCCTGGGAGGAGCAAGTCCCTGATGATGCCTTTATTCAGACACCTAACCCACAGAGCTATGAATGAAAACGTTTCTGTTATTAGAGGTGTCCGGTTAGTAGTACAATGTCGCAGAAACAAATGAAATGAATACAGCTGTTGAGAGACTTTGGGAGCAAGGAAGAGAGTGTTTACAATGAAGTCAGCATCAGACATTGTCTCCTGGAGTGTCAGAGAAGGAATATTTGTGTTGGGACATGAAGAGTGTAGACAGCCTCAACTTTTCATAATAGATGGGGTCCTTTGAGAGTGACCCAGGCACCTCATTTTACTGGGGACGAATATGAAACATTATTCTACTTTAGGTCACATGGGCAGCTAGTGGCAGGGCCAGTCAGCTCCTCTGATTCTCCCTCCACCAGTCAGTCTCCTTCTCCACATGGTGGGCCACTCAATGGAAGCCTGTTCAGTGTTGGGATGCGTCATTCCCGTGGGAGCTTAGCACCTGCATTCTTCCAGTCTTAAGGGACAGAAGGCCATCTAGAAGTCAGATGTAAAGTCGCTGGCTTGCATGCCTGGAATGGAAGGGGCAGGCGTGGTATCAGGCACTGAAGCTGGGTTTAACCAGGGTCACCAGGATACTTGCTCAGTGCTCTCTGTCCGCTCTCTCTCAAGCCATGAACTCCTTGTTCATCCTCATTCCCTCTGCTGGTGGAAATGCTTTTTATCAGGTTTCAAGGATGAAGGCTGAAGACTGGTCTACACTCCAAAGCTGAGAAATAAATTCCTGTCTGTTTCTGATCCATAGAGAAGATCTGAGGAAGCACTCTGATTGGCTTAGTGTAAGTCATGTGTCCAACTTGGGGCCCATGTTCCAAGGGGTAGGTGGTAGAGGCTGCCGTTTGCTGCTTCGCCTCTTCCCAGACACTCAGGTAGAGAACATCTCTAGCCTCCCTCATCACAGAGATGCATGGTCAGGTGACAACACTCTAGCCAATGGCTGAAAGTCATGGATGTGTGCTGTGGAACAATGTTTTTGGACAATGTGAAGATGTGTTGCTCTCATTGGTTTAATAAAGAGCTAAATGGCCAATAGTTAAGCAAGGAAGAGGTTAGGCAGGACTTGTGGACAGGAAGAGAGTTCTCTGAAGTGAGGAAAGATGGAGTTGCCAGGAAATGTGGGGAGAAGCAAGACAAACATGCTGGGTTGAAAAAAGATACAGAACCATGTGGTGGAGAATAGATAAAAAAAATATGGGCTAATTTAAGTTGTAAGAGCTAGTTAGTAATAAGCCTAAGCTACTGGTTGGGCATTTATAGTTAATAGTAAGTCTCTGTGTGGTTATTTGGGAGCTGGCTGGAAGGACAGAAAATTCTGCCTACAGATATGCTTCACTTCAAGTTTGGGCCATCAGCTCCTCCCCTAGCTGCTTCTATGGGCTCCTTTTTCTTTCTAGTTGTCTGGAAGAGAGACCATTGGCATCTACCACATTAATTCCTGCATGGATGAAGCCAGCTACTGACTTGTTCACCAGCACACTACTGTTGTATGAGATAAGACATGAACCTTTATTATGTTTGTGTGAGATTTGTAGGGATATGCTTCCACAGACAGTCTACATTAACTCATCATATATGTTGCCAAAAGAAGGTAGGAGCGAAGTATCTGGGCTTCAAGATGCACCAGGCAGGTATGGATAAGCTGCAGTCACAGCAGCCATATGCTTAGTCTCAACAGCAAAGATCTATTGCTAGTGTCGTCTTGTTAATTGTGGGATGTCTGGAAAGCACCTAGAAGAGCGCGGGGACCTAGACAGAGGGATTCTCCAGCATCAGGACTCAGAACTGCCAGGCAGGATGAAGACAAGGGCATTAGAGCATCAGCTGCAAAAAGATGACCCATTGCCTATAGTGATTCCTGCCTGCAGGCAGGCCCATGGTGTTCCCATGGTGTAGTTCTTACCTTTATGAGAAGGTTTTAGAAAAGACAAACTGTGGTTTGCCTTAGGGGAGAGAACTCAGAGAAGGGGGAGAGGTAAGAAGGGAAATGCTTTCCTTTTCCTTTTTACCCTCTGAAATTATACTTAAAGATATTTCATTAGCTTGGTCTGATGGCACATACCTTAATCCCAAGCCTGGGGAGGCAGAGGCAGGCAGATTTCTGTGAGGTCTAGGCCAGCCTGGTCTACATAGTGAGTTCTAGGCCAGCCAGGGCTACATAGTGTGATTCTGTCTCTAAATAAGTAAATAAAAATTTGTTGTAAGAAAATATAACATGAAAGTTACCACCTTAACTATTTCACATGTGAGGTTAGCAGTCGTTGAAGCATTTATATGGTTGTGTACCTTGTCTTCAGAACTCTCACCTTACAAACCCCAAAAGTCCAAACTCACTCACTACTGGCTTCCCATGTCTCTGTTTTTGAGTCTTTGTGTCTGTGAATTTGGCTCCTCAAGGCATCTGGGATAAGTGGAATCACATAATATTTGCTCTCTTGTGGCTGACTTATCTCACTTAGAAGGTTTTTAAAACCATGTTGTGGCATGCATCTCCAGTCCCTCTTTTTAATTTTTAAACCTTGTGTTACCTACATGGACTAATGTGATTCAGTGAGTTTCTATACATTCATGTAGTATGCACAGACGAAAGAATTCTCTCAGTGTTCAGAGATAAGTAATACTCCATTGTGGATAGACGTAGTCTGAGTCATCCTTATCCCAAATGATTAAAACCAAAAGCTTTTCAGGTCTCATTTTTTTGTGGGTTTTGGAATAGCTGCATATGTATAGTGAGATATCCTGTGGATGGAATTAATTTCTCATCATAGAAACTGATGCGTGGTTCACATGTACTCCATACAACCTAATGGTAATTCTTACATAATACTTTAACCTTGTGCATGAAATAAATGTTCACTCTGCAGAAGTATTTCTTTGCCTGGAGAGATGGCTCAGTGGTTAAGTGAAGGCGTAAGTCACAAACAATGCCACACCAGTTTGGAATTATGATTAATAGGGTGGTATTTATTTAAAAGGGAAAAAACTTACAGATCACCGTCCCAGACAACAGCCCTCTGCACAACCAGGAAGGGAGTCCCGGCGGAGCAGGAAGTGAAGAGAGAGAGGAGAGGGAAGTGGCCGCTTTATTAAAGGGAGAGAGACCACTCCCCAGTAGACTGGTATCTCAGCGGCTATAGGCTGTAGGAGGGGAGGACCTCCCGCAACACCTCCCCCTTTTGTTTAAGTAAGAGAGTTCTAAACCTACTATGAAATTATATACAATAAGTACAAATATCCTATTCTAACTAGCTTAGGTCTTGTATAATAAATAACTTGGTCAAGTCATGAGAGAAAGTAACTACATTTATACAGTCTTCAACCCCATCGAAGATCTGAGAAGGGAAATAATGTTACCTGGGTAATTAGGAAGTTCAGTAAAACAACTTCCAAAACATGCAACAAATCACAGAGACAACTAGCTACCTGGGCAATCACCCAAAGTCATGTTTGCAGCGTTGAAACAACCAACTTTGGCTAAGGCCTAACATAACTGACATACCATTTTCAAAGGCAGGCAACTTTTCAAAACTATCTTACCCTGTCTTGGCAGGATATGACAGTCCTGTTTTATCCATTGATGCACGCTCTGTATCTCTGTCAGTGGTTGAGGTATGGGCATTTCTTTGCCCCAAGGCCAGTTCTGCCAAAAAGAAAGGCTCCAGGTGGAGTGTCTTTGGTGCTCAACATTCTCTCGGGAATAGAGCAGTGTTGCCAGGAGCAATTGTGTCTCACTATCACGAAACTCTGAGTTAGATTAAAGGCCATTTTCTACAGCTCTTTGAAGAAGTTGAAGATTTTCTATCTATACTGAGTATAATCTCTATATATCTAAAGAACCTGATTAGTCTAATTGTAAATGACAAACTTAGATGACTATTAATCTATATAATTCTCAATATCTATCTAACTTAAAGACTAAGACAATAAACGACTGTGAAACAAATGAGGACAATGACCTCCAAATATAAACAGTGTACAAATATACATTGCAGTATGGTAAATATATATCAATACACAAACAATATATAAGTATCTTAATCAGAGGTAGAAATGTACACTGCAATATGGTAAATATATACAATATATATCAATACAATATATGTCAATACATAAAAAATATTTTAAACAGAGGTAGAAACATGCATGCATACAATAGTCAATATAATTTAACTTTGTATCAATATACAATAATCAATACCAATATATTTGTCTAAAAACAGTAACTCACAATTATAAATCTATTATCCCATCAGTTAAGAGCACTGGCTGCTCTTCCAGAGGAATCAGGTTCAATTCCTAGCACCCACATGGCAGCTCACAACTGTCTGTAGCTCAGGTTCCAGGAGTTCCAAAACCTTTACACATATACAATACGCATGCAAGCAAAACACCCGTGCACATAAAATAAAAATAAATAATTAAGAAAAAGAAATATTTCCTTTGTGGCATGTCAGCAACTCAGTTTTGGGTTTTGGAAAAGTTTGGATTTCTGATCTTTGGCTTCAAGATACTTCACTTGTTCCCTGGTTTCTGTCCACCCACAGGCACCAGACAGCTTCCACCTCCGGCTACTGTGAAAGGTGAAAGTCCTCAACATGGCGGGTCTCATTGGAGACTCATGCTCCCAGTTCCTTGGGGTATACATCCAATGGGATGCCTGAATCTCACAATAATTCTATTTTCAATCTCGTGGGGGGGGGGACTGTGACTTTGGAGTTTTCCACTGAGCGGATGCTATCAGCCCAAAATAAACACAAGAAGAATGTTAATGATCAGCCAAAACAGTGTGCCAGCCGGCAATACTGTCCAAAGAACTGTAGGTCTGGGGAAAATTTTGTCATAGCTAAGAGATTATTGCCCAACTAAAGATTTTGAAGATTGCGTTTATACTTTCTTGTAGGAATTTTTATAATTTTGCTTACAATTATTTTTTTTTAAAAGATTTACTTTTCATTGTATGTGTATATGTCAGGGCTGCCATGCTTGTATGTGTACTGGTGTCTGTGGTGCATGTGTGCCTGGTGCCTGGTGCCTGGTGTCCATGGAGGCCAAATTAGGGCATCTGATCCCTGTAACTGGAGTTACAGGTTGTAAGGCACCTGATGTGGATGCTGGGAACTGAATTCAGATCCACTGCAGAAACACCAGCACTCTTAAGTGCTGAGCTGTCTCTCTAGAATACCATTTATGTTTATAAATTAATTTTTTGTAACTAGTTTTACTATGCAGGTTACAGGTCTGTGCCACCTGAGTGCCGCGATTACAGGTGTGTGTCACCTGAGTGCC
>NC_022015.1:53488017-53528905 GCF_000317375.1 Microtus ochrogaster | reverse complement strand
AAACAAACAAACAAACTTCCTACAGCATGGTGGGTTCGGAATTATGATTTCAGTTTTAATGAGAAGGAACTTGACAGCTTACATGATTTTATTATTTTTGCAGATTTCCATTTGGTCTTTCTGGCCAGGCTGACATGAGCAGAGTTCACAGGCTAAGGGGAGGTTTCTTCTGCTTTCAATGCATTCATCCTCTCTTCTACCGCTTTCTGCTCCGAAATAGATCTTTCTAGATCCCGAATAGAGTCCATTAGATTTGCCATTCTTGCCTGAAAAATGCTTCAGTTTTCCTTAAATGCAGAATTTATGCCAGAGGGCGAGTATAGCTAACTCCAGGGTAGCTGGTCCAGAATTGAAGGTCCCACAGTCTCTTCCCTGTGTCCTGAGTTTTACCCATGTTTTGGCTCATCAGGTTCACTCTCCATCTAAGCTGTATTCTTCCAAGACAAGGTCAGAGGTTGATCACAACACCTTTGACTCCAACCTCTTCCCTCCATAGGAAATCCCCCCCCCCAGGCAATTTGAAAAATGCTAGGCAAACACTCTGATTGGACTGTTGGGATCACATGATTCTCTGGCCTGTTACTGGGAGCCTTCTGAGTACTTTGAAGAAGGGTTTTATTTGCAGAAAAGGCCCTTCAGAAACCTCCTTTCGGGTCAAGCATTTTGTTTCCAGTTTATAATTGCAGAACTCTTGTCTCCTAACCTGGTTATTGTGAATCACTTTTTCAGGGACCTAAGTGTTTGATCTGCTCTAACCTCAGCCAATTGAATGGTTTCAACATTTCAAGCACAATCATTTTAATATATTTGGGTTTCTTCTTAAATATTTTAATTGTTTGACCAGTCAGTCTTCTGAGCATGTAAATAACGCACAGGAATGCAGTAAAATAATCTCACAAGGAGAACCCTGTGTTCTCGTAGGCATTCTGATACTTGCGTGAGCTTGGCATGTTTCCAACAGGGCATTGTTTATCTAACTAGGCTATTCAGTAGCCTGTCTTAAAGCCAGATCACAAGACTGTCACTCCTCAAGGTTAAAGTTTTTTTCATCTGGTAAGTGCAAAAAACACCAAACAAAGACAGGCTAACTCTTAACACTGAGCTATCAAGAGTGTGTTTTTGATGCCTCTAAACTTGTTTATAGTTCCTTCCATCTCCCCCTATTTAAAGCTTGTCTTCACTAAGAGATAGTAGGGGAATCTCAGAGAATTCAGCTAGGTTCTTTTGAGACTTATCAAGATGTTCATTCACTAGTGAAATCTGATCTATCCTGTGTTTTTCCTTCACACTGTGATGTATCTGGAAGTGGGATGTGTCTCTTGTGCTGTGACAACTGACAGTTGACAGTAATCATCCCTTCTTAGAGAGGCATTAAAGGAAGGATGCTTTAACTTAGCTGAGGCACGGTACTAAGTTAGCTGCGGACATACCCACCAAACACACACATTTGCCTTACCACCCTAAGTTAAGGCTTAGTGTCCCCCAGAGCTGTAGACATGGACATTTCCTTGTTACGGACCTATGATGCTTTTGCTGTTTGTTTGTTTGTTTCTGTGGTATCAACTTTGAGCCTTTGCCAGCTCGCGAAATCTACCAGCCCTCCACCACTGGGTCACTTGTCAGGAGTTTCCCCTGTGGTTTTTCAGCATACACACTGTTTTTTGGTAACTACTTGCAAACTGATATGAATCTATGAAATTCTCAATCTATTTTTTCACGGTAAAGATGTTCACATTTGATGGATTCCTCTGTGGCTTCCTGCCCTTATCTTCCCTTTTGTCCAGTGTATGTTATATATTTAAATGATGATCATTATTTTCCTAAGTATTTCTTATTATTTTGCTGAAGCACTCAAGACAGCACCGGAAGTATATGACATGCTAAGATTGTTCTAACTTTAATAAATAATGTTTTGAATTTTCTTGACAATTTGAGGTCACCATAACTGAGAAATTATGATCCCAGCACTCAGCTAGTAGAGGCAAGAGGACCATGTGTTCAAGGTCATCCTGGGTTATTTAGCAAGATACCGTAGCAAAGAAAAATAAAAGGAAAGAGAAGAGAAATTATGTGATTTAAGAGATTTAAAAATAAGGGAAACTTTTTGAACAGGTTTATTGAACTATAATTCACATATTACCCATCAACCCATTTGAAGCCTACAATTCACTGGTCTTTCGTGGAGTCATATGTATGTGCGACCATTATCACAGCCAGGTTTTGTTACTCCCCACCCTCCTATCTTTAGTGCCACACCCAGCCTGGAGCAATAACTAATTTACTTTCTGACTCCAAGTCTGTCTTTGTTGGACTCATGTAATAGAGTCATATTGTATGTGGGGTTTTTGTAATTGGCTAATTTACATCTAATTTCATCTAGGAGACTAGATATTGAATTTGACGAAAACATTTTCAGGAAATATTAAGAGGGATATTCTGTTGTTTTTTTAAAAAAATTTTTTATTTGAACATTTCACATGGAGTCATCAGAACTGTCACATGGCGGAAGTACCTCTGTTAACATAAACCAACCAACTGTGGCCTGCAGGACAGGTGGCTTCTTCCTTAGGCTCCACCTCTAGACAGGGAGGTGGGTCATTCAGAAATATGGCAGCCCTGGCTGAATATGCCCGAGTATTTAGTAGTTATTTTCCTTGTGGCTGTGATAAATACCCAAGGAAAGTAGGGAAATGAAGGGTTTCTTTTGGCTCACAGTTTGAGGTGTGATGCATCACGGTGGGAAGGCTTGGTGGCAGGAGTGTGGGGCTGCCACTGGCCACACTACATCTGCAGTCAGGAAGCAGAGAACAACGAGGACAGCAAACCAGGAGATGGTGCTGTCCACATTCCGAGTCATCCCTCCTCACTTAAACCTTCCAATAAACCCACCCTCAGAGAAATGCCCAGAGGTATGTCTGCTAGGCGATTCTCAATTCAGTCACATGGACAGTGAAGATGACTTATCCTGGCAGAGCGAAACAGTCACTGAAAATGGAACAGACATAATTAAAACATCTTCCTTAACTAAGGCATTAGAAATTCTTAAACCCCCCTCCCCCACCTCAGCCTGCGAGTCCTTGAATCATGAATGAAGCTGGACACAAAATATCTCTGTACTGCACTGGGAAACTGAACTAGAAATCAGGAGGTCTAGGTTTTTCTGTGCCTTTGTAGTTTGAATTTAAGGAAAAATGTCTAAATAGCTATTTTTTTTTATTATATTTTCTTGGAAATGGGGTTACTCTGTTTCAGGCTGGTCTTGAACTCCTATGCTCAAAGAATTCTCCTGCCTCAGTTTCCTAAGTAGCTGGGACAAGAACATTACCATGCTTAGTTACCTTTGAACCTCAGGCTCCATTTTCCCTCCCTCTTTTTCTCTTAACCTCTCTTTTTGGTTCTCTTGACAGAATCTAACTGTGTGGCCCAGCCAAGTCTCAGACTCATGTTCCTTGGGACTCATTCTCCTTATTGCTAGAGTTCTTAATTTGTAAATGGGTAAAATTAACTGCTGCGTGAGGCTGCTGTGGTCTTAAGTGAGATAATGTGCCTGAGTTGTAACTGGGGGATAGATGGCTCAGAGGTTAAGAGCATTTATTCTTCTTCCAGGGGACCTGGGTTCAGTTCTCAGCTCCCACGTGGCAGCTCCCACAGTGGTTATTTCCAGTTCCAGAGAATCAGACACCCTTTTCTGGCCTCTGCAGGTACTATGCATGGTGCACAGATTACATGCAAACAGAGCAACCATATCCATAAAATAAAAAGAAATATGTTTTAAAAATGCCGCAGGTCTCCTACAAACCTTAGATGGTCTAAGCATCCAGTGACTCTTTGATTATTTTCTGCTGGTTGCTACATAGGTCCCTACTTTCTGGAATGGTTTAAGAATTTGTTCTCAGGTTCACTTGGCATGCCTATCCTTCTGTTTTGTGCCTGCATTAAGGTCTGTGCTTACAAAGTCCAGTGTTGGTGATTTTATTTTTGAAATCCCAACCTCAAGGGGCTTTGGTGGTTTTGCCAAGACTGTGACTGCCTGCCTCTTCCCCAGACACTGAAAGCTCACAGCACTGTCTGCAGTTTCGATCTTCTCTCACCACCCAAGCCCAGCCAGGATGGTGTGGCTGGAGTTCCGTCAGTGTCATTAGGGACCTGGCACAATCAGGCCCATCTAAGTCACTTCCTAAACCTTTCAGTGGAGGAGGGGACACAGCTTTGGGACAAGAGCCTGAGCCTGGCCAGTCATACGCTGCAGTGAATGGGACACCAGATATTCCAGCCGCAGGGAGCCTGACACCAGGGCCTTGGGCTCTGGGTTCTCTTTAAACTTCATTTAACACGTATGCGCGTGCGTGCGCGCGCGCACACACACACACACACACACACACACACACACACACACACCTCTAAATTCTTGGTTTAGAATGACATCTTGTCCCCAAGGTAGTCTTGATAAATCAACACCTAGATTTTCAGGGAAGTTTCTGCTAAACACATTTGCATATCCTTACTCCGTCACAGGCCTCCTACATCTGAGTGTATGTGGCCTTAGAAAATATATCAAGTTGTCAGTTTCCCTGAGAAGCCCCACCAGACCCTCAGCAGACAAAGCTGAATTGTCACTTTAACTGCAGAAACTTGAAACTGCAGGAAACTCTGATACCATAGGTTTCTCTCTCTCTCTCTCTCTCTCTCTCTCTCTCTCTCTCTCTCTCTCTCTCTCTCTCTCACACACACACACACACACACACACACACTCACAGTAGCTCATTTACCTTAGAAACTTGTGAATTACATTTTTTAAGGCAGTTGTCTTGAGTAACCCTCTGTGAGATTTTTCAATGCAAGAAGTACTTAGTTTCAGCAATGAGAAAAACATGGCTGAAGCTTTCCTGTTTAACATAGGAATCTGTGTTGGCGCCAAGCTATTAGCAATTCTTCACCACCACTTTCTACTATCATTTGAGAAGACATGGTGTCTCATTTGCCTAGCTCTGTGCAGAGTTTCATTCCTTCATTAATCCGCATTCATTCCATTTTCTTAACAACAACAACAAAGACAAAACTACTCAGCCCCCTGTGTTGTGTAACGGTCTCTGAACGTTCCCCCCTCGTCCATTTCCTCACAGCCTCTCATACATCACAGCGCCCTCTAGAGAAACTGCAAGGATGAGGCTTAAAGACCCGGAATCTAGAAGCAGGAGTTTGAGGTTTCCGGGATATTTTGGAACCAGACATCTCAGTGTGCCTGCCTTTCTTAGTCCCTCTTCTCCTACAGCCAGTCCAATGGACTGAAGGATTAAGGACCTGCAGGTGATTGTGCTATCCAGTAACTAAGGCCGGAGAAACCTTGGCTGGTGTGAGATCACAGCGGGTGCCGTTTCCACCCCTGTACCAGTACTTTGTGGCTGGGAACCACAAACGCTTCAATACATGTCCACACAAGCTTGCTTTTAAACCAAATGCTCTACTTTTGTCTTCTCACAGAACAGCTGTCCCTAGACTTCTACCGTATGATACAATAGACAAAAGTTCTGGAGCCTGAATACTTTCAGATACCAATAATTCTCTTAATTTAAAATACAGGACGCTAGCCATCCAGGAGAGACTCTGGATGCACTGGACTTAGAGAAGTCTGTGACCCGGCATTTCTCCATCATGGTTCAGGAGTCTGTGGAGCACACTTTGAGAAGTCGCTCCAGAGCGACAGGGGTCTCTCAGCTCAGAGCAGGCCTTGTTTTTTTTTGTGAACCGTAACAGCTAGAGGCAGGCTGCCAGAGAGCGCGCTTTGAGGAGAGTTTCTTCAGCAGCTCCCAGGGTGACAGGAAGAATGCCCTTTCATTGGCTTGGCTGAGTGGGTCTGCTGAGGAGTGTGGACGAAACCAGGGTGTGAGTTGAACAGTGTCCAGAGAGCAGGGTTCCTCAGTGGAGAAGGCTTTAAGATTGGAGTGGACCTTGAGTGACAGGCCTGGGCGGAAAGTGGGCGGGAATTAGCTGACCCTTCTTGGAAGTGACTTTGATCTCGAGGACAATTGGCTGCTGGGTTTTATGAAATGATTCAGTGCGACTATTGTTCACTTGAACTTTTACCTATGTGAATAAGGCAACTGGGTCAAGTTTTCCAAATAGTCTTCCTAATTTTATTATTTTTGTAGCAAATTTACTTAGTTATAATTCACATATTGTACAATTTGGCCATTTAAACAAAGGGTATAATTCAGTGTTTTTCATGTATTCAGAGAATTGTGCAGTAGCCACCACAGTCAACTGTAGAATACTTTTATCACCTTGGGAAAAAAAAAAAAAAACACCAGCCCCCATATTCATTACCTACGCCCATGATATCTCCATTTCCCCAGCACTCAACAACCACAAAGCGACTTCCTGTCTATGGATTTATTGGCTGTTGACGTTTTATTGAAATGGAATTGTATAGTCTGTGCCTTCTGTGACTGGTCTTTCACTTAGCATGTCTCCAGGGTTCACCCACATTGTAGCATGTGTGAGTACTTCATCGTACTGGGTAGGTACCCCAGGTTTTAGTTCTATGTTCATCCAGTTAACTGGAAACTTGGGCTGTTTCCATCTTCAGATGGAAATTATGAATTTATGAATTATGAAACTGTTTATGTCCACATTTGATGTAGATTTGGGGTAACTCCTTGTCAGTTTTTGAGGAACTCCCCATCCTGTAGGAGGGTTCAGTTACCACCCCCCACCCCACCCTCACCGGTCTCTCAAGTTCCAGCCCCTGCCTATTTTACTATTATCTTCCACACCAAACTGGACCCAGTGGCTTTGAATCATTGTTGGAAGAGATCTGTTTCATACAGCTCAGTCAAGGATGACAGAATACTTACTGTAAGCAGGTGTGTGAAGTGCGAAGTATCAAGATCTGGTTACAGGAATCTCAAGCACAAATACTGGAGGGAGGGCATTAATTGCTGTCACTTTAAAGGCTGGGACAATTTTATCTAGATTTGTGTTTATGGGAACAAGAAAAAGAAGCTCACAGCCATAAATGTTGCTGACAACAGAGGGAGTGGGGGTGGGGGAGAGAAACAGAACAAAAAAGCTCCCTGATGTAGGAGCTTCCAGGAAGGTTCTATGACCTTCTAATGGGTAGAGCTGGGGATAAAAACCACTTATGAATTTTACTTCTCTCTGCTTCTGTGTGTTTCTACAGAGGGGAAATGCCTAGAAACTTCAGGCATTTGAAGTCCGTAGGTAGATTCTTAAATGTAAAACATGAAGAAGCAGATAGAACCTAAGCATAACTGTATGGATTTTCACAGTGATCCTTGCTGTGTAGTTAGCACTGGCACTAAGACATGGATTGTCACCAGCACCTCCCCCAACCCTGTTCTAGTCATAAGTATCCCCAAGGAAAGGAGGGTACTTTGACTTCTAACACCAACATTCTTAGACACAAGGAAATGCATTTTTAATAGCGTGGTTCGGGTGTCAGGCGCTGGCCAATAGAATAGATTTGTTTAGTGGAGAGGATGTCTGAACACTCAGCAGACATGCTGTATTGCAGAGTGTCAGCCGGCCTTAAAAATTAAATACTTTAAAGCTTTGTGCTTAAAATAAAAGTTATAACCACAGTGCTGAGGAAACTTAACTCATTTTCACCTGTAATTTAAGAGTGTCCATTGTAGGCTTTTTTTTTTAAGTATGCAAAACATCAGACTTCCAGCGTTTATTTAAAAAGACATCGACTTTCCCCTCCGAACCCTGAAGTTTATTCCTGGGAGCAGTCTGAAAGGAAGTCCCAGGCACTATTAATCACAGGTGGTTTAATGGCTTAAAGAGTGTGTGTGTAAACATATGCACAGTGGCAATATATCACAAGGTGTGAGGTTATGACGATATAAATACAGCCTTTACCACCAGAGCACACAAACCTGCATTTCTCTTGTTTTACTGAACAGGAGAGAATTAAATTCCCTCACCTTTCCAAAAAGACAAGCTTTCCAATGCTAGAAGTGCCTTGCAAACTGACACTGCTCTGGCTGGTACCTGGCAAAGAAGTCCATTATCAGCCGCTCACCAATGATACATTAGACGTCTAGACATTCTATTAGGGGAAACTATTGTGCAAGGGCGAATAATTGCTTTTTCTTTAAAGCTCGATGGACGTATCATAAATTACCAAAGTAGATAACGATTTCATTAGACTATTTCCTGGGAAGTTTGGGATTCTGTGTTCTATCAGGTGATGTCAATTAGCTCCGGGTCGAAGCTAGTGACTCTTGCCAACAGGGCTGCCCCGGGCTCTTTCATTAAGAGTGCTGGGTAGTGACTCCCAAAGTAACTTGGTTTTGCCACTCTTGTTCCTACTCTGGTGCTGGGAAAGCACCGTGTCCTCTCCTGCCAAAGGCTGCAGCGTCAGCGCCGGGAATCCTCCGGTAGAGGCCATAGACGCAGGTCGTGCTCCCAGGCAGTAACGTCCAGGGAATCATCATCTTCCCAGGCTTGGACCTTTTCCCGTCGGGTTGCCAGCAGCCCCTCCTCCCGGCGGGGGCGTGGGGGGGGGAGGAGAATCACACGGGAACTTCCTTCCCATTTAAAAGTCGCCAGGGTCCCACTTTCAGTACGGCCCTCAGAGGGACACTTCCCTCGGTACCGTTGTTGGGGACAAGACTCTGAACGGTGCGCCCCTAGCTGCGGGGCCCCGCCTTTCCCGGACGCCTTTCCCGGGTGACCCCAAGGCGGCGGTGAGCGCACTTGTCACCGTGGGTGACCGAGAGGGGACGGCGGGGGGCGGGCCCCGCGGGGCAGGTGGGCGCGGCCGGCGCGGGCGGAGGCAGCGGAGGCAGCAAGTGGTTGGGCCGTGCGCAGTCCGTCCTGCGCGACGCCGGCGCGGGTGCCCGGTGCGCCGCACCCTCAGCTCCGCTGCGCCACCCGTCCGCCGCGCGTCCATGTCTCTGCCCGTGGTGCTCCCGGGTTCCTGCTGCCCGGTGGCAGGGTTGTCGGGCGGACCTCAGGCCGGGGGTCCCGGCGCCGCGACCGCCGCCTCCCAGGAGCCACCGTTGCCCCCGCTGCGGCCACGCTGGCCCCGGGGCGCTCTGCAGCCTCCAGCCCGTCCCCGCTGCGCCCCCGCCGCTGTGCTGGCCCCGCCACCCGCTCTCGCGTCCCGCCGCCCCGCAGCGCCCGGCTCCGCGCTGTTACCCGCGCGCCCGCTCCTGTCGCTCGGGCTGCTGCAGCTGATCCTGGGCTGCTGCATGGTGGCGCTCAGCTTCGGGGCGCTGTCGCTGAGCAGTTCGCCGCAGGTGAAGAACTCGTGCCCGTTTTGGGCGGGCTCCTCGGTGAGTACAGCGCGCCTCTCTGAGGGGGTCCACCCTCGGGGCAGTGGGTTGTGGAGGGCTCCTTCCGCTGTTTTTGTTTGACCTCAGTTGGGGAGCGCAGATCATCAAGCCACCTGAAGTGTCTGGCGACAGTAAGTGGTGGGAAAGTGTTGGGAGGCAGTCAAGTTCAAGGGAGAATTGGATTGCACCTGGGCAGCGTCTGTTCCTTGCACGCTAAGGATTTTGTTTCCAGTAAAGTTAACATTAAGCACATTATTGAGTTCTTTGAGAGATTGGCATGAGGATGGGAGAAAAATGAAACTTGTTGGCCACTGAATAATTGTACTGCATTGGCAAAGTAAACTCCCACAGGGCAGGGGTTTTGTTGTGTTTTCCTCACCGATACACCAACAAACCCCTACCTGGTGTAGTACTTCTGGAGTGGGCAAAGTGACAGACTGAAGAAGGGGAGGCGATTGATTGTTTTTATTCTTCATTAAGACACAGATAAATGAGAGAGTGTATCTGGTGTTGGGTGACTGCACCCCAAGGAGCTCAGAGGTAATAAGAGGTTGTGTGTGATTGGTGGCTTGGTACCTGGTCATTAGAAGAGGGCTCAAACCCTGGGTGGGTTCCTGGAGCCACCAAGGCTGCTCAGCAGAAGTGGGTGCTCAAGAGACAGAACCTGTCATTATGGATGCACTCACCCGAACTCCAGAAGTGTGGGCAGCTAGCTGGGGATGTCTGACCTGCCCTGACACCTGGTCCTGCCTCCCTGACCAATGGGCACAGGGAAGGAAGCCTGGCCTCTGAGAAAAGTGACTGCCAGTGAGCAAGCATCTGTAGACAGGATGGCTACTCATCCCGCCTAAGTGTGTCACAACTTTCAAGGCATCCCGCCCCCTGAGGTTTGCCAGGGGCCGGGAGACTTGGGAACAGGTCTTTGTGCAATGCTTTGGAGGCTGAGTAAAGCAAATGATCTTTCCATGAACTAGTGCCCTCGGAGAGCCTGTCAATGTCTATAGCTTTTTCTACCATCTGCAGTGAGTGTACATTTTGTGCTCTGTTGGTCAAAGCGCAGCCAGAGTCAAGACCAAATTCAGCTTTAAAAAATGTGGGAGAACTTACTGAACCTAGAGTAATTGTCTGAATAGGAACATGAAGAACATAAGGTTTCTCTGTTTCTCTGGCTTCACTTGGTTGGAGTTTTGTATCACCCATGCAGTGCTTTTTTTTTTTTTTTGGAGACAGGTTTCTCTCTGTATCCTGGCTGTCTTGGAACTAACTTACTCAGTAGACCATGGCCTTGAACTCACAGAGATCTGCCCACCTCTGCCTCTGAAGCCCGAAGCCCTAGGATTAAAGGTGTGCACAAGCACCACCTGGCAATCTACTCTTCTTTTAAACACCTTTGCTAAATGGTTCTGTTGGGACCCCAGTCCTTTCGGGCTGTCGTGAGTAAAGTTCACAACTTATGTATTAGATTGGCAGAATTCCACCCTGTAGTCCTGTCCCTGGACTCTGCTACTGTCTGCGAGTGCTCTGGAAAACCTTGAAATATAGATACTCTCAATAGAATAGGAACAGAAATAATACTTCCCCTTGCCAGGCTAGTCATCCAAATGATGTCTGTATTTCTTCCCTCTAAGTTCATTGAACCAGAATCTTGTACGTAATTTTTGGATTTACTCTTGGAAAAATCATAATCCCTTGTTCTTTCAAGACAGCTAGATTATTAAAAAGATTTGTGGGGGGTTCTAGGGAGATGGTTCAGTCAGTAAAGCTGTATAAACATGGGGGACCTGAGTTTGAATCCTGGGGACCCACCTAAAAGCTGAGTGTGGGGAGAGGGGAGTCTGTAACCCCAGTGCCTGGGGTGGGGTTGGGAGAAGGTGGATACAGGCAGATCTCCGACAGTCATTGGTTAGTCAGCCTAGCCAAACTGATGAGACACCCAGCCTCCACAAATTAGATACAGTGGAGAGTGTACCCAGTATCATTCTCTGCCACCACACACATGCAAACACTTACAAGTACATACACCACATAAATAACTTGTATGTGCGCGCGCGCGCGCGCACACACACACACACACACACACACACACACACATCATGTTTTTTTTTGTCCTAAAATGAAAATCTGAAATCATGTTGCAATTGTGAATTATTTCAGGAATAAGTAGATGCACTTGGATGTCAGTGGAGCCACAGGGGGGTTTGATGCAATAGAAAAGAAAGCTCACAAGACAGAACTCACAGGGGGTACCTTAAGTTCACCTGCCGGGCTTGTTCTCTGTCACAAGCATATCAGATCCAAGAAGGAGTCTAGGATTTGGACCTGAGAGGTTCTCTTTTGTATGTAATAGTCTACCCTGTGCCCTTAGGTCAGTATCCAGACCTGTAATTGTCACTTTATTCTTTTTTTGTGTGTGTGTGACCTGTTCCTAAGGTCGACTTCAGAATTTGCAAAGTGGCAACAGAACCAATGACTATTATCTGTATCTTCAGAATAAGTAAATAGGGTTTAAGCAGATGTTGTTAGATTCCATGAATCTCTTGGTGTTTCAGGAAGAAAAATACCCTATTTGCATCATGTTTTAAATTCATGTAGGTTAGAGATCTCTTTTAAAAAAAGGTCCTGTATTAGGAGAAAAGTTAGTCTTAGGCAGACACTGTATAACAAAACCACAGCTACGGCACAGCCACAAGAACAGTGGTCTCATCTGTCCCCGCTCCAGACTTTGCCACCGGTCCTGTGTGTCCTGATAGATGCCAGAGCGAGGAACTGTCAAGCAGGAATTAGGCTCCTTTAACTCTCAGTCCATTTAGCAGATTAAATTTCCCTTATTATTTGAAAAATCTCAACATTACATTATTGTAATTTTATGTGTAAATATTTCAGTGATTGTATTTTTAGAGACACATGAAATTCATAAGAAGTGACCCCCGTTCTACTTTTAACATTTCACTATGAAAAAAATTAAAGTTTGAAGACATTTGAATTAGAATGTAATGTCCCTGTGGGCTGACCCATCCCCAGCCACAGGGGCTAGCAACATCTGAACATCTGACACGGTCCCTCCTCTTAACACACTGGTTATTTTCAAGCAGATTACAGATGTGTGCCTTCAGCCACAAAACACTCCAGTGCCTGTTCTCTGGCGCGTTACAACAAACTCAGAGGGCTGAACGAAGGTCTCTATGGAAAATGATGAAAAATTGTGACTTGAGGACTGGAAAAATGGAAACAGAACAAAATAAGCCAGCTTTACCGAGCTGTAGCCTACATGTAAAGAGAACTGCCCAGGAGTTTCCAGCGAGTTCATTGTTGCAAAGCCACCACCACAATGAGTTTTAGGAAATTCTCAAAACCATCTGACTTTCTTTCTCTCCCCCTCCCCACCCCTCTGTCCAGGTAGTACCCATTTTCCTATTTTCTGTTGCCGTAGACTACTTCTATCCTGAACATGTCATATCTATATCTATATCTTTACTATATATTCATATATACTCATATTTTCACATATATTCTCATGTATTCATGTATATATACATACATATCATACAATATATGGTCTTTTGTGGATGAATAACTTCTTTTAATTAGGGTATTTTCGAGGATCATCCAGTTTAGCAATAACTCATTCCCATTAATTGTGGTGTGATATGTCATTATGCAGGCATACCGTCATTACGTTCACTCAGTTTCTCCATCGCCTTCCCCTTCCCCCTTTCCTGTCTCCTTTCCCCTTCTCCCTTCTTTTCTGTAGATCTGGGGATTGAACTCAGGGCCAGAGGCAAGAGCTCTGCCCCTGAGCCACATCCCTGGTCCGCTCAGCAGTTTTGATTTGTATCTGACCTGGTCTTTAAGAGGAAGTAGCTAACAAGTCTGATGCTAACTCCATGTGTGAGCGCTGGAGAAGAACCTCCTCCTCTCAAACTGTGAATGACCACAAGCCCTTCACAGTTTGCCTTATCACTGAAACTGGCCAATCTTAGTTTGGTTTTTGTAAAGATATCTGGTTTGTATTTGATGTGGCAGTGGATTCACATGGAAACAGCGCGTTTCGAGGCTGGTTCTCCATGCTTGCCTCTGGGAGGCGTGTCACTCAGAACTGAGGTTTCCCCCAGTTTTCTGAACTCTGAGGAACTGTTTCAGCTGTTTGAAAATACACTTACTAATTAAGTCCCGTAAGCAACCTTTTCAACACTCTTGAATTAATATTATAGCAATTGAAGGGACTATTTTAATATAATCTTTACTTATTTTTTAAATTACATTCTTTATTTAGAGAAGGGGGAGGGAGGGAGAGAGAGTATATATGTCAGAGAACAACTTGTAGGAATTAGTTTTCTCCTTCTTCTCTCTGGGTCCAGGAATCAAATTCAGTTTGTCAGACTTAGTGACAAGGGCCTTTATCTGCTGAGCCATCTCAGTGGCTCCTAATATAATCTTTTTTGACTCCTGTAGATGTAGCTTAGCGGGTAGAGCACCAGCTCAGCACACCAGAGACCCGGGGTTCAAATCCCAGCACTGCCTGAACAGGAGTGGTGGAGGCACACGGGTCAGTCAAGTAATTCAAGCCGCTCGTGAAGGGGAAGTTGGCGGATTGTGATTTCCGGTTCATCCTTGGCTCAGCCAACTCGAGGCTTACCTATGCTACACTAGACCCTGTCTCAGAAAAAAAAAATGTATTCAGATCTTTTTCATTTGAACATTCTATGACCATTTCCCCCTGGCAGCCTTGGATAATGACTATTATGTCCAAAGCTTGTAGTGCCAAGAGATTAGCCTGCCCTTCTTGAAACACAGCCTGTAGTTGGTGAGTGGCTGAGGGAGGGTCTTGATGTCAGTGTGAATTTAGGTTGTGTCTTCCTGGTTCTCAGTTTGGGCGTGTTTAGTTAATATTGTTTTGAGCCCATTGGGATCATGGGAGGTGGCACCCCCACACGGAGCTATGTTAAAGAGTAGAGAGAGTTGCAGTGGTTTGTCTAGCCCCAGCGCTGATGCCCTGTATGATCCCTGGGAGCACTTTCAGAGGAGGGGCACGGATTTGGCTCTGTGCAGCTCCCCCAGGGAGCCCATTTCCCACATGGTCTGCGTACAGTCCTTTCCCTCTGCTCTGTCAGTAACTTGAGCTCTCCCCATCCCTCTCTTGACTCCATGATGCCATGGAAGGATTCCAATTTCATATAAAGAATCATTGAGGAAAACCTATGTAAAAATTTGTTATGACTAAGCAAAAAAAAAAAAAAAGAATGACTAGGGAAGAAACTGACAAAAAGTTCTGAAGTTACTGCCAGATAAACAATAGTAAATATATATTTTCTGTAACATTCATTAGATTCTACTTCTTTACTCTCTACCACTTAAACAGTGGAATATATATATTTCGTATCATGTAAATCACACACACATATCCTATCATGTAAAACAATTATTTAAGGGACATTTTGAAGATAGTTTTTGGAGTGAAATTTATTGACTTTCTTTAGTTCTTTGTTTTACAAAACAGAAGAATCTCACTTACACGTTCTTGCCTTGAGTTACTCATTCGGAAAATGAGCAGCTGCTCTTGTCTTTGGACTGATTTTGTGTATCAGAGAACGTGTGGGAAAAGGTTTGGCTCCTCCCTGGCATATACTGGATTGAAAAATCCTCCATAGTTTTCCAGCACCAAGGCAATAACTATATAACCAAAGTAAAGTGAACAGGCCGTCTGCGGTGCCTATTGTGGGGGTTCTGTTCACTTACTCAGATTTTCAAATGCTGTAAAAAGGAAGACACCCCCCCCCACACACACTTTTTCAGTTCCAGGGAAAGGTAGATAGAAGTCGGATAAATTATTTTCTGCCTATTTAGAAGGTAAACACAGGGCGTTTGCTGCTTGGCTTTTAAACATCTGTGTTTAGGGCCAGCAGGTTTTGACAAATGAGCCAGAGCACTTTTGCCCTAAGGCATGTTTGTGGATTAGCCAGGGAAAATAGGGCAGTAGAGGTATAAGCCTTTGATTTTAATGATTGCTTTCTAAGCTGGAAAATCCAGGGCTTTAGGTGCACACTGCTGGATCTGCAGGCTCTCCCTTTGCATTGTCGGGAAGAGGAAAGATCTGTTTTGTTCCCATGAGCCACAGGGAACGATTTACAAGGAACAAAACAGAAACGATAATGGCTCTGATTATGCTTATCTGCAGATGGTTTGGCGTTAACTGTAGGTTCTTACCAGCGTGTTCGGGGCACGTTGCGTCTTGTGCCGGGTGGAAGAATGCTGATGGTGTTGTCCTTTCAGGATGCACAGGGTGGAGATGTCTTCAGTCTTAGGTAGTGATCCTTAAGCAAGCTCGTCTCCTAGTTTGGTCTCCATTCGTTCAGTCATTGACTCTTGCCATCACCAAGTACCTTCTAGAAGCTGTTCACAGCATTTGAGTGACGTTTCTCAGGCACAGTCCCTCACGGCCTCCACAGTTCAGTCAGTAGTAGCACTGAGTATAGGAGAAGCCATGAAAGGTCATTCCTAAAGGCCTTCTAGACTCCCTCCTGGCAGAGCCCAGCTACTGCTGCCATGGAGGAGGCGGAGCTTAGAGTGCTCTGCCTTTCTCTTTTGGCCTTCCACAACACCCTGCTTGGATGACACAAAGTGCACGCATCGAAGCATCCCATTCCTTGAGTCTTGCACTCTTAAGGGATTCGACCTTAGAGCAGAGCCTCAATTCCTGTCACCAATTTCAGAGGCTTCTCACTCTCTGTTTCTCCTTCCTCTGTCCACTTTTCCGCCCTCCCCATTCACAGTGTTCTCCAAACGCCTGGGATTCACCAGGTTTACAAAGAACAGGGCTACTGGGTGAACGTTGACAGGTCATGGCTTTGTTGCCGGTTTAAGATTGGGGCTTTCCTATGCAACTACCACCTGGGACTAGGGTGCAGTTTTATTTCTGCCCCCCTAGTACTGGGAACCAAGCCCCTCAATGTATCCCCAGCCTTCTTGTTCCTGAAAGCTGGACCACAGGGTATTACGAGACTCTGACACAAATAACAAACATAATAATAATTCAAATCATAGTTATTATCTTTTACTGAAGAGGGCAGTTTGTGATTTCCTCAAGGGCAGGGAAGTACTCAGTCACGTTTTCACATAAAAACAGTTTGCGTTTCCTCAGCCAAGTCCAGTCAGAGCAGGGTGAGGAGGCAGAGACACACAGACAAGGACATCCATGCAAATGCTTGTATACATACATGCGTGAGCAAACGGCCCCATATGGCAGATGCATGCACGTGCACACACAACATGTATTCACAGGCACATGGGTGTGTGCTCATAGACTCACTGGGTATCAGGTTTTCTGAGGAATCTCTCATCATGGTGGGATCAGTCTTTTGTAGTTTATTTATTTTTATTTTTATTTTTTTTGGTTGTTTGAGAACAGGCTGACTTTGAATTTGTGATCCTTCTGCCTCAGCATCCTGAGTATTATATGTGTGCGCCACTGCACCTAGCTCAGTGTTCCTTCTTTGAGTTGGAAGAGAGCCAGAGTTGATTTCTTTCACTTAACATTTCACAGGAGACCAGAGTGAGGGCGGAGACAATGAAGAGACTTAGCCAAGGTCATATGGCTGGCTCTTTTGAATCTGAGCAGGCCACCAAAGCCCTGGGTCCCTGTTCCAACGTAGAGAGGCAACACAGCCCACACATTAGGAATGAAGGCAAGAGGAATCCTACTGAAATTAATGGGGTTTCTGGGATAGATTGGGCTAGAAAGAAACCATCACCAGCCTGTACAAATGGGATTCTGGGTCAAGGTTATGTGAGTACATTTTGTTCCGTGCTGGCGTGTGCTCTGGGCTGCTTCAGTCTTGAGATGGGGGATTGCTGGTGAACCTGTACACCTGATCTGAACACCCTTGCCTGATGTGTAGTTGATAAACAAAAGTTGTGGACGTGTGGATGAGAGGGCCTGGAGCAAGGGAGATGCTCCGTGAGGGAAACTCCTCTTTGCTGCGCTTGGTGGATGCACCCCATTATGCAAGTATACTTCAAGGGTGTCCCCAGTGAAGGATTACTTTGTTTCTTCTTTCCGGTGGTTTAGCAAACCCTGCCATCCAGAGGCTGGGGTGGTTTCCAGTCTGTGTTTTGGCAACATTCTGGTTCTTTTAGTGTGTTGTTTTTAATTGAAGCATTGTTGTGCAACAGGAGAGCTTTCCCTCCATAGTTTCTCTTTGTGGGGTGAATGTTCCGGGACAGTCACTTGTTGATAATCATGTGACCAGCACTCACAGGAGCCAAGGATTTAAGGACAGGACAGGAGCAGAGATGCACAAATGGTGACCAGACTTTTCTTAAAGAGAAGAAAAAAAAGGCATGTATGTGTCTTTGTGTGCCTGTCTGTCTGTGTATGTGCGTGTGGGCGCCATGTTGTCTGACTCAGGTGCAGGGAACTGAACTCCTGCCCTCTCAAGAGCAGCAGATTCTCTTAATTGCCATAATCAGGATTTTTTTTTTAAGGGAAAAAAGGAGTTGGTATGTACAGGCAGACATATGGGGTGATGAGATTCCTGAAGGCTTCTCAGAGGAGATAACAGTAGGGGCTTGTAGAATGGCTATGAGTTCTCAGGCAGCTAGGAGGGTCATCAAGAGGAATGGGTACTTCAGTAAAGAGGGCACAGCACCAAGTTCAGGGTCTAGCCTGGATGGCCAAGGAAGCACAGGGGTACCTGGAAGGGAAGTGTAGTGAGGGATCAGGGGAATGTGGAACCCAGGCTTTAAACTTGGGTTAGGAGATATTCTCAAGGGTTTTGTCTGCTGTTGTGGAGTTTACCTGTCCCATGCAGATACTTGTGTATGTCACAGACTGACTGACAGCAGATTGAGTATATGGGACACTTGGTCAGAGATACTGAATTTTTTACTAACATAAATGGAAAGCACATACAGCCAGTGTCTTTGTTAGAGTTTCTACTGCTATAAAGAGACACCATGACCATGGCAACTCTTATAAAGGAAAACATTTCATTGCGGTGGCTTACAGTTCAGAGATTTAGTCCATTATCAGCAGGAAGCAAGGCACCATGTGACAGACATGGTGCTAGAGAAGGAGCTGAGAGTTCTTTCTTACATCTTGACTGTAGGCAACAGGAAGTGGTCTGAGACACTGGGCATGGCTTGAGCACATAAGACCTCAAAGCCTGCCCCCACAGTGACACTTCCTCCAATAAGGCCAACCCTACTCCAAGAAAGCCACACCTCCTAATAGCACCATTCCCTCTAGGGGCTATTCTTTTCAAACCACCACAGCCAATAAACATACTTTATAGGTCTGTAAGACATTCCAGAGTGGTTTTGCTATGGTTTATATAAGCAGGAAGAATGGGAAATGTTTAACTAGCATTTTCTGGGCTGATGATGTATTTATCCTCATAGGTGATACTCTCTGGAATCATTGGATTGACAACTTGGAAAAGACCTATGATACTGTTGGTATGTACAGACTGTACAACATTACTCTTCATAAAACCTGAAGCCTGTTTAAGTAAACTTGAAATTCTTAAATGTCCTTGTTCATTAAAAAATAATTTTACAGTAGTTCTTTACTTTAGAAGTAAATGCTCCTTTAATAATGATGATGAAAGATGATAATTTTGATGGTTTATGATTTGCTTTAAGCGCTGTGTACATCTAGAGTTATACAAATGTTTCTTGTTCCAGAATTAAATTCATTCTAAGATACAGTTGAAAAAAATCTGTTTAGGGCTAAGGAGATGGCATAGTGGGAAAGAGTGCTTGCTATGCAAGCAAGAAGACCCGAGTTCAAATCCTCAGCAGCCACATGAGAGCTGTTCATGGCCATGTATAACTATAACTCCATCACAGAGGGGTGGAGATAGGTGGATCCTGGGTGCAGGATGGTTGGTTGGGTTAGTTGGAGTGTTGAACATCAGGTTCACTTCACAATAAAAGGTGGAGGATGGTGGAAGAGAACACTTGACATCCTCCTCTGGTTTCCACGTACATATGTACAGGTACACGCATGTGTGCGGGGATGATATAGTGAATTCACTGTACCTATTGCCCAGCTCTTAACCCCACCACCTACATTCTTTGTTCTTCTTTGTCCCAAGCAGACTGCATGTATTAACCACAAATATATAACATTTTATTGTTAGAATAGTTTGGCTGGGCAACTTCATAATTTTGTTCCTCAGATTTGCTACATTGTCTCTTTAGCTCATTAATGTTAATTTTCTTAATAATGCAGACATTAGCTGATGATTTTATCCTCCTGTTGTAGAGCTAAAATTAATGTCCCAAAATGAACCATTCTACAGTGTCCAATGGCAATGCCAACGATCTGAGACTTTGTCCTTTGTTTTTACCTGGTGTGTGGGGGAGTTTAAGAGACAACGACAATAAACAAGTAAATAGCAGTAGAGTCTACGTAACTGCCAAGTTCAAATAAAGTTTAGGAAATCTGACTTACATTGAAGAGTATTTAAAAACACATGGTAGCTTTTCGTATTACTTTTCTTTCATATCTCTTGATATAAAAGGTTTAATTATTTCCAGAAGTCATTTTCAAAAGTGGTTTGTTTTAGCTGGGTGGTGGTGGCACACGCCTTTAATCCCAGCACTTCCAAACATAGACAGAGGCAGGTGGATCTCTGTGAGTTCAAGGTCAGTCTGATCTACAGAGTGAGTTCCAGGACAGGTTCCAAAGCTACACAAGAAAGCCTGTCTAGAGGTTTGCTTTATATGTGTGTGATGGAGGCAAGAGGACAGCCTTGGTGACATCTTCAAGAACTCTTGTTTACTTTGAAACTGTCTCTCATGGAATCTAGAGCGGACTCATTAGGCCAGAGTGGCTGGTCAGTGAGAGCTAGGTACCCTCCCGTCTTCCTACTCCAGCACATGCCATCCTGGCAGCCTTTTTACTTGAGTTCTAGGGACAAACCAAACTGAGGTCCTCCTGCTTGCATAACAAGCATTATACGGACTATCTTTCCAGCCCCGAGAGTCACACAGGCTAGGTCATGGGCAGCCACTTACACTTTGACTCCATGGTGAAGCAGCATGAAGTGGAGCAGACGTGTCAGAGTCCTGGGTCCCCACAGTGCTTTGAGAATCTTGAACTCCGCATGTTTTCAGCTCCTCAAGTAACATGGGCTACATTTTATAACTCCAGCATTTATTGCTTTTAGTGAAACACCTTTAAAAAGTGTAAGGAGTTAAGTTGCCAGTGTAGCATTTAATATGTTTGGAAGGCAGGGCAGGAGGGAAAGAGGTATTGGATGAGCCCATGGCTCATAGCTGAGGCATGGTTTACTGCAGCTGTCTGGGACTAGTCTCTGCAGGAAATTTTTGGATGGATGGTTTTCTGTGTTTGTATTTGGCTAGAGGAACAACTTTTGCAGTACAGTTTTCTATTTCACTGTTAAAATACTCAAGTTTAAAAAGCAAATGAAAGAAAAAAACCTCCCCTGGTATTTGTATTCTAAAAATTCCAAATGATGAAAAGAATATGAGCATGTATCCTAAGTAAAGTTCAAGAAAACACACACTAGAAGGCTTTTGTTCTTGAATTGCTATCATTTGGGAAGATGGCATATATATTCATTATTGGGCATTAACAAGTGTAGGTAAAAATGACCTTAATAAAAGTCATTTTCCTTAACTGCTTTTTACTCTATTTTTCATCATTGTTCAAAAAAAATCTATAGTTTTTTTTGTGAAGGGTATTTGTTGTACCCAGTGTGGGGGTGTGGAAGATGGCGTGAAGATCTGTTTTTGAATATCTAGTTCCCACATACAAAAGGGGGGGGCGTGGCTGTGCATGCCTGCAACCCAACATTGGGGGGCAGATATAGGCAGATCCTGTGGACTCATTGCCCAGGCAACCTTGCCAAAACGATGATCTTTCTGTTCAGTGAGAGACCCTCCCTGGTCAAGGCATTATGGCAAAAAGTGATAGAGGAAGACCTTACTGTCCTGCTGTGACTTCCATATGCATATACATGAACACATACACTGACATTCACATATATGTACCATACGCACACACACCACATAGGAATACAACATGCATAACACCCGAAACAGTTGACACCAGTGTGTATGTACCATCTTATGTCCTGCCCTTTCAGTTTTTAAATTTTTTTATTGTTTTATTGTGCTATACATTTTTCTCTGCCTTCCTCCCTTCCTCCCCTCTCCCCTTCTATCCTCTCCGGTGAACCCCATGCTCCCAATTTACTCAGGAGATCTTGTCTTTTTCTTCTTCCTATTTAGATCTATGTATGTCTCTCTTAGAGTCCTCTTTGTTATCTAGGTTCTCTAGGGTTGTGGATATAGGCTAGTTTTTCTTTGCTTTATTAGAGTCTAAAAGCTACTTACATTGAGTACATATTATATTTGTCTTTCTGGGTCTGGGTTACCTCACTCAATATATATATTTTTTCTAGATCCATCCATTTGCCTTCAAATTTCAAGATGTCATTATTTTTTTCTTACCGCTGAGCAGTACTCCATTGTGTAAATGTACCACATTTTCTTTATCTATTCTTTGGTTGAGGGGCATTTAGATTGTTTTCAGGTTCTGGCTATTATGAATAATACGGCTATAAACATAGTTGAGCACATGTCCTTATGGTATGATTGAGCTTCCTTTGGGTATATACCTAAAAGTGGTATTACTGGGTCTTGAGGTAGATTGTTTCCTAATTTTCTGAGAAATCTCCATACTGATTTCCAAAGTGACTATACAAGTTTGCACTCCCACCAGCAATGGAGGAGTGTTCCCCTTTCTCCACATCCTCTCCAGCATAAGTTGTCATCAGTGTTTTTGATCTTGGCCATTCTGACAGGTGTAAGATGGAATCTCAGAGTTGTTTTAAGCTACAGTAATGTAAACAGCCTGATATTGACATAAAAACAAACAGAAGGACCAATGAAATAGAATCGAAGAACTGGATATCAATCTACACACCTGCAAACATCTTATTTTTGGCGAAGAAGCTAAAATTATAAAATGGAAAAAAGAAAATATATTCAACAAACTGTGCTGGCATAACTGGATATCAACATGTAGATGAGTGAAAATAGATTCATGTCTGTCACCATGCACAAAACTCAAATCCAAATGGATCAAAGACCTCAAACATAAAACCAACCATACTAAACCTCATTGAAGAGAAAGTGGGAAGTACACTTGAATGCATTGGCACAGGAGACCATTTCCTAAATATAACCCCAGTAGGTCAGACACTGAAAGAAACAATTAACAAATGGGACCTCCTAAAACTGAGAAGCTTCTGTAAAGCAAAGGACGTGGTCAACACGACAAAACGACAGAATGGGAAAAGATCTTCGCCAACCCCACATCGGACAGAGGACTGATCTCCAATACAGAGTACTCAAGAACTTTAAAAGGACAAATAATCCAATAAAAAATGAGGTACAGACCTAAACAGATAACTTTCAACAAAAGAATCAAATGGCTGAAAGACACCTAAGGAAATGTTCAACACCCTTAGCCATTAGAGAAATGCAAATCAAAACAACTCTGAGAGCTGGGCGGTGGCGCACTCCTTTAATCCCAGCACTTGGGAGGCAGAGGCAGGCGGATCTCTGAGTTCGAGACCAGCCTGGTCTACAAGAGCTAGTTCCAGGACAGGCTCCAAAAAAAAAAAAAAACAAAAAACCACAGAGAAACCCTGTCTCAAAAAAAACCCCCAAAAAACAAAACAAAAAAAAAACAACTCTGAGAGCCATTTCAGTTTTTCCAAATTAGCATTAGTTAATATTGTTCCTCCATATGTCTCCCACTATTGCTAAACAACCTTCTGTTGTATTTCCATTGCATCATTACTTTTTATCTTATAGTTGGGCATTTGGACTTTCATATTAGAGTGGTAGAAGGTCATGTAAAGACTGTCACTCTGCCAGTTAGTTTCTGTCAACTCTGTACAAGCAAGTGACATCTGGAAAGAGGAAACTGTAGTTGAGAATATGTCCTCATTAGGTTGTCCTGCAGGCATGTGTGTTGGGCATTTTCCTGATTGATGATGGGTAAGGAAGCTCACTCTGGGCAGTGCCACCCCTGGGCAGGTGGCCATGGGTGCTATAGAAAGCAGGCTTAGCAAGACATGAGGAGCAAACCAATAAGGAGTATTCCTTCATGGTCCCTGCTCCAATTCCTGCTTCCAGGTTCATGCCCCGACTTCCTTCGGTGATGGGTGTGACCTGAGAAGCATAAACTGAAATAAATCCTTTCCTTCCCACATTGCTTTTGGTTAGCATTTTGTCACAGAAACAAGCACCTAGGCCAGTTGTAAAGCGTCAGTCAATATTAACTTATAACAAATGATTTTTTTTTAGGACTGTACTAGGCAATGCTGAGTCTGCCAGCCGATAAATTAAGTCTTGGTCACTATGCTACATGAAAAACCTGGGGTTTGCACAAATCTTAGTAATATAATGCTATAGCCAGGTGTGGTGATGCAGGCCTGTAATACCAGCACTCAGGAGGCTGAGGCAGAACTGTGGAGAGTTCAAGACCTGTCTATACTACATTGCAAAACCTCCTCTCACAAAGTAACCAGTGACTGAGAGATGGCTTAGTGTTTCTTTCAGAGGACTCAACTTCAGTTCCCAGCACCTGTTACAGGCTCACAGCTGCCTGTAACACCAGCTTTAGCAGGTCTAATATCCCCTTCTGGCTTCTACAGGTACCTCCTCTTGCCACACGCACATCACACTCAGATACACACACACACACACACACACACACACACACACACACACACAGTTAATAAAATAAAAAACCTCTACCAAACAAGCAATCGTACACACAACCAGACACACACACACACTCTTGCTATCATAACCTGCATTAAATACATTATGTTAAGAAATAAAAATAATGTGTGCAGAAAGAAACCGGAAGTGCTTGTCAGATGTGCCTGGAAGTACTCCTGGTACCTCCTCTGGGTAATAAAACTCTTGGCCTTTGTGGAACATAGCTTCTTCTGTACTGAGGGGATAACTTTGGGATACTAGGAGTGGCTTTACTTCCCCCTCCCTTGGTGTATATTTCAACCCTCCCCCTTTCTTTCCTTCCTTTCTTTGTTGCTAGCCTCCTCCCTTGCTTCCTGAGTGTTGGAATGTGCCAAGGGCTAACGCTGGGAAGAGGCCTGCTCCATTAGAGAAGCTAGTAGCACCTTTTGTTGATTTTTTTCAAGCCAGGGTCTCATGCTACCCAGACAAGCCTTGGACTTCATCTTTAACTAGGCTGCCTTGCTCTCTGCGTGCTACTGCCTCTGAGCCCTAGGGCTGGGAATTTGGGACTATTCCGGTGCACATGCTAGGGCAAGGGCAGTGTTTTGCAGACCCGGGCTCAGTTGCCCAGGTTTGACACCGTTTGGCTTCAGCCGTTGTCCACATACTGGGCACAGTCTGCCTTGGGTCTTTCTTCCTCTAGCCGGATACTTGGCTGCTACCCCCGCTTTGGCTCTCAGCTCAGCAGTCACACTCTCAAGAAGTGGCTGCCCCAAAGACTGCTTCCTGTTCTCCAGAGCTGAGTGTAGTGACCTAGTCCCAGACGGCTGCAGGCAGTCTTCTTCGGCTGGGGACTGACTGCTTAGGGTTTCTCCTTTGTCTCTCCAGGAGATGGTTGGGCGAGGACAGGAGCCTCTCCACTTGCCCCCTCCATCTCTAGGGTCAGTTCTAATTCGCTCATATGCTTTTGGGGCCGTGTGTAGGTTGGGGCAAGGTTGGCCCACGTCCAGTCCCTTGTGAGGCCAGCTGTCCTCATTTTCAGTTGTGTCTACACTAGCCCGGAACACGTGAGTGTCCCTCCGTAAGAAGTAGTTCTGTTGTGTAGCCTCCCCATGATGGTCGTCATGATTACTTCAGGCTGTTTATCAGCTTGAATAAGTGAGGGTCAGTTTGTCCCAGTTCCTTCAAACTCAGGCTTTCATAAGAACCCAGCATTTCACTTATTGAATACTCCTCTTCTTTAGGAAGAGTGCTCACGTATTCCGTACAATAATAATACTGGAAAACAGGTCTTAAATACTGTACTTGTCAGTAGGGCCAGGCATGTGCCTTTGTGTGGTAGTGTAGTAGACTTTTCCACAAAAGACTAACATTTTCCACGTTTAAGGTGTGTTCTTATTTTTTCTACTGTTTATCCCTTTTGGATTTTACCAAAATGTCTTGTAGTTGTTTAAAAATTAGACCCTGTTCTAGAAATGGTCTCAAAAATTGTCCTGTAAATGGAACTGTCTTAATGACATGGTTTCCGTTGGTGGTGTGTTAGTAAGGATCCACATTATGGGCGCCCAGATGACTGCTACAGCTTCGGTTGCTTGTGAAGTGCTAATTGGGACTGCTGGTCCTTTCTTGTCAGTTTGGAATAGACAGGACGCGTATGACCTTCAAACCTGTGTAAGAAGGACGCTGTTCTTTAATGATACAAATGAAGGCTTGTGGCCAGGCGAAGGCTCAAGCCTGACAGCCTGACTTTGATCCCCAGGATTCACATAGTGGAAGGACAGAATGTAGTCTTAAAGGTTGTCCTCTGACCTCTACATGCATGGAATTCATCATGTAGACTAGGTTGCCTTGAACTTACAAAAATCTGCCTGCTTCTGCCTCCTGAGTGCTGGGATTAAGTTTGTGCCACCATGCCCAGCAGGTTCCAGAGGTCCCCTAGATCATACCCCACACCAAGGACAAGCGATGGTAACTACAGTGGCTATTTAAAAGGACCCTTCTATTGCTCTAACTTCATTATTATAGTTAGAACAGAATGGCTTAACATATACATTCCTCCCTTCATTTACTTAATAAGTTAGGCTGTGTGTGTGGGTGGGGAACGGGGGGCTCTATTCCAGAAAGCCATTTGAGATCCGGGGCCCTTCATATATTATGAGAATCATAGGAAGCTTACATACTTGTTCAGAGTAGTTGATGACTAACCTCCAAGCTAGAAAGAGCTGTGTCATCTTCCTTTCTCCCTCCCTCTGTCCCTCCCTCCTTTCCACCATCCCTCCTTCCGTCCCTCCGGCCCTCCCTCCTTTCCTCCGTCCCTCCCTCCTTTCCTCCGTCCACCCCTCCTTCCCTTCCTCCCTTCCTTCCTTTTTCTTTCTTGTTGTCATTTTGAGATAGAGCATCATATATCCAAAGATGGCTTTAAACTTCTGTTTCTCCTATGTTCACTTTCTGGGTACTAGGACGATAGGTGTGTGCCACCATGCAAAGAACCTCCTGATGTCATGGAGAACTGTAATCCATCACATGCAAGTGAGGATTCTCTCCGTGAGACTGAGATGAGCTCTGAGGTGCTTTGGCCCTAGGCTAGTTCATTCAAATGCGTTTTGTGGCTGTACATAATTTGGAATGAACCCTTATTATTTCATAGTGCATAAAACCTTGATTTAATGCTGACACATTACCACTAATTATTAGGTCCCTGTGGGGGAATCTCTTAATTTATATGTCTGTGAAATAGGCATTTTAACTTAGAACAGTATTTTGAGTCCTTCATGATATACTATTAGAGATTTCCAGAACCTTCCCTATTATTTTGATGATATTTTAATTTCGGATGGGCATTTCAACAGACCATCGTAAGCTCCCTTTGTATAAGTTGTAATTCAGTAATCATACACCCCCCCTCTCTTTCTCTTTCTCGTCATTTTGACATAGAATATAATGTATCCAAAGATGACTTTAAACTTTTGATCTTTCTGCCTTCACTTTCTGGCCACTGGGACTATAGGCGTGTGTCACCATACATGATTTTATTTGGTGCTGGACAGAATCTTGGCTTTCATGCACACTAGGGAAGCATTCTACAAGTGAGTTGTGTTCCTAACACCTCCCTCTATTGCATAGTGACCACATCGCTGGGTATGGTGATGCTCAAATCTCAGCTACTTGGGAGATGAGGCAGGAAGATCACAAGTTTGAGGCCAACCTGGGTAACTTATGGTAGAGTGCTTACTGACTAGGCTCTAGGCTCTAAGTCCAGTACACTGTAACACACACACACACACACACACACACACACACACACACACACACGGAGTAGGTAGGCGAAGGTGTTCTTTCTCTTCAGAATTATTAATGGTATATTCTTGTATGTCTGTAATGCTTAAGAATTTTCCAGGTAAGTGGGAGAGTGTCTGACTCTTTTGCCTGCTTTTGGGACCCTTTGGGTTGCCTTGTCCAGCCTTGATAAGAGGGTGTGTACCTAGTCTTATTGTAACTTTTTATGCTATGTTTGGGTGAAATCCCTGGGAGACTTGCCCTTTTCTGAAGGGAAACCGAGGAAGTGGATCTGGGGGAGCAGAGAGATGGGGGGGAAGGGGCTGGGAGAAGAGGGGAAACTGTGGCCAGGATATAACATATGAGAGAAGAATTTAAAAAAAATTACCAGGTTCTTTAGCATACAGATTCTCATGAGATTTATGTCACTCTGGTTTGTAAAAAAGGCAGAGGGACTAACTGGCGTCTCCACTTCCCAGTCAGAGGATACATTATTAGAAAGAACCTCCATGGTCTGGTCCTTCTTTGATGTTCTTCCCATTGTCCTGTTTCACAACCTCCTTGGTTAGCAAAATGGAGGGCACCTCCCCTGTGCTGACAGTTACTTATTTTGGGCATGAAATCTAAATTAAATAAGTCGTTTTCTTACTCTTGTTTGTACAGTTCCTTTGAAGTCTGGGACTGACAAAACCTTGGGAAATTTTATTTTTTAAAGATCCAGACAACAATGACAAAGGCAGCAGAAGGTTCCCGTTTGCCTCTTGGACCTGTTCTTTTCTTTTTTCTTTTTCTTTTTGGTTTTTTGAGACAGGGTTTCTCTGTAGCTTTTGGAGTCTGTCCTGGGACTAGCTCTTATAGACCAGGCTGGCCTTGAACTCACAGGGATCCACGAGCCTCTGCTTCCTGAGTGCTGGGATTAAAGGCAAGTGCCACCACCACCTGGGGACCTGTTATTTTCAACGAGTTAGTGGCCCAGGAAATGGTGAACTGAGGCCTCTCACTTGTACCATGGGAATACAGCTGTCCCTCGGGATTATAATGAAGAAAAGGTGTAAATGCACATTGACACCGAGATGACAAATGGAATGCAGGGCAAGCATATTATATATTATAACAAATCATCATGAGGAAGTCTTCAAGGAGAGCCCGTCTCCTGCTTTGCTGTGTGACTACAGACACACTTGGGCCTGGCTGAGGCTGCTGGGTTCAGGCCATAGAGCTTTTCTTTTCTTTGTGATCACCTTTGGGAGTGGTGTCTGGGGAAGACCCTGGGGAAGAGGCCTGCAGTCACTCCCTGGGTGGAATCTAGATCCGGGCGGTGCCACGCTTTTCACAGTGACCTAAGCTAGTGTGGCTGCATTCCAACGATCAGGCAGGGTTTGATAGCACCAGGTTATTATCAAAGCTTAGAGGTAACTGTTCTGCTAAGCCAACGAAAGGGAGTCTTCCATCACATTCTGCTGTAAATACTCATGTGCATTAGCTACCAGACCAAAAAATAATCACACACCTCCTGGAGACACAGAGCTAAGGTTTTATAGCAGCCACATGGAACAGAGCGCACAAGCGGTGTTGCTGCAGCCTCTTGTCTCGGCCACCGTGGTTGATCCTCTGAGAGCCCGTTGATCAAACACACAGCGCTTTATCTCTTCTATCTATTTCAGTAGGGGAAATGCTTCTTTGCCAGCAGATCTCAGAAAGGATGAGGAAACAGGGGATCATTTTAGGGTTCTAGCTGGGGTTGCGGTTGGGCTATCTAAAGATGAATTTTACAAGCCAAGGTTTGGGACTGTCCAGAATCTGGATGTGTAAGAAAAGCTGTGGGCTGGCCAGCCAGAGAAGGGTCTGGATGCAGAACTTGACCTGTCAGTGCTAAGTCATGGTACATACGTGGATAATTGGTTCACAGCCTTGCTTGTGAGAACCAAGTGTTGCCCAGAGGAAGCTGCTAGATTGTTTTTGTTACTTTTAGTAATGTTCAAACTGTTGTCAGAGATGGATAGCCCAACCCAGAACTAGTCAGCTGAGGGACAGGGATTGAGACGCAGCTCAAGAGTGGAGTGTCTGAAATGAGAGTTGGCTGACTCAGGGACAGGAGCTTACGTGGGCTTTAGTTGTCTGTACAGGTTTCTCTGAGAACCAGTTGTTACATCGTTCATATTAGTGGAGTAAGCTGGTGATTTCACTAGCCACCTCGCTCCCACGTGTGCCATTCTGTTTTAGTGAAGACACCTACTGTCTTTGGAAAGTAAAATATAGGCAGGCTTCTGGAGTCTGGCTGTTTTGATGAGTGCTGCCTGGTGGTCCTGGAATGTGAGTTCCTGCTGGGCCAGCGGGTATGTCCACACCATCAGCGCTGGAGCAGGCCAGACAATCTAGACCTCCTTCCAGTCCCTTGTCCTGGCCTTCTAGGGTCTCATGGACTGTTGTTATTTCTGAAATGACTTCGAGGGAAGTCAGCTGCTGTGGGAGTACATTCTGCTCCTTCAGCCAATAGCATTTAAGATACCAGCCCACTTGGGCGTGGTCTCTTATACTATTAAGGCGGCTGTAAAGGCTGCTAGACTCTGCTCCTGTTCCCCTTTGTGCAGAGGACTGTTATCTAGGACAGTGATCTGTAAGTGTCCCCTAAATAAAGAGCCCTTTATTATTCATAATTCTGAACTAGTGTGGGATTATTTTGTGACTTCCACCATCATGCAGCTTCTGAGTGATTTGGGGCAAGAAGAGAAACAACTTGGGTTGGAGGACATCTTCATATAAGTCACTGGTCTGTGAGGAGTTACACATAATACAGAGGGTGCCATTGTGTGGGCTTTTTCCTTCTAAAACCAATGACCCATCCCACTGTGTTGCTCTAACAAGTGAAGCTCAAGGAGGGAGGGTTTGATTTGGTTCCCATTCCCAGGGTCCAGTTTATTATGTTGGGGAAGTGATGGCATCAGGAGCTTGAGGCAGCTGGTCCCCTTCTGTCTGCTGTCAGGAAGCAGCCATAGGGAAGGGCCACCTACATTTAGATGAGGTCTTCCCATCTCAATACACTTAGTCAAGAGGGTGCCTCACAGGCATGCTGGAAAGCCTGTCTCCTCAGGGATTCTAGGTCTTGACCAGTTGACAGCATTAACTACTTGGGGAATCAGTTTAAACGCTTACATTTGCATGGACATTTTCTAAAAAGGTTTTCAGGAAAACTGGGGTAGACTGGGGATGGGATGAGGGAAGACTTACTTCCTGAATTGTGTTGGAGACACTATGTGAGAGGGGGTTGTACAGAGTTATTCTTTGTTTAGTCCTTGGCTTTGCAACATCTTCAGCATCATCAATTTAGTGTCTCTACCGTAGTGAGTTTTGTGAGAAACAGGCCATCTCCTCCAGCAGTGGAGACTCTAAGGCCACACCTTTCCTTCTGAGCATCAGCAGATGAGGCTGTGACCCTGCCACCCACTGGAATGAATGCTGATGCCCACGTGGAGCAGCCAGAACACTCCAGAACCCGTGAGTGGAGGGCGGCAGGAGTGCCTAGGCTGGTGCCAACGGGCCTGGTTTTCCTCTATGGCCTTGATAGAGGTCCCAGCACTCAGTAGCCTTGGCTCTCTCTCAGGTTCTTGTGGATTTTGCGAGCTACCTGATAGCCTTGCAAGAAATGCCTTCCATAGTTAAGAAGCTGAGTTAGCTTCTCTTGTTAGGAATATAATTAAGAACTCTGGCTGTATATGGCAGTGATTTCCCCTCATGAATTTAATATTAACTTTATATATTATATATATTATATTAAAATATTAAAATTCAAGTGCAGATCTATTTTAAAGTACTAGGCATTTACGGTAACTCTGTGAGGAGAAGGAGTTCCAGGGGTGTTGATATTGGACAGCATCATTGTGTGCCTTGGTTAGGTGGGATAGGGTGGATAAGTAGTGTAAGGGCTTGGGTGATTGTGATAAGAAGTTGTACCACGAAGATGCCTTGGGGGGCCTGTTAGAGCCCTTTAGTGATGAGAAAGGATTGTGTGTATTAGTGATATTCCTGATGCTATTGGAGGACCCAGGTCTGTAGTGGGTCCCCTAATTAGTTGTGGAATCCTGGGCATGATAGACTGCCTCTCTGAGATTAAGTCCCATATCCTTGACCTTTATCTCTGCCTGTAAATATTTCATCTGTCTGTATTTTAAACACACTCGTGTGACATTGTATAATCTACAAAATGCCTTTTAAACAGGGGATGCAATGTTTAATCTTCACTGTCAACTTAACTGGGCTTAGAATCACCTAGAAGATTGAGATACATCCTTGGATGTTTCCAGAGGATTGCGTAAGGGGGGAAATCAGTCTAAATGAGTGGCATCCACTGGACACACACTAGAGTCATCTGGGCAGAGGGAATCTCAACTGAGAAAGTGCCTCAAATTGGCCTGTAGGCAAGTCGCTGAGGTATTCTCTTGATTAGTGATTTCTGTAGGCGGGTCCAGCCAGCTGTGGGCAATGACACAGCTGTCCCTGGATGGTGTAAGAAAGAGCACTGAAAGTGAGGCAGGGAGCAAGCCGGTGAGCAGAGCTCCTCGTGGTCTCTTCCTTTTACTGAAAATAGATTTTTTTTTTCCTCACATAATGTATCCTGATTACAGTTTCCCCACCCTTTGCACCTCCCATGGTCTTCCCTATCTCTCTTCCCATCCAGATCCACTCCCTTTCTGTCTCTCACTAGAAAACAGAGGCTCCTAAGGGATAATAATAAAACCAAACAACAAGTAACATATCAAAATTGTATAACACCAGCAGAAGGAAAGGAGCCCAAGAGCAGGCACAGGAATCAGAGACCCACTCATTCACATACCCAGGAGTCCCATGAAAACACTGACCTGGAAGCCATAGCTTGTACCCGGAGGACCTGGTGCAGACCTGTGCCCATTGCCACAGTCCCTGTGAGTTCCTGTGAGCTTGGATCCTGTTGCTTCCTCAGGCCTTGTTTTCTTGGTGTCCTCCATCCCCTCTGGCTCTAACACTCATTCTGCCTCCTCTTCTGTGGGGTTCCCTGAGCCCTGAGAGGAGGGATTTGCTGGCAACATACCTTTTAGGGCTGAGTGTTCTGAGGTCTCTCACTCTCATGGCTGTGGGTCTCTGTATTTTTTTCCCCATCTTTTATAGGAGGAAACATCTCTGATAATGGCTGAACAAGGCGAAGTCAAATGTCCCTAAGTCAAATTAGACCTTGGTTTCTTATGTAAGCCTTGTGTCACCATTACACTAGCAGGAACGTCATCTTAGATCAAAATGTTTGTGGCTGGTTTGGTGAACACATTTTTCTTTTGGTGATATATAGAGTACTTTCTTATACAGAAAACACTAGACCGTGGATGGACTAAAGGGCCTATGTTGTCACCAGCTCGACTTTCCTATGGTCAACAAGTTATGTAGGTGCTGTCTTCAGC
Organism: Microtus ochrogaster; assembly: GCF_000317375.1. Lineage (NCBI taxonomy): Eukaryota > Metazoa > Chordata > Mammalia > Rodentia > Cricetidae > Microtus > Microtus ochrogaster. Next base: position 53,496,153 of record NC_022015.1, on the reverse strand, counting down.
AATGGGGCCTTGTTATCAGTTTGTGAGGAGCAATTTATAGTCTTGGCAATAGCCTGGGGTTGTTTGGGGGTTTCCATAGGACGGACCCCTTTGACCAACAACTCGATTAGATGTAACCCAGTTCTGGTACTGGAAGCTTCATTTGGTGACAAGAGATGGCCATTTGAGGGTCTATATCCCTCATTATCTGGCTGTTTCAGATAGATCACCTTCATATTTACATGTATTTTGGAAATCTTATACTATTTTTAGGTTTGCATACTACTCCTCGAATGCCCTTAATTTTTGCTGTCTCTCTCATCCCCCTTTCCTCTCCTCTTCCCCACTTGAGGTTCCCATTCCTGCCACCCCACCCAATCCATTCGTAACTGTCTAGTTCTCTTTTTATCTACCTGTCCCCACGAGTCCCTTGCTCTATACCTAACCTATGTGGTTATCATTGACTTAGCTGCTAACATCTACATATAAGTGAATACATACCATGTTTGTCTTTCTGGGTCTGGGACACTTCACTCAGGGTAATTTTTTTCTCATTCCATCTATTTACCTGCAAATTTCATGATTTTATTTTTTTTAATGGTGGAGTACTAAATATTTCCTCTTTTTTTCTTTTTTCTTTTTCTTTTTTTTTTTTTTTTTTTTTTTTTTTTTGGTTTTTCGAGACAGAGTTTCTCTGTGGCTTTGGAGCCTGTCCTGGAACTAGCTCTGTAGACCAGGCTGGTCTCGAACTCACAGAGATCCACCTGTCTCTGCCTCCCTAGTGCTGGGATTAAAGGCGTGCGCCACCATCGCCCGGCTAAATATTTCATCGTGTAAATGTAACACATTTTCTTTATCACTCCTCTGTTGTGGGACATCTAGGTTGTTTCCAGTTCCTGGCTATTATGAACAGAGCAGCAATGAACATGGTTGAGCAAGTGTCTCTGTGGTAGGATGAAGCATCCTTCAGGTATATGCCCTGGGTAGATTTGTTCCCTTTTCCTGAGGAACTGCCACACTCATTTTCATAGTGATTGTGCAAGGTCGCACTCTCATCAGCAAAGGATGAGTGTTCCCTTTACTCCACATCCTTGCCAGCATCAGCTGTCAGTTTTTAAAATTGATCTTAGCCATTCTGACACTTGAAGGATACAATTTCAAAGTACTTTTGGCTTCCATTTCCAAGATGGCTAAGGATTTGGGCATTTTAGTGTTTCTCAGCCATCAGAGTTTCCACTTCTGAATATTCTGTGTAGATCGTTACCCCATCTTTTATTAATTAAATTTATTCATTTATTTTATATCCTGACCTCAGTTTCCCCTCCTCTCATTTCCTTCCCTCAATCCACCCTTCCTCTGTTTCTATTCAGAAAAGGGGCAAGCCTTCTGTGGATATCAACAAAGTTATGACATATAAATCATATCAAGTTACCTCAGGACTCAGTTCTGCCCTTATTTTAAGGTAGGCAAGGCTACCCAGTATGAGGAATAGGTTCCTGGAAACCAGCCAAAGCATTAGGGACAGCCCCTGTTCCCACCACTAGGAGTCCCACAAGTGACCAAGCTACCCAACTGTTCCTTACATGTAAAGGGTCTAGGCTGGTCCCATGCAGGCTCACTGACTTGAGGGACCAGGCTCTGTGAGCTCCTTTGTGCTTAGGTTAGTTGTTTCTGTGGGTTCTTTTGTGATGTCCTTGACTCCCCTTGTCTCTTCCTCCCTCTCTTCAGCAGGATTCCCTGAGCTTGGCCCAGTGCCTGGCTGTGGGCTGCATCTTTTTCCATCAGTTGCTGGATGAAGCCTCTCTGATGACAGTTGGGGTAGTAAGCAATTTATGAGTATAGCAGAATATCATTAGGTATCAGTACATTGACATGTTTTCCCTCCAATCATGTTTGGTTCTACCCTAGGTCTCCGGGACACCCAGCCTCTAGATCTGGCACTCCAGGCAATGTCAGAGGGTGGGCTTACTCTGTGGCTGTACCAGTTATTGGTTGGCTATTTTCATAATCTCTGCGTCTTTCTTACTTAGCACCCACCTGGTCCACTTCCCTTTGGCAGGACAGACTGTAGGTAAAAGGTTGTGTGGCTAGGCCGGCTGGGTCACAGGAGAAGGCCAGTTCAGGCTACACATCCACTATTGCTAGGAGTCTTAGCTGGGGTCATCCTTGTGGTTTCCTGAGAGTTTCCTGTGCACCAGGTTTCTACCTGACCTCGAAATGCCCCCTTTCCAGTTATCTCTTTTAGTATCCCCCACCCCGTCCACTCCCAAACCGTATTCTTCACAGTCCCATCTCCAACCGTCCCCCACTCCATCCATGAGATCTCTTCTATTTCCCTATCCCCAGGAGATCCATGCGTCCCCTCTTGGGTCCTCCTTGCTACCTAACCTCTCTGGACCTGTGAATTGTATCAAGGTTAATCTTTACTTTATAGCTACTATCCACTTAGAAGTGAGTACATTCCATGTTTGTCTTTCTGGATCTGGGTTACCTTACTCAGGATGATTTTTTTTTCTAGTTCCATACATTTTCCTTCAAATTTCATGATCTCCTTGTTTTTAACAACCGAGTATATATGTATAAATGTACCACATTTTCTTTATCCCTTCTTCAGTTGAGGGGCATCTAGGTTGTTTCCAGGTTCTGGCTATTATGAATAAAGCTGCTATGAGCATAGTTAAGCATGTGTCCTTGTGGTATTGGAGCATCATTTGGGTATATGCCCAAAAGTGGTCTTGAGGTAGATCAATTCCCAATTTTCTGAGAAACCACCATACTGATTTCCAAAGTGATTGTACAAGTTTGGACTCCCACTAGCAATGGAGGAGTGTTCCCCTTGCTCCACATCCTCTCCAACATAAGCTGCCATTTATGTTTTTCATATTAGCCGTCCTGACAGGTGTAAGATAGAATCTCAGAGTTGTTCTGATTTGCATTTCTCTGATGGCTAAGGATGATAGACATTTCCTTAAGTGTATTAGCCATTTTAGATTCCTCTGTTGAGAATTAATCTGTCTTTAATTTCTTCCTTTATTTCTTCCTTGACCCATGGACGATTCAGGTGAGCATTGTTTAGTTTCCATTAAACAATGTTTAAATGTTTAAAATCCATTTGTGGGATTTCTGAAATTAGTGTTGCTGTTGAATTCTAATTTTAATTTATGGTGATCTGATAAGATACATGGGATTATTCCAATTTTTTTTTGTATCTTTTGAGGTTTGCTTTGTTACTTAGTATGTGGTCAATTTTTGAGAAGGTTTTATGAGGTACTGAGAAGAAGGTATATTCTTTTGTGTTTGGATGGAATGTTCTATTTGAGTCATAACATCTGTTATTTCCCATATTTCTCTGTTAATTTTCTGTCTGAGTGACCTGTCCAGTGGTGATAGTGGGATGTTGAATTTTCCCACTATGGTGTGTGGGGTTTAGTGTGTGATTTAAGCTTTAGTAGTGTTTATTTTACATACAAGGGTGCCCTTGTATTTGGGCATAAATAGATTTAACATTTTTTTTACTCAGGTATTCATTTTTTCTATCTTGTCATCAATACCTGAGATTCTTTCTTCCATCTCGTTTATTCCATTGGTGAGGCTTGTCTCTGAGGTTCTTGTTCGAGTTCCTAAAATTTTCATTTCCATATTCCCCTTAGCTTGAGTTTTCTATATTAATTGTATTTCCACTTTATAGTCCTGCACTTTTTTCCATTTCCTTTCACTGTTGGTTTATATTTTCATAGATCTCTTTAAGGAATTCATTATCTCCTCCTTAAGGAACTGTGTCATATTCATGAAGGCCGTTTTTAAGGGTTTTGTTGTTTCTCAGTCATGTTGCAATACTCAGGGCATGCTGTGGTAGGGTAGCTGGGCTCTCCTGGAGACGTTTTGCTTTTTGAGGCTGTTACACCATCCAGATCTTGCCTGTACACCCCTTCTACGACAGAGAAATCCATCCATGGTGCTTGCAGTGTGTGTGCGATGTATATGGTAGTGTCCTAGGGAGCCAGGAGCAGATTGTTTCTGCATTCACCTGAGGAGAGATAGATACAGTTTCTCCTGTATCCTAGAGTGTCTTTGATGATCTAAGCAGGGATTGCAAAGCTGTTACTGAAAACCCATTCTGCAGTCCTTAGCTGAACTCTGCTCTCCCTCACCCCCTCACCCCTCACCCCCCTGCTCTGCCTATAAAAAGATTAAGGCTTAAAGAGACAAATGTTATGGAGGAAGTTACTGGATCTTGGTGGCATTATGAGTTCCCCATCCCCCAGGAGGTACTTAGAGATAAGCACTTGGAGACCTGATATGGGTCCCTTGGTGTTTGACTGTGCTAGCCTTGTGCCAAAAAAGGCTGGTTGGAATGCCCTGTGGCTTCAGTTGGGAAACAGCTGTGTAGTCACAGCCCGGGCTCTAGCAAAATGCTTGTAGCTGGCTGACTGGACCTGCAGGAGAGTGAAGTGAGGGCCCTGGAGGAGTGGGGAGACCACAGATGAGGGAGGCTGGGCTTGCACTGCTGATGCTAAGACAGAGAGACTATGGTCCAGCAATAGGTGTCCCAGAGGAGCCAGTAGGGGCTTCTTTGGTGGAGTGTCTGCAGCCGTGCTAAGACGGATGAAGATCCTTAGATGATTGATAATGAGACATTATTGATCACAGCAGGCTGAGACCTAGACAAAGACAGAGGAAGTAGGACATGCAATTGCCCCATACCATTCCCACAGCCATGCTTAGTTCCCACAGTCATGGGCCCAGTGCCAAGGAGAAAAGCCAAAATTCAAACAAAATCCTGAGCTTCCACTAGGACACAAATATGGGCATCTTAAGGACCTAAGTTTTAATTATGACTTGAAGTGACCAGAGTACATTTTTCATCTTGCACTGGAAGGAAAGTCAAGGGCCTAGCCCTGAATTTCATCTAAAGAGACGAGGGTGGCAAAGCTCACGGAGTGGCTGCCACCAACACTGGGAAGGCACAGGTGACCTGTTTCTCTCAAGCCCCCCTTGTACGCATTGTTTCCTGTGGTTGGGAGCATGATGGGCAGAGAGCAGGAGATGCAATCCTGTGTCCCTCAGGCGAGCAGTGTTCTCAGCAGCCAAGCCAAAGCGCATTAATATTCTTGTCTATTCTTCACTCTACAGATGTCCTATTTTCATTGGCTTCTGTTTTGGACCATGACTTCTAGTAATTACTTTTCTTCTGCTTTGTTACAACACCATGACCAGAGGAGACTTAAGGGCGAGAGTTTATTTTGGCTTATGGCTCCTGCGGGATAAGAGCCCATGGTGGCAGGGTGGTGTGACAACGAGCAACAAGCGTGGCAGTAGGAACAAGAAGCCAAGAGATCACATCATTAGCCACAAACACAAAGAGTAAACCGCAAGTGTGGTCAGCCTATGAACCCTCAAAGCCCACCCCAAGTGATATACATCCTCCAACGAGGCCGCACTCCCAAAGATCCTAGAGTCTCCATAAATGACATCACCAAGCAGGGACCAAATGCTTAAATACCGGAGCCCGTTGGGGGGACAGTTCACTTCAAACCAGCACGTCTTTGATGCAGAGCTTTCTGTTTCCTGAAGTTCCTAATGGCCCTTTGCTTTCTTGTGTGAACAAAACAAAATATCTCATCTCAGATAGTATGTACCTGCTCCTTATCCTTTTTCTTAAGTGTGGGTTTACAATGCTGTAATTGACGTACATAAATTTTACTTGTCTAAAGAACGCAAGTGGTTTGTGTAGGCAGGTGCAAATGTCACTGCTGCCAGTTGCTGTCACCCCTAAAAAGAAACCCTGTGTCTTTTAGTCACTTCCCATTTTGCCGTAGTCCCTTTAGTCCTATGAAAGCATTGATACCCTTTCTGTCTATAGATTTGCTTCCTATAGATGTTTCAGGCCAATATAATCACGTCGTACAGGATTGTTCTGACAGCCAGCTTTCACTTGCCAATTCCTTAGCATGTCATTTTGAAGGCTTATCTGTTCTAACACATGTCAGTACTTCTTCCTTTTTATTGCGGACCAATTTCCCATTGTATGGTTATAGTGTATTTTGTTTATTTCTTCATTGGTTGATGGGCATTTCTACTTTTTGTTATTATGGTTTGGCTATGAGGCACTTCTTAAAATGGCTTGTGTAGTGATATTTCATTTGTAATTTAATAAAGTTTGCCTGAAGATCAGAGAGTAAAACAGCCCCACTGGTCAGCCTTACAGACCAGGCAGTGGTGACACACACTTTTAATCCCAGTAGCCATCTAGTTTGCCCTTGAAGCCGGGCAGTGCATGCCTTTAATCCCAGTGCTGCACACCTCCAATCCCAGCCCTAGAGAGGACTATAAGACGGAGTCTTATTCTGAGATTCCTGAAGGCAGGATTGCCATTTCGGACTGAGGTAGAGGGAAGAGCCAGTGGCTGGCTGTTTCACTTTTCTGACCTCAGGTTGAACCCCAATTTCTGTCTCTGCTTTTTTATTAATCGTGCTGCAGACTTGTGCCTGGGAGTTTGAGTCCCCAGTGGGGAGAGGTTCTGGAAAGGTTAAAGGTGAGTCGCAGGGATGTGTCATTAGAGGTTGGGTCTTGCACCATCCCTTTTCTCCTGGCTCTTGTCTGCTGTGATCTGGGAGTCTCTGTCACATACTCTTCATCTCACTGTTGACGCAGAATCAGTAGAGGCATGGACTGTGGACTGGCAGCCCTGAAGCTCAGCCTATAACTTCCACCACCATGTTCGTGGCGGGGGTTTTGTCATAGTAACGTAAAAGCAGCACAGCCCCATTGTGATGGTAGTGGATGCTATTTATAACTTCTATACTCATAGATCCTCATGCAGCTAAGGCTGGCTTGAACTCTCTGTGTAGCTGAAGGCAACCTTAAACTTTTTTTTTTTTTAATGATTTAAAAAAAAAAAGTGTTCCAGTCCTCTGAACCACATTCCATGGAGTGGAATTACTGGGTTGTGTGGTAACTAATGCTAATTTTTTTTGAGAATCTACTAACATGCTTCCAGTTTTTATCAGTGTATTCTCCCTGCACTGTCTGTCTGTCTGTCTTTTTGGTCGTAGACATCTTTTCTTTTCAGTGTGAGCTAGCAAGCATCACATTTTAAGCAACATTTCATGTGCTTTTTTCCCTCTTTTGGTCACTTGTATGTTTCGAGGGGAAAAAGTGGTTCACATCCCTCGCTTAAAAACTGGGTTATTTTCCCATGGATGTGTCTTCCTGGGACATCAACTTTTTCTTCTAGTTTGGACTTAGCTGTTTTCTAGGCGTCTGTGTAGATAGCATGTATGCCTTTTCTTTATGTTCTTAAATGACAGACATTGTTTCTCAGATACTAGGTATTATTATTTTCTTCTGAATTCCTCTTTCATTTTGCCAGAGAACATCCTCAGATAATAATGTTTAGAAAGTAGTGAGGGAAGAGAATCCACTCAGGGACTGGTTATTTGGTGTATCTTTGTCTTCCCCTTCTACTTGAGTGATGTTTGGCTGGCTATGGAACCCTGGATTCAAAATAACCTCTGGCCCAAACTTTAGAGTCACTGTCTGATCCCCCCCCCTCCGCCTGTTATTTTTACATAGAGGAGAAACTTGATGTTAAAATTCTTACTCCTCAGTATTCAGTCACTTAGTCAGTCTGTCTGTCCGTCCCTGAGGAGAAGCTCTTAGAGTCTTTTTCTACCTTGATATCAATAATTTAATGTTCAGAAAAATAAAATTTAAGAAAATATAAAATGAACAGGAGTTCAAAGGTCATCTGAGAAACTAAGTATTCACTTCAACATTAAAAGAAGTGAATAAGTAGAAAACTGGTTAACAAATAGAAATTCCATGAACTGTCGTCACCTTTGAGGTTTTCTGATGTATCAGACAGAACTTGTTTTAGTTTCTACTGAAATAAAACCTAGAATGTAAGCAGCTTGCAGAGGACTAAAGTAGTTCATTGAGTGAGCGTGGAGACGACTTGACTTCTTTCTCTAGATCTGAAGTTTCTGACAGCCCATTGGCGTTGCCAAGGTCACTTCAGGTGAGTGGTGAGCGTGATCTCTCCTCTGACTTTAGAATAGTCTGTGAAAGATTCATGTGACCTGAAGAGAAACCAGAGTGGCACTAACTCTTAATTAAGAGTTAGTGAACTCTTAATTTGAAGATGTAATTTTTTTT